>NC_060157.1:14864376-14869388 GCF_021292245.1 Micropterus dolomieu
CAGCACCAGCAGTTCATGTGAAGCATCTCAAGACAATACACCTTCTGGGACTCTGTTGAAAAGGGCTGCAATAATGTATATTCTCACTTGCACGCATCTTTGTGATTGATGCTAGCTGTGAGTGCGGCAAGTCCTGCCCTACTGTGCTGTGACTGGCTAGTATTCGTTGACACTACTGATAAAAAAACAAATATTAATGTTTGAAACCTTTATCTACAGCTGGAGTTCAAAAAGAGAGACAGCCAAATTTCATATTCATAAATGTAAATTTACAGATAAGAAGCCTTGCTTTTTGCCTTTATGAAAGAGTTCATACAAGACATTTTCATATAATTCAACAGTCTCTAAAGCAAAAAGCAATTAAAACTGTAACAGCTTTTATTGCATTTCATATTTTATATAGTGTAAGTACTCAAAACTTCACTATTCAGCGGTGGCAACAGAGGTGGGCTGTGTGGATATCCTTGTCCCAGGATGCACGGTTAGTGGTCTGCCGAAGAGCTAGCATCCAAACATAAGGAGCAAACGCCCAAACACCAAGCATCCAATCATAAGGACGTGTGCAAGTGACGAGTACTAGCCAGTCAAAGCACAGAAGGGCAGGCCTTGTTGAAACTGGCAGGAAAAAAATAACGCCCAAACAAAGCAGGAAGTCAGCCATTTTGAATTCAATGGTCATTTTTGCCGATTTACACGATCATACTTTAACAAACTCCTACAAAATGAATCCAATCGAAATCAAATTTTTGCTATGCAATCTAAAGGCATTGACGATGAACAGTTGTGCTATTTGTGAGTTTTCGTCTAATAGTGTGTCGTTAGCTTGGCGTTGAAAATCAATGATTCGCTAGGAACAGAAAGTTGTTCCCTTCAGGCCCATCCAATGCTGCTTGAAGCTTTTTCAAACTCTGTTTTCATTTCATTCAAACATTTTTAATGTTAAATGATAAATGATGAAATAAAGTAACTTTTTCTAGATGACTTTTAGACTCCACCATAATAAATGCATGTATAACTTATGTGCAAAGTAAGTACTTGCAAAATCACTGCTGATGCTGTCGGTTGAAATCCCCAATCTCCCAAACGAAAATCTGGGGGTGTGGTTTTAGAAAGAAGTGAGGTTACCATCAGTAAATGGCTTCTCATCTCTGCTCAATGCTACTGGCTCAAGGCTACATTAGCCGCTACTTGCATAACACAGCAGAAACCCTAACCCTGTTGGTGGCATTGTGGGCAAGGAATACATAAAAATGTTTTTTAAAACAAGATACCAAATACCCTAATTTTAAGGGTATCAAAGAAACAAAGCAGGAAGTAAGTACTTGCATTCACTCACAAACCTGTGCTTACAAGCTGTGCTATATACACTGAGGCCACATACAATTCTAAGTCGAGTCCACACAGAGTAACATTAAAATTATTTCCTCACCTCTGGTTCCCTTTGAAGATAATCTCCTGAGTTCATGGTAATAGGGATTTATCCACAAGCAGCTCCACTCTTATCCCCAGGTGATTTAACATGTCTCTTCCCTTTGTTGGCTGCCTTTAATCTGTAAGTGCATGAAGTCATTGAGTAAATAGAAAGGCTATGAATAAATTTTCATGTTATCTCCACCCATAAATTCCTTTCAAAAGATTGCCACAACGAATACTGTATTTGCAGCAAGTCATGCTCTGTATGCAAATAACCGCCTGGTTTCCAAGTGAGACTGATTTTGATATGAAGGATCATATTGGATTTTTAATTGAAAGCAGCATCTTCTTTTCTTTAGGATTTGATGAGTCTTTGTGTTCTAAATTATAAAAAGAGAAGGAGGTGGAGTAAATGTCCTTTATGGTTTATGTCAACACTTACACAAAATTGATGACCGACCTAACCTGTGACAGAGGGGGTGCTGTGGTGTGATGCAGGTTATTGTGCATATTTTATCTAAATTTCAAACTTGTAGATAGAGATATGCATCATTGAACCTCAGAACCATGAAGACAGAGATGCAATATCATATATAAGCACAGATGAGAAGCAGGTTTCTGAGACAATCTGAATCTGGTTTGACCTCTAATTAAAAAATTGAGGAAGGTGAAGTGAGCTAAACTGTGTTTATTATTGCAGCTTGGTTTTAGTGCATTATAACAGCGATGGTCCAATTTCACAAGTCACTTTATGTTTTATCCTATCCAAGGCACCAGGATGTAAATTTGTTTGGACGATGTTTTGCTTGTTTCTTAAATTGCCTGAAGGCGAAAACATACGTTTAAAGATTTTTCACCCCTTCTTTTTTTCCCTGTCTGTCTGTTTTTCCATTTTTGCTCTAGATGGGAAATGCCTCTGAAACATTTCTGTTCATGTCCACAGTATCAAAAGACAGTGACTTCATCATGGGTACTATCTACACAATTTTTGGTAAGTGATGTGATTCCCCCCCCCCCCCTGGGATTACAACTTTTATTTGTGTGAATGTGTGTTCAAATCCAACAGCCCAATATATCCTTTGTCTCGTAGGTGTTTTGTCGGTGCTGGGTAATGGGATCCTGCTTTTCGTGGCCTATAGAAAGAAGTCCACCCTGAAGCCGGCAGAGTTCTTTGTGGTTAACCTAGCCATCAGTGACCTGGGCATGACCATAACCCTGTTCCCACTCGCTATCGCCTCATCTTACACTCACGTGTAAGTGGCCATTCGGGTTTCCACCCCTCTTTCTCCTCCATCTATTGAGGCACTGTGTCATCTGAACATTCATTTTATGCAGGGCTGTAGCTACCATCGAGGACACTGATGTCATGTTCTCAGTGTGTCTGTAAAAATGTGTTTTAACAATCTGAGCATACAAATGGCAGTTTTTTTAAGGGTGATAACTTTTTAACTTCAAATTATTCTATCTACATTTGACTGTTTTTCAATAAAACCAAATAATAAAAAACATTTATAATTAATTTTCTAGGGTGCAAAAAATCCTAGCAGCTAGTTGCTAACTGCCTGTCTGGCTTTTGGTGCGGATCAGGTTGATTACAGTGGCGCACCTTCACTAAAATCAGCTGCATGCTGCCGCTGAAAGTGACGCTATGTGAGTGTGAACCCAAAACATCAAAAGTGAACTAGCATTAGAGTGGGCTGACACTCACTCTAAATCTCTCTAAATCTGAATAATAGCTTATTCACAATTAGCGACCCCATTTTGCATGGTCACATTGTTTTCAAATTGTCATTTGATACATCATCCATCCATCATCAACCACTTATCCTTATTGATACATTGTTATTATAAATAAATATAACTTTTTAAACTTTACAACTTTTTTAATGTAATGGTAAACTTAATATTATACACTACTGACTACTGACTGGACGTCAATCAAACAAAACAGATGCAAATACAACATTTTCTAATGAGGTCTCTTTCAAGGAAACTGATTTTAAGCTGGGTTAGTGCAATAACAATACAGTTTTAAAAATGTAATACTACCATTATTACTGAACGCAGAATGACCCATTTCTTCATGATTTGTTATTTTCTAGATTGATATTAATTTTATAAGTAAAAAACATTCACCTATTTAAAAAATAAAAAATCTGTTTCTCTCTCGTTTCAGGTGGCTGTTTAATCAGACAACCTGTACTTTCTATGCCTTCTGTGGCGTTTTGTTTGGCCTGTGCAGTCTTTCCAACCTCACTGTGCTATCCTGCGTCTGCTGGCTTAAGGTCTGCTGCCCAAACTATGGTAAGACAACCAGTCTTTTATACTTTTATTCATTATTCATTGTAAAAAAAATATGTCATCGTCACAATAAAACAACAGAAGACAGAGTAAAATGAACACTGAACAGATAAAATAGTCAATTTCTTTAGCCAATCGCATGATATCCATTAGTGGTCGACCTATATGGGTTTTTCAATGGCTGATATCCATTAGTTCCATATCCATTATTATGATGTCAATATTTAGAGAGCAGGGTGGCCAATGGCCAATATATAATGCCAATATAAAAACAAAGAAAAGTCATGTATAATTCCCTTATTCCATGCACAGTACAGTTTATTAATATACATATACATTTCATATTTGCTGGCAGACGTGGCTAGTATTGTCATTATAACCATAATAACTCCGATTTGAATGTAAACAACTACGATACTTTGCATTCAAATGAGCTGCTAAACTCTGATATATTACTTTTAGTGCGTTTAAACTTATATTGATCAATTCCAGTAGCACTTACAGTCATTTTGACTTTTAGGTGAGACACTTAAGAGTACTGTTACTGACAGGTAGGATGAAAACCATTCTAGGG
Source organism: Micropterus dolomieu (assembly GCF_021292245.1). NCBI lineage: Eukaryota > Metazoa > Chordata > Actinopteri > Centrarchiformes > Centrarchidae > Micropterus > Micropterus dolomieu. The sequence continues at coordinate 14,868,665 of NC_060157.1, forward strand.
CAGTACCAGAGATCCCCACCCAGTGCCTCAGTCTGTCTAACATGATGTTGTGATCAATGGTGTCAAAAGCAACGCTTAGGTCCAGGAGTACCAGGACTGAGCACATACCTTCACCAATAGACATTAAAAGGTCATTGGTGACTTTAAGTCACAAGATCGCTGACGTAATTGCTGACGTAATCTGCACTCTGCGCATGCGTTGGCGTCTGTAGCTACCTGTCGGAAGCTCCGTCTTAAACCGGACTCTTATCCAGTTTTAATCCATACTTTTTCGTTACATTTTTTATATCCATTTTATTTAACTTAAGGATTTTAGTCACCCAACATGGATTTTAAGATAGATGACTGTAAAGACGCCATCAACGCTACTGACCACAACAAAGCTCCGGTGACTAGCCGAGATAACTCTGCCCCATGAGGACTGCAAACACCTTAAGAAAGTGATCAAAAAGATTGCTGACTTTATGGAAGACATCCATGTGGCGATTTTAATATTCATGTTGATGACCCCACCAATGTTAATGCAACTGACTTTTTAAATATGGCCACTTCTTTTAACTTCAAACAACATGTCAAAGTGCAAACACATAACCATGGTCATACACTGGACTTGGTTTTTACCCTGGGTGTCAGCATTTCCTCTGTGGAATTAGTGGACATGACCATATCTGACCACAGTTGTATTGTTTTTAGCTGCGATTCGCCTGTTACTCATGCCGCCTCA
>NC_060157.1:14869408-14869826 GCF_021292245.1 Micropterus dolomieu
CAAACACATAACCATGGTCATACACTGGACTTGGTTTTTACCCTGGGTGTCAGCATTTCCTCTGTGGAATTAGTGGACATGACCATATCTGACCACAGTTGTATTGTTTTTAGCTGCGATTCGCCTGTTACTCATGCCGCCTCATCAAGCTCCGTGTGTTCTCGCATCTTTAATGAACAAAGTGTTTCAAAGTTTTGTGCATTCTTTCAGCATGAGTAACAGGCGAATCGCAGCTAAAAACAATACATCTGTGGTCAGATATATAATTTAAAATCAGAGTAGATAAAAATTCAGGAAGTTCTGATAAAAATCCTCCAGGTGGGTTTTGGGGGGCGATAAATTATAACAAATATGATAGGTTGCAGCCCTCCAACTTTAAGAGTGAGAACTTCAAAGGAGTTAAATTCATCACAGCGTA
>NC_060157.1:14869846-14870293 GCF_021292245.1 Micropterus dolomieu
CATCACAGCGTACTTGATGACATTTAAAATTTTTCCTATACACGCTCACTAGCCCACCACCACGACCACTGACCCTCGGTTGACTAAAACAATCATATAGAGGCGGACACAATTCAGCTAGCTGGCTATAGTCATTCATTTGCAACCGTGATTCAGTTAAAAACATAAAATCTAGATTTAGAGTGTCGTCAGACAGGGCTGCATAGCGGTTGGAGAGGCCGATGTGCGGAGGAGAGGTAGCCCCGTCCGAGCCTCTCTTGCAGCCACGGACCACCACTTCAGCCCAGGTTGACTGATGCTTCGGAGTCGAGCAGGAAGAAAGCCATGAAAGGGTAGAGGGGTCCCATAGCACGGTGTCCTGGATGTTGGCGGTTGCGCTAAGGGAAACAATCTGTTTGGCTTGTACTGAAGCCACATCCATAAAGCCAGTCAGCAGGGAATCTTTCT
>NC_060157.1:14870313-14916420 GCF_021292245.1 Micropterus dolomieu
TGTGGTCAGATATGGTCATGTCCACTAATTCCACAGAGGAAATGCTGACACCCAGGGTAAAAACCAAGTCCAGTGTATGACCATGGTTATGTGTTTGCACTTTGACATGTTGTTTGAAGTTAAAAGAAGTGGCCATATTTAAAAAGTCAGTTGCATTAACATTGGTGGGGTCATCAACATGAATATTAAAATCGCCACAAAGAACAATTCTGTCATAATTTAAAACCAGAGTAGATAAAAATTCAGGAAGTTCTGATAAAAACTTTAAAGACTTTCCACACTGCTTTAAAAAGTTAAAAAGACGGTTAAAATTTGATTTTGCAGCTCAGACTGCTGAAGAGCTGTGTCAGGGGACGCAGTGAGTGGTAGCGTTAAAGAAACGGATGTTTCTGGTTATGGAGTCACCAATTATTAGTGTGGTTGGGGAGAAAAGGGGATGAGGAGATGCTGGTTGTGGGGTTCCAGAGCAGGACTGAGCAGAATCTGCTTCAACACTGCGTGCGGACTGAGGATGGAGTGTGTGAGCAGGGTTGAGACGTCGGGAAGCTGAGGTTTTTGACCGGGATGACGGCCGCCGATCAGGCCCAGCAGCAGACCGGCGGCCCAGCGCGGGAGATGTAGCCGGTGGAGGAGATGCAACAGTGTTGGCAGGCACTATCCGCCGAAAGAGATCCGTATCAAGGAGACTCGAAGCCACAGGTGTATCCACTGGATGGACTGGAGTGTCATTGGACAGGGCTGCATAACAGTTGGAGAGGCCAATGTGCGGAGGAGAGGCAGCCCCGTCCGAGCCTCTCTTGCAGCCACGGACCACCACTTCAGCCCAGGTTGACTGATGCTTCGGAGTCGAGCAGGAGGAAAGCCTTGAAAGGGCAGAGGGGTCCCATAGCACGGTGTCCTGGATGTTAGCGGTTGCGCTAAGGGAAACAATCTGTTTGGCTTGTACTGAAGCCACATCCATAAAGCCAGTCAGCAGGGAATCTTTCTCTTTGAGTTCCTCTGAAAGTCTTCAGATGTCTTCCATAAGGTCAGCAATCTTTTTTTTTCGCTTTCTTAAGGAGTATGCAGTCCTCATGGGGCAGAGTTATCTCGGCTAGCATAACTTTAGTCGCCGGAGCTTTGTTGTGGTCAGTAGCGTTGATGCCGTCTTTACAGTCATCTATCTTAAAATCCATGTCGGATGACTAAAATCCTTAACCCACATAAAACTTAAGTTAAAAACTTAAGTTAAATAAAAGGATATAAAAAATGTAACGTAAAAGTGTGGATTAAAACTGGATAAGAGTCAGGTTTAAGACGGAGCTTCTGACAGGTAGCTACAGACGCCAACCGTTGTTAGTGAAGCCAGATAGCCGAAAAATACATCCTGGGTATGTTGAAATTTCTTCAAAGTATAGAGTTTCAACAAGCAGACAGGCGGTAAGGAAAACAGGGGAGGGTAAGGCCTCACCTCTTGTGTTGGATTGGCTCCAACATTATCTGAATCCGCATGTATGCATAAATCATCCACCCGCCACCCACCTAACCAATTATTTTCTAAGCTTTAGAGACCCCCACCTGCATGGACATTTCTCACCTCAGCTTTCCAGATGGTATCTTTATTGTGTGTTGTATTGATGTATGCGTGTGAGATTACTTTAATGATTAGAGAGGCTGCAGTCAGTCATTTCAAATGTTTCCATTCTCGCAGTAATGTCACAGCAAATATCATGGGACATTTAAGCAGAAAAACCACAAAAAAAGCTAGACAGCTGGACAGCAGATGGAGTGACCATGACAGAATTTCAGTCCAACTTCAGTTGCCATTATCACATTGGACTGACCCTGTAGAGGCTATTCCCACAGACTGCTTATTGATGTAGTTACACATTGGAGGAGTAAAAAAATCTTTGAGAGACAGATGCATTTACACTGTTTTGCTTTAAAGGTTCAGTGTGTAATATTTAGGAGGAGGAAGTGCAATATAACAAACATAACTATGTTTTCAGTGGTGTATAAAGACCTTACATAATGAACCGTTATGTTTATATTACCTTAGAATGAGCCATTTCCATCTACATACACCGTGGGTCCCCTTTCATGGATATCGCCATGTTGTGCTGCCATGTTTTTACAGTAGCCCAAACGGTAAAACGGCTCTACAAAGTCGTGATGTTGGAATGATCAGAATCTGTTTTTCCTCTTTAAAACTTCAGAAAAAAGAATAAAGTGTACATGTGACATAAAGAAGTATACAGAACTTTGATTTGTGCAAAATCACATATTGCATGTACAGTATCTCACAAAAGTGAATACACCCCACACATTTCTTTGAATATTTGATTATATCTTTTCATGTGAAAACACTGAAGAAATGAGACTTTGCTACAATGTACAAGTACAGTCTGTACAGAGTGTACAGTTTGTCAGTTTAAATTTGCTGTCCCCTCAAAATAACACATCACACAGCCATTAATGTCTAAATCGCTGGTAACAAAAGTGAGTACACCCCTAAGTAAAAATGTCCAAATTGAGCCCAATTAGCCATTTTCCCTCCCCCTAGTCATGTGACTCATTAGTGTTACAAGATCTCAGTTATGAATGGGGAGCAGGTGTGTTAAATTTGGTGTTATCACTCTCACACTCCCTCATGCTGGTCACTCGAAGTTCAACATGGCACCTCATGGCAAAGAACTTTTGCTCTACATAAAGATGCCCTAGACTATAAGAAGATTACCAAGACCCTGAAACTGAGTTGCAGCATGGTGGCCAAGACCATTCAGCAGTCCAACAAGACAGGTTCCACCGCATATTTTTCGTGTGTGTGTGTGTGTGTGTGTGTGTTTTTGGGGAAGGGGGCATGAGAGTCAGTGACAGTGGGGACCCGAGCCTTGTTGAGGAAGCCCACTGCAATCGCAAACAAAGTGTTCTTGTGGCGAGAGGTTTTGGTCCTGATGGACCGCAGCCTCCTGCCAGAGGGGAGTGTCTGAAACAGTTTGTGTCCGGGATGGAAGGAGTCAGAAGGGGTCAGTCCTGGAGGTGTACAGGTCCTGAAGAGATGGAATGTGACGACCAATCACCTTCTCTGCAGACCGAATGATACGCTGCAGCCAGTCCCTGGCTGTGGCAGCAGCATACCAGATGGTGATGGAGGAGGTGAGGATGGACTCGATGATGGCGGTGTATAAGTGCACCATCATTGTCTTTGGCAGGCTGAACTTCTTCAGCTGCCGCAGGAAGTACATCTTCTGCTGGGCCTTCGTGGGGAAGTCAGTACAGGCCTTGCCATGGTCGACCAAAGAAGTTGAATGCACGTGCTCAGCGTCATATTCAGAGGTTGTCTTTGCGAAATAGACGTATGAGTGTTGCCAGCATAGCCGCACAGGTTGAAGGGGTAGGGGGTCAGCCTGGCAGTGCTCACACCATACACCGCACACTGCAAATGATTACTGGAACCATGTCCTGTGGTCTGAGACTTATTTGGTTCTGATGGTGTCAAGCGTATGTAGCGGCAACCAGGTGAGGATTACAAAGAGGGAGTGTCATTGTCTGCTGGCACTGGGGAGCTACAGTTCATTGAGGGAACCATTAATGCCAACATGTACCGTGACACACTGTAGAAGAGCATGATCCCCTTCCTTCGGAGACTGAGCCGCAGGGCAGTATTCCAACATGATAACGGCCGCAAACACACCTCCAAGACAACCACTGCCTTGCTAAAGAAGCTGAGGGTAAAGGTGATGGACTGGCCAAGCATGTCTCCAGACCTAAACCCTATTGAGCATCTGTGGGACATCCTCAAACGGAAGGTGGAGGAGCGCAAGGTCTCTAAATTCCACCTGCTCCGTGATGTCGTCATGGAGGAGTGGAAGAGGGCTCCAGTGGCAACATGTGAAGCTCTGGTGAACTCCATTCCGAAGAGGGTTAAGGCAGTGCTGGAAAATAATGGTGGCCACACAAAATATTGACACTTTGGACCCAATTTGGACATTTTCACTTAGGAGTGTACTCACTTTAGTTGCCAGCGGTTTAGACATTAATGGCTGTGTGATGTGTTATTTTGAGGGGACAGCAAATTTACACTGTTATACAAGCTGTACACTAAGCTGTACACATTGTAGCAAAGTGTCATTTTTTCTTGTCACATGAAAAGATATAATCAAATATTTACAAAAATGTGAGGAGTGTACTCACTTTTGTGAGATACTGTACATATTTTGCAAACATGCAATGTATAGTATGGTTATAAAGGTTAGTTTGCTATTCATGTAGAGTGAAGTAGATGTCTCTGTGTTGTTTAAATGCTCTGATAATGCTAATCTAATACATCTTTGTAGCAGCATCCATGTTGATTCCACATTCCGACTTAAGAGCACATGAAAGCACACTGAATTCGGAAGAACAACTTCACAACTTGGGAAATGGGACCATCCGAGGAGCACTTGAATGCACCCTAAAATGCTGGTTTCAATTTGCAACCCTCACCACTAGATGCCATAAAACATACACACTGAACCTTTAAGTCTTCACTCTTGCATGCAGCAAGGCGACAGGAAGGACATGTATTTAAAAATCTGTGTTGGGTTACCATGTCCTCCTCTTTGTGTGGTTTTTGCTCCGCATTTCACCCACATTCCAAAGATCTGCAAGTAAGGTAGCTTTGATAAATAAAAAATTATATGATAATGAAATCATCTTTTGTCACAAATAAGCGCCAAGCATTGTTATTGGAGGTGAAATCTTAATTAGTCGCATGTGCAAATTAGCAGCAATAAAGAGGTCTGGTACACGGTGCTTTGATATTGTCAAAGCAACACGAGGCATGTAACACAGCTCTAAAGAGGTCAAATCAAATGTGTCCAAAATGCAAATGCGCTAGTTCAAAAAAACTGCACAAAGCAGTCTCAAAAATCATAACAACTTATGTCAAACACAGACAAACAGCACCAGCAAAGAACAGAGGTCAAAAGTTGAGACTAACCAACAGGGACACGATAGGCTGCACAATACTGTGTATAGGAAGGTGACTTTTTCATGGAGTGTTTATGTCATCTAGTAATGTTATTTACAAACACTCATGCATTTATGTGTTTAAGTTTTTGAAGACTTCATGGTAATTAGCACTCACATCCAGTGAAGATTTGAACAAGTTGATGTTATCATGCAAATAAATTCTGATGTTAATCAAGGGTATTAAAAGGGCCAGCTAATTATTAGGATGGCTTTTTTTTATTATTTATGTAATCTTTCAAACTGGGATCTAGCCATCTCTGTCTCTTCTCTTTCTATCTGCAAGTCTTACTCCTACAAATTTTCCAACTAATGGTACTTTTGCACATTAAAACCAAGATGTTTTTTAACAAACAGCACAAGGATCTACGACATATTCATCGTAAGATCAGAGTGGTTTATGCACTATGCAGTGGCGGTGAAATACCATCACTACAGCTTTAAAAGACCGCTTTAGATGAAATACTCTGACAGAAGGGAAAGTAAGGAGAGTTTGTTACATTATTCTGTAAAATGTACTACTACTGTTGCTTATGGTCACATTTCAACTGTAGTGGAAGTTGGACTGAGAAACTTCTGTCAGACAGTTTCATTTCACATTAACTCTCCAGTCCTTCTATGCTTCTGCATGTGAACTAATTGCTAATGAGCATAATGAATCTTTTTTCCCACTGAAGATTTATTTATGTGATTACCTGGATCTAAATCTCTTTTAGCAGCATAGACAGATGAGTTAGTGTCCATATCTTATTTTAAATACACTGTTCGAATACATTATTAAACCTTTAATTTCAAGAAGAAATTCCAATTCTTTATTCATTTTAGCAGGACGTTCAGTTTCAGTTTTTTTCTCATCAGTCACTCCTAATTTGCTTATTAATCCAGTATTACATTTTTTGTCTTTCTGTGAAGAATTTGTCACAGCACCACTTAGCCATAATTCATAACTCATAATGAATTTAGAAACATCAAAATATGCAATACATACAAATTGGCATCAGTTGACAGTCTCTGTACATAATTTAATGACTTCACTCTGAAACTTTATCATTAACTCTCTTCACATCTGTGATAAATGGATGCACAGTTGTACATCGCAGTAGAGCATCCTGGAGTGCAGAATCTAGGGATGTTCCCATTTATATGCTTCACACACACTCCATACTGCAGGGGTACATAGAACGAAGCCAATCTGATATATTCTGTATCAATGAGATTTATTAAGTCTGATAAATAATGTAAAATATGCATGAACAAAGTATAATTACTATAATAGGGAAAAACAACAGAAGAAGGCAGATTTGGTTGAGGAAGAAATCAGCACAACTAAGAAATGTGATGTTGGCAGCTGGACATTGTATGGATTTGATGGACGATGAACATTGATTACATGGACAATAGAACTAATTCAGGCTTCATTTCACTTCACAGGGCTTTGAACAATTAATGCACCAGCTTGCAGCTTCCGATTGCTGCGAATAGGAAGGAGTCAAGGCTGTTTTTTTAGAAAAGCTCCTCTTGTCTGTTATCCACAGAAACACAGTCTATAATGCAGAGTGTAAAACCCAAGAGACTACAAGCCTCATAAATGCAATACATTTGAAATTCTAATGAGCATAAATAATTACACCTTTATCAGACTTCCCTGAGAGGAACTTGGAAAATGTCAACCACACACACATACATTCTCACAAATACACAATCAACAAGGACAGACATCAGTGATGCAAAGAGTCAGACAATAATTTCTGCACCTGCAGCAGCAATTTCAGAACAACTTTTTTTGAAAGCTGCTGTGTGTGTTTATGTGTAATGTAATGTTTTACATTTTACCCTCTAAACCGGCAAAATGTTAGAAATCTGTTAACTGGAGCATGTTTTCTGCTGAATACTGGAAAGGTTGGAGTTCTTGCTCGTTTGACTGTCGCTGTGTGTCCCCCATCATCCAGCATTGTTTTCTGGGTATTCTGGAGATATAAGGAGGGGTTCCTTTACATGGCCAAGAAAAAAAGTGGAGTGGGATACAGACGGCAAAACAAAAACAGTGCTTCAAGGTAGTGCGTGCATGCACATCACAACATGATATCAGCTGCTTATAAGGCAAGACAATCTCAAGAGAAAAAAGTGCATGAAAATACATAAAAGACAATTTCTTACAAGTACAACAACAGCGTTTCAACATCAATCTTCTGGGTCACATGTTAAATATTACCTGATGAAGATGTAATGTCAAAAAGTTGTTATTGTAGTTTGCACAATAATTAAAATGAATTGTGCTTTTGGGATCATTTGTTTAGTGTATGGGCAACTTTAGCAGTAAAAGGAATGACTGAAAGTAACAGTTAACAGAAAACAGCAGTATGGAGTAAATTTATACATTTTTTTGTGATGAATAAATGAGTTATAAAATTGCTTGTTATTGAGATAATTTACATCCGTTAATTGGTTAAATAGTTAGTTCCAGACAAGTAACTATTTCCCAAGACAATTAACACTTGTTAACTTGTCTGTTTGTGCCTGAAAAAGCTAAATGTTATTAATTGCTAAATAACATTTATTATTTATGTTAAATAAATATTATTGTTCTGCAGCCCCATGAATGACAAATAAATGTACCTTGAACCTTAAACCCAATTACTAGACGGTTACAAAGAGAAATACCATTTAAAATGAATTTAGAAAATTAGGATAAATTAATATTTGGAGTTTTATAGAAAAGCTGAATCATATTTGTTAAAACCTTGAACACACACACAAAGACAAGCAAGAAGAAAAACAGCAAAGTAGTAAATAAAGGGCAGCTTTGCACGGGAGCGCGCAAAGCTGCCCTGTGTGAGAGCTGAAGTGTTTTCTGGGGTTTATCTTTTGACATCGCTCACCTTGAGGCCACAGCTGTGCAATCACATGTCTACTTCAACGAAACACTGTAAGCATTATTAGTTGCTCAAAGTTTCAGAGAGTTTGACGTGACTAGTGCTGTTTTCTGGGCTAGCAGGCACCAACTAGTCTGAGCTGAGAGTCTCTGTCTCTTACATGCAGTAACTTCTAGTTACGAGATGTAGAGGAGGGAGGGTCTACTGAGATTCGGTGTGGATTTATGTATGCTTTCTCTTAACTGTGGCTAAACTGTCTTATAGTGGACAAATAAACTTTCTCAGTAACAAAATGAGTAACAAAAGTTTCAAATGCATGCATGGTTATCTTTCGTTCTTGATTTAAACTCTCAGTAACAATAGTTTCAAATGCATGTGTGGTTAATTTTCGTTCGCATTCCTCCTGAGTAGTGCCGTCACTGATTGAAGGGGGACATACATACACAATATGGGGTGACCCCTGGATTCCCCTGTTTGAAAAGAGAGTAAACCAAATGCATTTCCTCCTGTGTTTAAACATGTAGTTGGTATTTAGGTTACACAATCAGTCCATGCACTTAACAACGATGGCAATGGGTTAAAAGAAATAGCCCGTGACTTGTTGTAAACAACAATGAAATAGACTAGTGTTATTTTTCGTTCTTGTTTTAAACTCCACCTGTATGGCAGTAGGAGGTAGGAAGCGATCATGTGATAACAGTATAGTATGAGACTATGCCATAGTATTTGCTCGACTGTTGCATTGAAAATGGCTTCAATTTAAATGTAATTTGTCCTCCAGTTCAACTTGAGAATAAATTGTACTGCTTACAAGTAATTAAATGAGGTGTTCTTTTGCAGAGACAGAATCTCTGCTTATATTATTATCCTCAGTCATGGTTCTTTTTGTGTGCCACATATTATCTTAAATTATGTTTATGGGTTTTTTGTTTGTATGTTTTAATTTTTTATAGCGAACTTCAGGGAGAATCAATCATACAAATGTCTGGTTATTTAGAAAGACTTTAGGCTTTAAGCTACACTACTCAGAGGTAAGCAGCAAATGTTCCACCTGCATGTGTAATTATTTTTCATTCTTGATTTAAACTCGTGGGATTATGCGTGGCGCGAGTGATTATTATTCATTCTCGCTTTTAAACTCTCGGTAACAAAAACGATTCAACTAGTTATTGTGCCTCGTTAGGAACTGTTATGCGAATGCCTTTAGTGTAGGCTAAAACTGTGGATGGTATTGTCTGTGTGTCACAGCGGGTGTGGTTATGAGAATAGGATGGGTTCACAGCTAGTCGTTTTGACATGACTGTGCGAAATGCGTGTGTGTATTCACCTCCATCTATCTCTGCACAGACAATAATGTTAGCCTGACTGTTATTGCGGGATAAAAAATGTGTAAGTGTAGCGCTGATGTTTTATCTTTAGAGACAGTAATGCGCCCATCAACCTGCTGAAGCAAGCGCCTGTCGGCTTGCACTGAAAGAGCGAAACTTGAATGTAGAAAAACTATATGTTACGAGGAGCAAACTGTATGCGTGAGAACACAAAACAGATGTCTCTCACATGATGTTTACAAATGCGTGCGCGAGTGTTTATTTCTCGTTTTAAAACTCTCAGTAACAAATATTTCAAATGCATGTGCTCCTGCAACATAGGGAAAGAGGCTCCGTGGCTCTCCTCCCTTTATAACCGATTTGCAGGAATGGGGCATTCCTCCTGAGTAGTAACGTCACTTACCGAAGGGGGACACCCACACACACACCCGCAAGACGGGATGATCCTGGTACTAATACGGATTCCCCTGTTTGAAAAGAGAGTAAACCAAATGCATTACAACTGTTTAAGCATGTATTTAGGTTGAGCAAAACAGTCCACTCACAACGATGGCGATGAGTTCAAAGAAATAATTGTGACTTTTTGTAAACGACATTGAAATAGTGTTATTTTCCATAACAAACAGCCATCACATCCATACCATTTTCCGGTTTTATACTGCATCAAAGAGCGTCGGACATTATGTGATTTAAGCTGTCTATCTACTATCCTAACAATAGGAGACCATTTTAAGTATCTGAGAAATAAAAGTTTTTCCTGATCTGAAAACTTTACCATACCATGGCTGTTACAGAGACTGATGGTTTTGATTTTAGACTACAACATCCTTTTAGTCTAATTGTGTCGGGTCCTTCAAACAGCGGTAAAACATATTTTGTGAAAATGTTGATTGAAAATGACGATAAGTTCATTTCAAAACAGATTTTTCGTGTCGGCAACCATTGTATGACCAGTTATTGAAAATTAGAAATGTGAATTTCGTTGAAGGATTGCCATCTTCTTTATGTGATGATACATTGTTGCCTTTAGATAAAAACAATTTGTTGATTATTGATGATTTAATGAGTGATGCTAGCAATAACATTGAGGTCCAAAATGTGTTTACAAAATATGTGCATCATAGAAATTTAAGTTTTTTATACCTAGTTCAAAAGTTAGCCATACTATTAATTTGAATACCAATTATCTTGTTTTGTTTAAAAATCCCAGAGATAAAGTCATGCTAATGGCTAGACAAATGTTTCCTGGGAAGAGTAATTTTTTTATGGATTGTTTCGAGGATGCCATGAGTGTTCCTTATGGTTACTTGATGATTGATTTTAAAGCTAAGACACCTGATGATTTGACTTGCTTTCAGACCTGCCTGTTGTGTATGTGCCTAAGAGAAAGTAAATAAACATGTCTGATCGCATTAAAAGAAACCTGTCTTTACTGCAAACTATGCACGGAGCATCTCCGTCTCAGAGAGTGAATATTATTAAATCTGCATCACCAGACCTTTTGGTAGAGTTATGCGAAATATCTTACAATGTTTTAAAAGGTAAAATTCCTTTAAATAAAACACAGTATCAAAAATTAAAAAAGAAAAAGGCGGGGATTAGACTGCTCGCCAATAAAAAGGTTTGCGCTTCAAAGGAAAAGAAGACGTTGCTTAAACAGTCTGGCGGTTTTCTTCTCCCCCTCCTGAGTATCGCTGTGCCTTTTATAACGAGTCTTATTGGTTCAAGACAAGCTTAGATGACTATGGAGTATGCACAAAAAATGTTTCTGGTACCTAAACAACAGCTTGATCTTTTAAGAAGACCCCCGGCACAGGAGTCTATTCGAGAAACTGTTGAAAATTACCTGGATCGTACTATAAAAGACATTTTGGATCAAAAGACTGAAGATCTTCATGAAAAAGCAAAAAACAAGGAGAAAAAGACCAGAACACACTAACTTTGTCAATGCTGGTTGCTGAGGATTTTCACTCTTCAGAGCAGAAGAATCAAGAAGGAAGAGATTTTGTTTTTGAAGAAGTTTTAAAAAACATGGAATAAAGCTCAGCATATTTTGGATAAAATGTCCTCCTCAAAAAACATATGTGCATGGACTGAACATCGGTAGTTTGTGTTTAACGGTAATGTTATTAAAGGGTCTCATGTGTATGATTTGATAAGAGGAGTGACTGCTTCTCACAACGTGTCTGACAGCCAGAGACCTACAGGTTGGGATGAGTATCTGCAATCGTTGGCTATATTGAATGTACCTTTATCAGTTGTACCAAATCAACAGGTCAAAAGAAATATTTATGAGATTAAGAGAAAGACTTTTGGAGAATCCCCTCCTCTTATTACTGGTCCACCATCTACACCTCTTGTTACCAGAGGGCATCGATTAGTAAACAATGAAACAAATCCATTTGTATCTCCTAAAATGCGATTGAGTGATTGGATAACTTTTCAATTGTATATCGTTATCAGTTTTAAATAAATACATAGAGACATAACTTTATCATTTCAAAGTGTTTTTATTTGTATCACCATAATAACAAAAAACATTGTCCTACACGTTTCAATCTATAAATCATTTTGATGATGAATGGCACACAACTTCTAATATTATTATACACATTTAAAAGAATCTGATACTTGGACACACTGGTTACATTCTGCATAATTATTTTTGACCGCATACAACCGAGGGTGTTATTTTTTTCACAAATTTGCACACCATAAAATCATAAACATTACTGTTGAGAAAGACAGAAAAGGATTCAGGAAAATGTGAGTATACCGGAGAGTTCCCAAAACTGTCAAAGAATGATCCCACACCCTGCTTGTCAATATAGATAGCGACCCAGTGTTGTCCTCCCAGGTGGGAGGGATCTGTGTTTACCACCAACATGGCAGGTCTCTTTTTAACAACTGATTTAGGAAGCCAGTCACTAGCAAATACTCCAAGAAAGAGGCCTGGCTTCACTACCTTATCAAGTACTTTTGACAGTTCTATCGTATTCATACTATCGTCTGTATATATACTATATCCTGGTAAATCACCACCCGCTCGGGCTGTATAATATGCAAAGTACTTGTCCGCATTGTGAGCATATGGATGGTACATGTTTGCTCCTTGTCTAATACTGATATTTTACGGGTCTAAAGTGTAGCTTTATTATCACTTTCCCGTAAAAGGGATATGTTGATTCTGATCTGTCTTGAGAGAAATCTCGGTACTATCAATGTGTGTTTTGCAGAGCCTCAGATAGTGTGGTCTGACATAAGTATTTGTGATCATATGGTTGTTTGGACCCGATATATGTACTATTCTTAAAAGGTGGGACGTAACTATCCCCTACCGTTTGATGATTAACAATATCGGTATAAACAAATATATTATACATCCCTACATTAACATCGGCAGGATGTGGCGCCAAATACGGCATCTGTGTCAACACTGTGTTAGTTCGTGGCTGAGATCTAAATGTTGCAATTCCCTCGTGAGTTTTAAAAGCTGATAAATCCCAATATTTGCACAAGTTTTCTTTGAAACGTTAATTCTATGTCTTTTGTAGGTAAAATGCTTACTCTGTTAGTAACATTGTTGTAATCAAGCTCAATGTCACCCATGTCGTTTTCAGATAAACAACTGTTTAGTTCATTGACATGTGAACATAGTTCATGACATTGTTGTATAGAACCCCTGTGTCGCTGATAGAACTACCCTCTTGTTGGATTTTTTATCAAACACAACAAATTTTGAGTCTTCTGATGAAAACGATTTCCATGTTTTTGGATATTGTATTTCTATCAAACCCATCCAAAGGTTTCCAAAGTTTGCTATTGTATTGCTCGGGTAAAATAATGCAGACGAGTTGCTGGGCAGCATGACAAAAAAATCCTCTGTATCCATTTATACATGTGTTTGTAATCTGCTAAGGTAGCTGAATGACCTGTTTCTCCAAAATCAACAAGTTAAATTTATCTGGCCATCCAACCCATTTGACTAACACCATGTCCCGGCCTTGTCTTTTCTTTCTAGATAAAATCTTTTCTATTTTAAATGTTTTGTTTTTATCTATAATAAATTTTTGCATCTCTTGCTCATAAATGTCCCCTGTAATATTTCACCGTCATAGTCCTTTAACCTGTAAACAGGATGGTCCCTTGACACGCATTCCTTTCATCAGTATAATTTTGCTCGTAAGCTTTTTTAAAAAGGCCGCGTAGTTTTGAAATTCTTACAATATCGCCCACCTCATATTTAAAACGAATTACTATTTTATCTTATGTTTTATACAAGTTGTTAAATACGATGTTTTCATTGTCTTTTGTTACATCAATAGGTTTCATTTTAATACTACGACGATAACTATGATTGTAGGAGGTGACTAAATCCTGCAATATATCTACGTATCATTTAGAATTATTGGCTGTTAAATAACGTCACATTTTAGATTTCAGAGTCCTGTTAAAACGCTCTACTACAGATGCCTTAGTCTCATTTGATGTAGTAAAGTGTACGATACTATTAATTTTCGTTAACGCATCGAAATCTTTGTTTAAGAACTCTTTTCCCTCGTCTGTTTCAATTTTATGCGGTATTCTACATTCAGCTAAGATATCTTTAAAGGAGGCTGTGACGCATTTACCACTCTTATTTTTTAAACAACACACCCATGTGTATTTTGAAAACAAATTTATACACGTTAATAAATAGTGTACCCCATCATTTTCAGTAGAATAAGCGGACATGTCGACTAAATCTAGGTGGAATTGCCAATCTATTGAATTCACTAAAACCTTGTTCCTCTTAAAATGCACCGGAGCCGTCTTGTGTAGAGTACAGGCATCTTGCTTCATGAGCCAATTTTCTAGGTCTGAATCTGCGTACCGAACTCCAGTAGTGTCAAAAATGGCCTTTTTAAGTTTTTGCTTGCCTCCGTAACCCCCTGCATTTTCTGTCGCATAGTATATATTCCTCATCACCTCCTACATGATCTTTGTTGCAAAGACTGACACTTCAACTTCTGAGTTCAAGTATTTTATTTCCAACGACATACGCAACATATCCATCAGCAATTACAAGTATACGCTTTTCAGAAAATCAGTACACGCACCTATGTTTTTACAAACCAAAGATTCAGTTAAGCAATACATCACATCAGCAACATCGACATGTTGTTTTCTGGTTAGCATTAAAACACACAAATCAATGCTAAAAGTACAAAAACAAAACACATGACCCATATGAAACTCATTATCGTTCATAGGAAAAACATTTGCTATAATGAGTAGAGTAGATTTCACATCTGCATATTTATCAGCTGTCATTGATACGCACCATGATACGCCATCCAGAGGTCATTCGTCTAACACATTCTGTCTGTTTGTCAAATCTAGAACACCATGGTGTCCTATCTGTGTCACATATCGCATTGTTAACAGCTTCACACAACAGTGTTCTCATCTTATACACAATGTATCTCTTTTTGATATGGTTTAGTAGACTAGATACATTCCCCATTGTTTTTAGTGTTGTTCCCCCTTCCAGATGTCCAGAGATTCCTTAACTGTTGTACTCACACTGTCCTCCACTCTAACTACCCGTTTAAGCGAAGCAATGAGAAAATTGTTCCTCAGCCAAGGACCACAAAGCCGGTGCTGAACCACATCTCCCACTCTTTAGACGTGATGGGGTAGCCTTTTTGTTGCTCTGGGGTTCCCATCCTTGCCTTTTAAATGATAGAATCGTCCTTGCACGATCTAAAAAAGATGTAGGATTCTGGGTCGTAGACTTCAAGGTCTGTTTCTACACGGTAGAGCTCTCCAGGCACAGACCCGCACCATTGTGTGGTATAGACTCCTTTGAAGCACTCATATCTTTACAGACTTTGTTTCTGAAGTAATTCCAGTCTTTGGCTGAAAAACTAATGTGCGGTGTGCTTTCACAAAGAAAAATTCATCAAGCTCTCTTGTATAAAGATTAACTGTTCAATGCTCAAACAAGAATCCCGACATTCTAATAGAGGATGAGGTTTCACACCCCCATGTCTTTGTTGTTCAACCTTGCTATGACCCCCAATCTTTTTTTATTATTATTATTATTTTTGTTTTTTATTAATGAATTTTAAATTTTTTAATTAAATTTTATTTTTTTGATTAATTTTATATATATTTTTTTATAATTTTTTGATTAATTAATTTTTTTATTAATAAAAAATGTATTCACGCGCACGACTGTTACGCGCATCATGCGCATGCACGTTCACATGCACGCACTTTGCTAACCTTTATTTACTACTCAGCAACAAGTAAACCAAACAGCAGCAGCTCTAACTGTTTATAGAGTAACACCAAAACTGTCAGAGGATTGGGTTACTATGGGGATGGAGACTAAAAACCATGATAACATTTATGTGCTGCTGGCACAAGATTCAGTTTTCACATGTGGAGTTTTATAGAGAGGTAATCACATCAACTTCACCATGGGTTACTGTATCAGTTGTCAAAGGACAACAAACTCTGCTTTAATTGGATTGGATCTATTTTTGAATGTTGTGACTCCCTGAAATCAGAAATAGAAATGCTCGCATTTTTTGAAACGTGAAATAGCTTCTACGCTGCTTTGAAAGGGGGAAAGAATTAAAGGACTTGATGAAAAAAGATATCCTGCATGGATTATTATTTAGAGCATGGGGTCTACAAACATTTCTTGAGAGATGCATGATGATACAGCAAACTATTTCTACAAAGATTTCTATTCCAAATGAATAAACTGCATCCTTTTTTTATCCACTTCTCCAAGGATATGTCCATGTGGTTGAGTCTGAGCATTAGAGCTAGCTAAAATGAGATGACAAAAACAAGATTTGAAGACTTGTAACTTTAAATCCTCCAGAATTGCATTATTTATTATAATATAGATTATTGACTAACGTTTAATCTAGCAACATCATCAGGTCAAATTTTTCATTTGTCCTGTACTTTTCTTTTATTACATTTTTGTCACAGCTGGAGCACCTCATGTGGACATTGATATTCTTAATGAACCCCAGCTGACAGACAAATTAGCCCTCACTTGGTGATCTAAAAGCAGCACATAGATCTTCAGCTTCCTATTTGGTTTAATCTACTGCCACCAATAACTGCTGATGAACTTGTGAAAGCTGGATCGTCCATCAAACAACAGGCTGAGTGTGGATGATTCAGACACGGCTGGGGAGTTGGTGAATTGCTTTATAGTCAGTGTGGGATATTTGTCCTGATGTTATGTGGTTATGTAAAAACCGATGCCTATCAGGCACCATTGAGCTTAAATAGATCTCAATCACCAACATCTTTCACAATGTATGATATATTGTGTGGTATATACAATGAGCATGGTGGACTAAAGGGTCCAATCCATGGACTGACTGGTTCCTCCATGCACAATAGGAACCAAATTTATTACTAAATACTCAATACTGAAGGCCACATTGACCGCACAGACTGCACGATAAAAAATCAGCTATACAATCTCAAAATTTATTGAAGGATGCACCAATCCAATACGCTGTATCGCTATCTGGGCTTATATCTACCTGATTATTCTGAAGTTGTAATCTATAAGATTCCAGTCCTGGTTGATTTTCCACTTCCACAGTCACTATGGTAAAAGCAAGAGTGATTTAAAGCTGCACGCAACAAACACTCATTGAGAAGCTTTTTCATCAGAAATACAACGGAAGAGCAACTTCTGTATCTGTTAACGGTGCACCCAAACAAACTCAAGGTGTTTAAATAAAGAAGTCAGTTTCATTTCAACTGGGACCTGAATGATTTCATTACCATAAAGTCTTTATCTAACAGTTCACTGTGGCTGTTCCTTCCTGTTACATTAATGCAAAAATAAGACATGATCCGCTGAGGGAAAAGTGCTGAAAATCCCTGTCTAGCACTAACGGTGGTGACAAATACATTGCATTTTATGTGGCTTCATGTGTTCACAATAAAAGCCACCCCTTGTTTTGCCAGTTAAACACCTTTTAATGTGAATCAGTAGCAGTAGATTGTTTCGTTTGCATTAGCATTAACCTAACTCAGCTCTGAGATAGTGTAAAGCAAGATAAAAGTAAAGAGTGGCTGTTTTCAATGAGATAAAATGATGCTGTATTACATACGTGATCATTCTCTGTGAATCTCTAATGCGTGTGAAGTACATTTAACCCAGTGGAGGAATGGTGTACTCAACCACTAACAATGAAAACTTCTTAATGGAGAGATAATTACTCCTTTAGTACATGGCTACTCCAAAAAATTGCCCACCGTGAATAGATTCAAAAATGGGATTTGATTTTATGAAAATCTTGAAGTGGATCGAGTCTCTGCCACGATTTTACTTATATCCATCAGGAAAAAAAATATAATTGATGCATCCCTACTTAAAATGTAAGAGCACATCTTTGAGGGATTCTTCTATAAATTGAGTTCAGTTATCCGTGAAAAAAGACCTCAGGTTGAATCCTTTACGTGCCACTTTACGCTAGAGAGTTCGATCCATGAAAGGAGGCTTCACATCAGATAAAATCTATCTGCCCCCTTCCCTACCACCACGCAGTTCAGGGAGTGCCACAGGGCTTATCACCCCACCCTCAGCTTGAACTATAAATGGGGCTGACATCCAGCTGAAGAGGCTGTGTGGTATCACAGATAAAGCTCCCTGTGTTCTCCTCCTCCCTGATTCCACACTGAAGAAGCCCTTGTCTAAATCAATTACAGTATACAGTTATAGGTGAAGGCTGTTTCAGTGAGTCCCATGGATCTCCTTATTCCCACTCTGGGACATGAGTGTGATACCAAGTAAGGTCTTCCCCACTAATCATGCTGCTATACACAGAAAAGCATCAACATTTAATAGGTTCTGATGCAAATAAAACCCAAACCTATCACAGATTGACTGTACAAACATTGCATTATTTTAACAGTGACTTCTTACAAATAAAATTTGTCTTTTGACTGTAGATTTTATGTGCCACCTCATCACTGTTATAGCGGAATGGTGAGTGTAGTCAGTGTTTAATTAAAATGTTATTTTTTATAAATATTGGAAGCAGCAACTTACTTCTGGAATTCTGGTGACTGTATGTTTATAAGAATTGCACTGTGTATTTATTTCCTGAGAGTACAATCATGATACAATACATTTACCAAATCCACCCAACTCCAGTACGCAACACCTGCACATAATACTTATTTATTCCAGCATCCTTTGCACTATGCTCCATCGCACTGTGTACATGTGTACATTTATGCATGTATGTGTATGTTTACCACATCCACCTCCGACATGTACATAATAATAATAATGGTAATAATAATTCACTCCTGCATCCTTTGCCCTCTGCACATTCTCTCAACACATATTTGTGTTCTCTATACTGTAGCCTGTGTTTGATTTTATTATTGAATTATTGTATAAGTAAGCACATCGTGAGCAATGGACAATCCAGAGTCAAATTCCTTGTATGTGTACACATACCTGGCAAATAATGCTGATTCTGATTCTGATATTACATTGCTGGTCTCCCATACCCACAGTATAGGAGACTAATAGCTAGTTTTGTAAAAAAAAAAAATAATAAAAAATAATAATAAAATTGCTCTTTTCTTGACCTGATTTTGCAATATTAGTGCAAATATAATACGAGCTAGAAAATGATCATTATTAAGTGAGTTTATGTGGAAAATAGCTATGGGAACTGAAGATTCTGTAATCATGTTTGATTCCACCATTTCAATAAAGGTTTAAGATGTATGTTTACTTCCAACAAAAAAAATCACACACATTTCCCCAATTTAGATCCCTGTATGCTGGAAATAAACAACTAATACTGACAAACAGTAGTGATTATGTTTCCTAATATGAGGTCTTTGTGCTCAGGCCGTGCAGAGTACAGGGTAATGGTTGTGTAGCTTCCCAAATGTTTTTTCTTCACATATTGTAACCTCTAAGCAAACATGTTAAGTTGCCAATCTCCATGCACACGTTGCCACATCAAAATATGCATTGGCTGGAACAAAGGACAAAGTTAATGTGTCTTAATTTTTACAGCAATTATTTCTGTAAAACGTACCTATCCATCCTAGGGAAATTTCCTATAAAGTTGTTCATCACTTTCTGGATGATATCATCCCACTTCCAACCTCCTTCTGTCCTCCTCTTTCTCCTCCTCACTCATGGCCTGTTATCAGCATCAGGTAACCAGACTTAATATGCTTCAGTAGCATATTGTTGCTATGCTGTTTCTGTGTGCTGCCAATGTCCTCATCTGTCAGTAATCACTCCCCCAATTCTCCCTCTTCTGTCTCTACCTTGCTATGCTCTTCCTCAGGTAACAGGTTCTCCTACTGCCACGCCTGCATGCTGGTTGCTGGTGTCTGGTGCTACGCTGGAGTTTTTGCTGTAGGTCCCCTGTCAGGCTGGGGAGAGTATGGGGCAGAGCCTTACGGGACAGCGTGCTGCATCAACTGGCATGCTCCCAGCCACAACTCTGCAGCTATGAGCTACATCGTCTGCCTCTTCTTCTTCTGCTACATTGTGCCCTGCATTGTAATTTTTCTGTCCTACATATTCATCCTGCTGACCGTCCGGGGCTCCCGCCAGGCTGTTCAGCAGCATATGTCACCACAGAACAAGATCACAAATGCGCATGCACTTATCGTTAAGGTAAATGCATAGGTTCACTTGCCGAGATATTATAAAGGTAAATATGTGTTTACATGAAAATTTTATGTTGTCTCTTTTCAGCTTTCTGTGGCAGTTTGCATAGGTTTCCTGACAGCATGGAGTCCATATGCCATTGTGTCCATGTGGGCAGGATTTGGTAACCCAGAAGCTGTACCACCTATGGCTTTTGCTTTGGCAGCTATCTTTGCCAAGTCCTCCACCCTTTACAACCCTATTGTCTATCTGGTCTTCAAGCCCAACTTCCGCAAGTCCCTGTGTCGGGATGTGGCCCAGTGCAGAAGGACACTCTGTGGATGTCTGTGTCAGCACAACTCTACACAGAAGGGAACTTGCCGGCAATCCCATCATGAAGAAGAGTGCGACTCCACAAGATTGTCAAATGGACTACCAGAGAACCACGGGACCTGCAGACACTGTCCTCACCGTGAAAGAGTCACTGGTACCAGAGAAAACATTACAGACTACAGCCCCCAGCAGACTGCCAGAATACTTAAAGGATCGCAACATAGTGAGGTGGCTGTCAGTCAGCTCTCCAATGAGTTGCAGAGTGACTTCCTCTAGAGACACAAACACAGCCGCACAGGAAAAAAGATAGCAAGAATGAAGGTTGAAAGATACTAATTGCAAGTTGGGGAAAAAGGGAAAACATAATTTAAAAAAAGATTAAGATTAATGGAAGTTAAAAAAAAGAACTCTGAAGGTCAAAATTAAAAAACTAAGAATTCCTCATGCCTCAAATATGTGACACTGCCAAACAAATCAACAAAAAAACATTTGAAGCCAACACAGGAGAATAAATGAGCCAAACAACATACAACCACAGATGTGATGATCAATATTTCATCAAGTCAAATTAACACATTAAGTCAAATTAACACAACACTAGCTGGTCACTTTGACTGATCAATAATAAGCAAACAAGACTGAGATGCAAATCAATTCAAGGTGGATTTAGTGAAAGGAGCAGATTTTGAAACTTCTACCCCCTAAACCAGAGGTTGGCTAATAAGTTTGGCATCGGGCAAGATTTTTTTCAAGCCGTTACATGGTGGGCCAGAACATAGTCAAATTATTTCAAACCCTTGGACACTCATGTGCTTAGCTTAGTTGGTAGAGCGCGGGTCTCTCGTTGGAAGAGTTGTATGATCGATCCCAACATCCTGCGGATTATTTTTTCTCCGTTGTTAAACAAATTGATTATAAGGACACTTTTGCACATGCTCACAATAAAGCATGTGCCGCAGTGTGTGTGGACTCTTACTTTAATTTCCCTGAGGAAATTCAGAGGAATCCAATCACACATTTACTGATGGCTTTTTCAGAGGTGTCAAACAAGCCAGAGACTCTTTTAAATGTCCTTCAGAACCTTTCAAAGTAAAAGCTCTCAATAAAGTCAACATGAAGCATTGCTGCCAAAACATTCTCATGCTTTTATTTT
Organism: Micropterus dolomieu; assembly: GCF_021292245.1. Lineage (NCBI taxonomy): Eukaryota > Metazoa > Chordata > Actinopteri > Centrarchiformes > Centrarchidae > Micropterus > Micropterus dolomieu. Next base: position 14,891,650 of record NC_060157.1, read on the forward strand.
GTAGGCACAATCACTTAAGAGGGAGTGATTTTGTGAGTAACTGTTGCTATCATGACTGAGATCTATTATAGCACCAGCCGCTATCAATTTATTTATTTTTCATTTTTCTGCTATCATAGCAATCTGGCTGTGGGCCAGATATTATTGCTGGTGGGCCAGTTCTGGCCCGCAGGCCACCTATTGCCAACCACTGCCCTAAACCAACTTTTATGTATTTATTTCAAGTTCTGTTTCAGTTTGATTTGATAGGTATTTATTTATGCATGCTTGTTGTTATCTAAGAGGAAAATAGTTCTGTCTCTTCTTTGCTGAGAATACATTATGGTTTAAAAGCCTCAGCTAATTTAAATAAAATGTATCAGCCTTTACACATGTCTAGATTATAGGTCCACTAGGAGGTAAAGAACAAAGCACCAAAGAAAAGATTTGGCCTAGTAAGCCCAGTGTGATGTGTAAAAATGAACATTGACTCCCTACAATTTACCCAGGGGTTGGCATATTGATTCCTCTGCAAAGAGGAGTTGCCAATGTCAATTTTGTCTAATCAGCTGTGTCCAAGACAGCAGGCATGACTGAATTAAAAAAGCAGAAGAATTGGAGGCAGGACCAAATTTACAACACTCAGTAAGCTCTAATATCTCTCAACATACACTATGTAGAGACTTTGTTTAAGGATGTGAAATAAGCTAAGTGTTCAAAAAAACAGACAGCTGTCCATTATCGATGTATGTTTTCACACATTGGCATCTTTCACCAGTATGATAAAATATGCATCCTTTGTCAGACTACTCTTTAGCAGTTGTTACCAGATAGTGAGAGAAAGAAAAAAATCTGGTGGTTTATTTATACTGTATGTGTGTGTATTTTTCTAATGTGCCTCTATGAGTGTGCGCTTTCATGGGCGGAAGTACAAGTGTACAGCTCCTGAGAGATGAGAACACTGTAACAACAAATTCTTTTGGGCCTGACACACAAACAACAAAACAACACTGAAATGGCCATGTTAATGATGTTCCTCAAGCCATTATAAAAAAGGGCAGTAATTAACTTTATTTCTATGCATGGATATAGTCCACTTGCCTTTAGTGCTCTACTTGCCTCTTGCAAAAGAGAGGGCCTGTTGTTCAATAAAAGGGTTTGCAACATGAGAGACACAAGGCTTTGCATCAGCACCTGCCAACATTATTCTAATAAAAAATGCCCAGCGAGCATAGTTGAGCATAGTGTTTGTCCAACAAGCAGTTTTGTACTTTCCCCTGGCAGCATAGGTCATCAAATGGAAGCATGGACAAGATTAATTATATCTGCTAGAGTGTGTGTTGTGTTTGACTGGCGTGACTTTCATGCCATGTCATTGTTCATTTCTCTACCATGGCAAGACGGAAGATTGTGGTTCTGTGCAGTTTTCACAGAATACCTGACTATGAAAGCAAATAATTTTGTCATGAAATAATGTGCTTAGTAAGTATTGCAAAACAACCATGTCAGCATTTGATCAGTAATGTGTTCTGCTGTTCGCTGCACTCCTTGAATTACTGCTCTGCCATTGGTAGGTACTGCTTCTTGAAGAAATTGATACTAAACCACCATTACCATGTGAACTAATAGCCTACTTGGTTGTTTTGACACAACCCTTAGCCCTGGGGAAAACCTTCTTGTTAGCTCAGGTCTTTCAGCTCTGTTAGCTGTGGGCTTAGGCCATGTTTAGTCCATTGTTGGCACAGCATGAAAAAATGCAGCCTCCCTCATACATTTCACTGAGGTCACTGCGTTGATGCAAAGGAAGCTATCCATATTGAACGATTCAGCAAAAACCTGCTCATTTTGTGTGTTTTACATTCGATGCCAAAATTTTCTAAATTCCCACTTTCTTCAATATCTGGTAACTACGGCATGATTGAGATTAGGGTTATGGTTAGGACAAATAAACTACCTGAACATGACTCACCAATGCATCCCAATGCATTGTTAACTGTAGTGAATGCCTGGTGACAGTTGTTTCACACTCTGAATGTGGGCTATCCCCTCCAAAACCTTAGCGCAGGCTATAATAAATCTCAATCTGTAGAATAGTTATGCCCAACCTTTCATGATTATTCCTAAAAAAACAGATATGATTATTAGACTGAATCAAGGTTTGAATAAAAACAATGAAACATTTGTTGTCCAATCAAATCAGTCAAAGTGATATGCTATGAGCTTGCTGATATTATTAACCTAGGGCTGTGATGTTCAGGTGTGCGTCCTTAACCTGAGGCTAGCTGCGAGATGAGGTTTAGGAAGCCCCAGGCTTTCTGTAGCCTGAGTTGATTTCAGCCCTCAGCTGACACATGTCAGAGCCTTACTGCTGTAAAAAGCACTATTTGCAAAGACAAACAAGCCTTTTCACTGACGTATACAGTTGATCATTCAAATGAGGATGTTAGAGACCATACTGTTATCGTCATCAATTGTATACTGTAACTGCATGGATGTACAGGGTAGCAGCACATTACTGTTTCTTGCTCTATAACCTCCAAGGTGAACACATTGGTGATAAGTAGCCTACTAACTGTGTATGGTACAATTGTTTCCCTGGAAAAACTATGCGATTGTACTTACTACTCCGTTGTGTGAAAGATGCTGCCTACATAGGGTTTAGTAGAAAGAGGTTGTAAAAGCTGAAGGATCCGTGAAATGCTAGAGGAATTTTCTGTGTCATGCTGGATCCAAAGGTTACAGTCACCTTTAAACTCATGGTCCAAGCCAAAATGTTGTTTTGGACAACTAGTATTTTTCCACAGATATGCAGGTAACCACATACATATCAAAGACTTGGCTTCCAGTCCTGTGTTTGGATGGGCTTAGTTTGGCCCATACTCTTGGGCAAAGATGGACGTACAAACCAGAAAAACACAGCTGTGAAAATCTGATTCTGATGTCTCTTTTTTCTATTCTGTTCTACTCAAGGAACAAATACTGCAAGAACCTGGGTGTATATTCTGCATCACTAGTTGCTGTTCCCACATGGGTCATCTCAATATCTAGGTCATATATCAGATGTCAGGGATTATGTAAACATTGGTTTGCATTTATGTATAATATGCGTATGTACAGATGCTAGATTTAATTCATATATTATCATGAAAATCAGCCTATATGTTTAAATAGGGGATGGAGAAACTCCTTGTCTTGAAATGGGGGTGATGGGTTTTATTTTTATGTTATTTCAGCTTCTGACTTTGAAAGTGTTTCCATAAATGTTTCTTATTATGAGGTTTTAGTGCAAAACAGCTTCCAGGCTTGTGGCTTCCCTCACTACAGATGGAATCCATTTACCTTTAGCTCCTTTAAAAGCTACTTGAGAAAAGTATAGACTTAGCTGAACGTTTATATAGTACTAATAGCAAGATCACTACTATAACACAGCCATAAGCCATTACAGTTTACCATTATTAATTAAGATTAATTTCCCACCATGGTGTTGTTGGGTCCCATAGAGACACAATAATCCAAGTGGGATATTTAATCTTATGATGTTATTGTATATGCAGCTTCTATGAAGGTGACTGTTTCTACCTCCCAATTAATCATGGAATGTATTTGTTGCTCTTGCTGAGTTTGAATTGGAGCATACAGTATTTAATATTAACAAACTCAAGTAGCAGAAGTGTTTGATGTGATTACAGCTGCTTGGATGAGCAGCTTAATTAAAGTGCTGATATGTCAGAAATGTGCATGAAATAGCTCGGAGTGGATGCAATTATCATTTGTCCTTGCATCAAGAAATCCTGTCTTGTTACCAATGTAAGGCATCATATCAACGCTTTTGTTAAACATGCTCATCTTAACTCTCTTTACTTTCTGAATTTTACCTGTAAAGAAGCTGCCTGGAAACAAGACAAAAACTCTGTTAATCCCATTATAGACGTGCAACTCTGAAATTAGGAGAAATTCCATGTGCAGAATTTATAATGATTTATAGTGCACTTACTGAACTCTCATAGCCTACACTGGGTGTGAATGATGTGATAATTCTTATACATACTGTTCTCTATATGTTTGTGCTAATCTGCTGTAAATAAAGTTATATGCGATCAGGAGGATGCAACTAGAATCCAAATTTTCCGACTGCAGCTAGAGAGTCGGAAGTTGGTATATGAATTCTGATTTTCATTTTGCAACGCCCCAGTTTCTAAGACACAAACAAGGCTGAATGTGATGTGTTGTATACTTTATGTATGTTAATGTATGGGGGAAAATCTATATATCTATATTGGTTTTGGAATGACTATCATTGATGTCATACACATTGTGAGAAATGTTTACATCTTTTTTTGGGGGGGGGGGACTTAAAAAAATATTGAGGATGGTATGAAAAGTATTTAATACATCTATCCAAGGGCATGTTATTTGTTTTTGGGTAAGATGGAATGACAAATAAATATAATTCAGCATACAATTAATGAGAATATACCTACTTTTTATGCTTTATTTCTTGATTTGTTGTTAACAGTTACAGTAGAGCATGAAGAAACAATGTGTGTTCTTGAAGAGCCACATCACAGCTAACCCCAACACAACAAGAGTTTACAGCCATGCTAACGTCTCGGGTTACGTATGTAACCCTTGTTCCCCGAGAAGGGGAACGAGATACTGCGTCGGTGACGACACTATGGGAACGCCTCTGGGCGTGGCAGAGCTGAAATCATGAATGAAACTACTCCAATCCTATTGGCGTTGCTAGAACGGTAGCGTGTGACGGCGTAACTGGAGGCGTATATAAGCACGCCGGCACACTGGACATATTAGCTCTTTGCTATGAAGCAAGGCACTCCAGGCAGGGTGAGGTGTGGCGGACCGACGCAGTATCTCGTTCCCCTTCTCGGGGAACAAGGGTTACATACGTAACCCGAGACGTTCCCCTTCGAGGGAACTCGAAACTGCGTCGGTGACGACACTATGGGAACGAGAATACCCACTATTCCACGCCGAAGCCTCCGCCTGCCCCTCCGGAGTGGCCCAGCCAGCTGTGTCGGTGACGACACTATGGGAACGCCTCTGGGCGTGGCAGGGCTGAAATCATGAATGAAACTACTCCAATCCTATTGGCGTTGCTAGAACGGTAGCGTGTGACGGCGTAACTGGAGGCGTATATAATCACGCCGGCACACCGGACACATTAGCTCTTTGCTATGAAGCAAGGCACTCCAGGCAGGGTGAGGTGTGGCGGACCGACGCAGTATCTCGTTCCCCTTCTCGGGGAACAAGGGTTACCCAAGACCCAAGGGTAACCCGAGACGTTCCCCTTCGAGGGAACTCGAAACTGCGTCGGTGACGACACTATGGGAACGAGAATACCCACTATTCCACGCCGAAGCCTCCGCCTGCCCCTCCGGAGTGGCCCAGCCAGCTGCCTCACACAAATCCTGGAGCGAAGCCCCTACGAGGTGGGCCCTAGAGGCCGCCATGCCTCGAGTAGAGTGCGCCCTTACGGCCATAGGTGAAGGTAACCCGCGCACCTGATAGGCCAGGGAAATAGTCTGAACAATCCAGTTGCTGATTGTGTGTTTAGAAGCGGGGAGCCCAGCCTTGGGGGACCCGAAACACACCAGCAACTGGTCTGCTTTCCTTCACCGGGAGGACCTCAGAGTGTAAATACTCAGTGCTCTGACCGGGCAGAGCAGATGAAGTCTCCTGTCCTCCGCCGTCACATGAGTTGGGGGATGAAACGCCTGCAGCACCGTAGACCCTGCCAACCTGGACGGAACCTTAGGGACATAGCCCGGACAGGGGTGCAGGATGGCTCTGACCCTCCCCGGGGCAAACTCCAGGCGTTGAGGAGAAACCGAAAGTGCCTGGAGATCCCCCACCCTCCTCCGAGAGGTGATAGCGAGGAGAAAGACCATCTTAAGGGTCAGGTGCTTGGTCTCAGCCGACTTCAGGGGTTCGAAGGGGGGCTCAGCCAGCGCTTCGAGAACCACCGCCAGGTCCCAAGTGGGAACCCTGGAATGAGTCACGGGTCTCATCCTCCGGGCTCCACGGAGGAAGCGCACGACCAGTGGAAGCCTCCCCAGAGGCCCATCCCTCAGAGGGGCGTGGAACGCCGCCATGGCAGCCACATACACCTTGAGTGTGGATGGGGAAAGGCCAGCAGAGAAACGGTCCTGGAGGAACTCCAGTACCATAGTCACCGGGCAGGTAACTGGGTCCACTGCCCGTTCTCTACACCAGGTGTCAAACACATTCCACTTCAGGCCGTACGTCCTTCTCGTGGATGGGGCTCTGGAGCTGAGCAGCGTCTCGACTGTTCCCGCCGTCAGGCCCGCCTCCAGGAACTGGGCCCCCTCAGGGGCCAGACCCACAGTCTCCACAGGGCGGGGCAAGGGTGAAAGACCTCTGCCTGAGACAGGAGGGCCAGGCGAGTCCCTCCTCAGGGGGACCTGCCATGGCGGGTCCTCGAGGAGTCCGATATTATGTCCGAGAACCACACTCGGGCCGGCCAAAATGGGGCTACCAGCAGTAGACTGACACCATCCTGACGGACCCACTCCAGAACCCCCGGGAGCAGAGCGACTGGGGGAAAGGCATACAGGCGCAGCCTCGGCCACGTCTGGACCATGGCATCCAGCCCTAGCGGGGCTGGGGTTGAGAGGGAGAACCACAGGGGACAGTGCGTAGTCTCTCGAGACGCAAACAAGTCCACGTCTATGGGGCCGACCTTTCGCATAATAACTCCACCACCTGGGGGTGGAGTTTCCATTCCCCGGGCCTCAGCCCCTGTCTCGACAGCAGGTCTGCTCCCTGATTCTGGGTCCCAGGGACGTATGTCGCTCTGAGGGACATACGTACGTGGAGGATCTGATGTGTCAGTTTGCATAACGGGCGCGAGCGCAGACCCCCCTGGTGAATCAAATAGGCCACCACCACCGTGTTGTCGGTCCTGACAAGGACGTGGCGACCGCGGAGAGCAGGAAGAAAACTCCTCAGAGCTCTGAAAACCACCAACATTTTCATGATGCTACTGCCAGGAGCCTCTCGCAAAGTGGCTGTCCATGACCGCGCCCCACCCCGCGAGTGAGGCGTCTGTCCAAATAATTGTCCGGCGACATGACGCTGGGACAGGAACCAAGGCTTCCTCCATACTGACAGGGAACGAAGGCACCTGCTCGTAACCCGTATCAGACAGAACGGATTACCCTCGGGGAGAATCCCTTGGATTTTAACCACCACTGCAGGGCTCTCATGTGCAGCAGGCCAGAAGGGATTACGCTGGACGCTGCCGCCATGAGACCTAACACCCTCTGAAAGTGTTTCACAGTGATGGTGTGGCCTAGCTTCACTCTGGTCACCGAGGACAAAATGGACCCGACGCGTGCAGGCAACAGGTGGGCCCGCATCGTCGTCGAATCCCACACCAGCCCTAGGAACGTAGTCAGTTGGGCGGGCGTCAGCATGCTCTTCTTAGCGTTGAGCTGCAGCCCCAAACGCTGAAGGTGGGCGAGGACGACATCTCGATGCCAAACCGCTAACACCCGAGACTGAGCCAAGATGAGCCAGTCGTCGATGTAGTTTAATATGCGGATGCCCTGGAGCCTCAGCGGGGCCAGAGCTGCATCCATGCATTTGGTGAACGTGCGAGAGAGAGTGCTAGGCCAAATGGAAGAACCCGATACTTGTATCCCGCGCCCCCGAAGGCGAACCTCAGGAACTTCCTGTGAGAGGGACGGATCGAGATGTGGAAATATGCGTCTCGTAGATCTATTGTGACATACCAATCCTCGGATTGGATGTGACTGATGACGGCGGGGATGGTGAGCATCCTGAACCTGAATCTCCTCAGAGATTGGTTCAAGGACCGCAGATCTAAAATCGGACGCAGTCCTCCTTCCTTCTTGGGAACTATGAAGTACCGGCTGTAGAACCCGGGCCTCCCTGACTGGCGGGGAAATGAGTTCTATGGCCCCTTTCTCCAGCAGAGAGCGAACTTCTTGTCCCAACACCTGACTCTGCTCTGAGTACACCGCAGTCCAGACCACCCTGTTGAATCTGGGGGGGTGGACACGGAACTGCAGCCTGTAGCCCTCCCCTTGGGGCTGGTGGTCAGTGTTATGCGTAGGTCCCCTGTGGCACCCTGAAGCGGAGGACCGCCAGGGAAAACTCGCTGGCGACCCACGGCGTGTGACCACGATCGTTTTCCAGCTGGAACCCCTCGAGGCGGGCAGACTGGTGAGAGCTCGCTGGCGGTTAGCGCCAAGACGGCAGGAAAACAGCGCCTGTTGCCTGAGCCGCCACAAGGGAGGGGACCTCGGTCAGCCTCTCGGGGGGCTGTGGGCGAGAGCACCGCCTCGCGTCCCGGTTTTGTTGAGGGGGACTACGGGAAGCGACGCTTCGCTTCTGGCTCTGGCGGTAGGAGCTAGACGAGGGCTGAGCTCGTCTCTCTTCAGCCGTCGCTGTCCTGGACCCAGACCAGCAGGGGAGATATTGCTCAAACGCCTCTCCCTGCGTTTCAGCGTGCTGAAACCTGCTGATGACAGCATCCACCGCCTCACCAAACAGGCCAGTAGGAGAGAGGGGCCAGGAGAAAAGCCTTCTCCTTCCCCTGGTCCTTCCCCTGGTCAGAGGTTGAGCCACAGATGGCGCTCCGTAGCCACCAATGCTACCATGGAACAGCCAATGCTTGGTAACACGGAGCGTTTAAGTCCGTAGCTCTACGGAGCTCAGTCAGGTCCTCCTCAGAGGGACCTCCCCCTAGGTCATAGTCTTGAGAAGATCGGCCTGGTACGCCTGCAAGATGGCCATAGTGTGCAGGCTTGCACCAGCTCGACCCGCTGCCATGTAGGCCTTGCCCACCAAAGCGGATGTTTCTTCCGACACAGCTTGGTGGGGAGCGCTAACATCTGAAGGAACGAAGCGAGGGTGGGAGAAAGATAGCTCGCGAGCGCTTCCTCCCCCCAAGGCATCGTTCCATAGTTGTGCTGCTTAGTTTCTGTCACGCTGCTGTAGTCCAGCAGAGGGGAAGTCATCCTCCATGATGCTAAGCACATCTAGCTCCTCAGAATCAGACTGTGCAAGCCTCTCCAAACTCATAACTTGGGCGGGAGAAGCTGAGAATGGACTCCCGAACGGGGAAGAGAGGAGGCGGAGTCAGCAGACGAGGAACGGGAAAAGCCTCGGCAGTCCCGATGCCCTCGGATTATATACGCCTCCAGTTACGCCGTCACACGCTACCGTTCTAGCAACGCCAATAGGATTGGAGTAGTTTCATTCATGATTTCAGCCCTGCCACGCCCAGAGGCGTTCCCATAGTGTCGTCACCGACGCAGTGCGAGTTCCCTCGCCGAGATTTGAAATTGGCAGGTCCAGGGTTCCTCCCCCAGAATATTTTAAGCATTAAAGACTTCATTTCCTGCATTCTGGTAAAAAGTTCTGCACCAATTTATGGTGAAAATGTCTTTATCCATCTAAAGGAAAACACAATATTCAGGCGCCATATGACAATTCAAAATATAAAAAATCTATAGTATATAACATAATGCAGTAAGGCTCTCAGGCATTCTGTAGCTATTAAATATGTTTTCTCCTGAAGATCAACTTTTCTAATTACATAAAATCCCATCTGAGTCAGTACACATGATTTACTCTTCCCTCCTCTATTGAGTCTCTGTTTGGGTAAGTAACCTCTTTAAATACAAATTACCTTTTCACCTCAGTGATAAATGAATTCATTTTAATTCAGTTAGAAACTCCTCAACTTCAATAGTTCCTGTGTTTCAGCAGGTTTTCTGCTCATGTTCAAAATTTTCTGCACATTCAGAATCTCTCTCATAGTGTTCTCTGACATGTCCAGAAAAACGTTGCAATATTACAAGACTAACATCATCATTTAATGAGAATTGATAATATTTTTAAGTCTACCTTCCCTATACTCTGCGCATTATGTTATTGCTCTGCTGGTAGTAGGCTATCCCCTTTAGACCGTTTGACCGACACAGTTTGGGACTGCATGCTACATTTGAAACCAAAACCAACAGAAAACACTACCGATCAGGCAGAAATCTCACCACAGTTCCACACATGTTCAGCAGCTTCGATAAAGTGCAGCTCACAGTCCGGTCCAAGGTTGAGCAAGGTTTTTAGATGTTTATAGGCATATTGCAAAACTCTTCCAGTTACGTTACCTCTTGTCACAACTGTCTGGACTTACAGCATGAAGTACACTTGATTACTATCACAGCTTGTGCAGGCATCACATAAGCTGGGCTGAGTTGATTCGTGCAGAGTCGAAACCTTTGTCTTGCAGCGCCCCCTGACATTTTGCACCCTAGGCAACCGCCTATGTCACCTATGCCATGGGCCGGCCCTGCTCACTGTAGACAATTACGTTGCAACGTTCAATAGTTACTTTCAACTCTGCATCTTGATGGTCATTTTGAGAATAATTTCTCCATCAGATGTTCAAGTCTGTCTTAAATCAATAGCCAGGGGCCCACCTTGGCATTGATAACAGGTTTTGCTTGCTGTAATCATTCCTCCTGTTCAACCTGGCCATTAAGAGACCTCTTCCTAATGTGCTTTCAGATGGGGGATCAAATCTACAGTCCTCATTCTGTGCAAAAATGTATTCAAAACTTTATCAAAAGCTAATATAATGCTTCAGCAGTCTGAGTTAGTCAAATCTTCAAAAGTCAGTCTTTTAAGAAAAAAAACCCTTCTCTGCTTTCCTAGACAGTGTTTTTTAGTCAGCTGTGGTAGAGGGGTAGTAAAACAGAGAGTACATTTTTGTACTAAACCGACTTTAGCTTTGCAAAATACCCACCTTATTTGTCGACTTTAGACTTCTGACGCCTCATATTAGCTTCAGATAAACTTTGGAATGTGTTTTTCACAGAAAGAGGCCTGTGGATTTTGTTTCCATCACTTACATTGAAATCTTATTAGGAAGCGACATTGGCAGTGTTGTAGTGGGGTAACAAGGTACCATGAGCTCTTTGAGATAAGATGGTGCCTGACTATTAAGGGCTTTGTAGATGAGGAGAAGGATAAATTCTATTCTGGATTTTACAGGGAGCTGAGTGCAGAGAAGCTAATATGGGAGAAATGTGATCTTTTTACCCTAGATTTGTTAGAATATGCACACAGAAACACAAACACACACATTGTTACTTGCTGCTGGGATCTCTTAGCAGGCTGGCGTGGATTTTTTACCTGTAATTGGTTTTGTCAGTGTTCTGTGTCTCCAAAACAACACTTTCATTGAGATTCATGAGTTTTCCTGTTGCTGAGAAAAGCAGACTCTTATTAACCAAGCTTCACTCAACACAGCTGCTTTTACCACCTTAAGTGTGTGTGTATGTGTATGCATTGTGTGGCAAAAGGTATTAGTGGTCTTAGAAGCTAAACCATTATTATTACATAATAGGCTTTAGTTCAGACTGACCTTAAATGATATACTCTGTTATAATCCTAATCTTTAATCACCATTTCAGCAACACACCTGACCTTGAACCAACTGAGGAGAGAAAACCTTCTGCTGCTGTTTCTGCTCTGCACCTTTTCCATTCGCTCTGTCCTTGCACACCTGGCCTATTGCATTAACCCCGCAGATTCAGACTTAGTCTAGAGCACTAACACCATCAGCAAGCAGATGGACATGATCTTGCTGCCTCACCTGAACAAGATGTCCCTGGTGAACACCATCTGCCAAAATATCTGCTTATCTATTTATTGTTTATACCAATATAAAATCATAACAGAAGTTGTACACACAGTTTTCCATGACATGGGATTATTAATATGTAACAATTCCAAATTATATTATCTATAACATATATTATGTTGTATGTAGAAAATATGTGGTTTATTTCAGAAATCTGGTTTAGTGATTTAGATTGAAAACACCCACAGAAGATTTTCACAAATATATGCAGTGTATGTCTGGCCATATTACCGCCTCAAAAATGTGGACATAGGTTCACAACTTTGAGAAATGTGCAGTAGGCTGTGTTAAACGATCAGTGACTTTTTACTTGTATTCATTATAGCTAGCAATAGCAAACGGAGGCAAAACCAGAAATTAAATAAATGGGGAGAAGAGGAGGGAGGGAATGGGTGGGAAATAGTACAAAAAAATAAAAAGGTCCTTCAACTTAGGCAACAAAATGCGCTGTCTATAATTGCCCTCCAGAATGACACACATAATTTGTCAGTTCCTTTAAAAACCATTACATACAGCTATTAAGTTCTGATTAAGTTTAGGCACAACTCTTACTTGGTTAAGGTTAGGGAACAATCATGGTTTGGGTTAAAAGAACATTGTGATTATGATTCGTCGTCTTGGTTAAACAAAATCAACGCTTGCTATTGGTAAGAAATGAATGGAAATTATAAAACGGGTAGCTCAAATCAAGCAATCTGATTGGTTCATAGTAGTGGTATAATGAGCGTATACAACGGCTATCACGTTGAATTCCTTTGCACAGATTGTATCACTCTGCGACAAAGTAACATTATAAAGTAACGTTAGATTACTGGCTGGCTGGAAACTAATGGAGGGAGACTCCAAAGGTAAACTTTGACCTCCTGGGAGGCCTTACCATTTAGGAGTGGCTTGAGCAGACTTCGCCAGAAAAAAAAGACACCCGCGAGACATGCAGAGCTAACTAAAGAGGAGGTCGACCAACTCAAAAAGAACTGGAATGAACAGAACACTGAGAAGCAAACCAAGTGGGCAGTGAGATGCTTTGAAGAGTGGTGTAAGGATAAAGGTGTAGCAATAGACTTTCCAACCACATCAAAGGACTATTTCAATTACATTTTACGAGATTTCTATGCCACTGTCAGAAACACTAAAGGCGAACTATATGGCCTGAGCAGCTACATTGGTCTCCTTGCTGGCATCAACCGTTACATTGGTGGACGTGAGAGGATGCTGGCATGTCTGTCGCCGCTTCTCATGCTCACAAACAAAAACACACAACTCCAGCTATACTGCGACTCTAATCCTGCTGCTTCACTAAGCTGTTTTTCTACTTTACGCTACTAGTTGGATTCACTTTCTCACACTCTGCATCTTTTTCTCTATGTGCTCTGGTGGAGTGAGCCGCACCTACATTCATTTAACCTACGGCCCTTGGAACGGGCTGTTGATGTCATCCCCTATGCCAATACATCTGCCTATAAGTCTGCCTCATTTATGCTGCTGAACACTCGTTCACTAAATAATAAAGTGCCACTCATACACAACATCATAACTGACAGGAAACTGGATTTTCTGTGTCTGACTGAAACTTGGCAGAACCAAATGGACTTTCTTGCGCTTAACCAAGTGACCCCCAAGGCTACAGTTACGTTCAAACGCCCCGTAGTTCTGGATGTGGTGGGGGACTGGCTGTTATACATCATGCAGATATCCAGATAAAAGAATTTTCAGTACACGCCTCTTCATTTGAGTGCATTCACTTTGCTCTGTCTGGGCCTCTGCAGCTACAAGTGGTCCTTGTCTATCGCCCGCCTAAGTCATCTGCTAGTTTCCTGCCTGAGCTTTCTGACCTTCTTGCTCTGATTTGCCCTACCTCTCCAGCTACCCTCCTACTTGGTGACTTTAACATCCATGTTGATTCCAGTGATGCTTACACTGCAGAATTTTTGTCACTGCTGGACTGCTTTAATTTTACACAACATGTCAATGGCCCCACACATGCTAAAGCTCATACACTTGACCTGGTATGCTCCACAGGTACAACCCCCACCCATCTACAAACTGTTGACCTGGCTATTTCTGATCACCTTGCCGTCATGTTCTCTGTTTCTGTGCACACACACAGGAAGTGTGTGAAAAGGACCATTGCATATCGCAACATCAAACAAGTGTGCATACCGAAAATATCCTGTACCCTTGCAGGCCATCTTAAGAGCTATCCACCAAACTGCACAGTTGATGACTTGGTTAATCACTACAACCTGGCACTGTCACGTAGTCTGGACTCCGTTGCCCCCGTCATCACTCGATCTGTCTCCTTCTCCTGTCCTGTCCGGCCTCACTGTCCACCAGGAAGCCTACAACGATCATGTTGAGAGCTACAAAGATGCTCTGTCCAGGGCGAAAACTAACTATTACTCGACACTCATTGGCAACCAACAACATCAACCTAAAATAGCTTTTTTCCACTATCAACCGCCTGCGGCTGGCCTATGCTCCAGGTTCCTGGAATACCTCCAGAAAAACGTAGAAACCATCCACCAGCAACTGCAACTGTCCAGCTCCTCCCACCCAACCACACTACCGCTGCTGGATATAAACTCTTCAACTGTCTCCACACCACAGGACTGCCTCTCCTCCTTCTCCCCACTCAAGTTCTTGAGCTAGTGTCAAAAGCTAAGGCAATGACCAGCAAACAGGATCCAATGCCGACTGCCTTGGTCAAGGCTTGTCTTCCAACTCTGGGTCCCACACTGGTCAGCATCATCAACACCTCGCTGTCTTCTGGGGTGGTCCCCACCAGCTTTAAAACTGCGGTGGTGATCCCTACACTCAAAAAACCTGGCCTGGACCCAGATTACCCAAACCACTACCGCCAAATATCCAACCTACCTATTATGCAAGTTATTGCAAAGAGCTGTGGCTGCCCAACTCAACCATCATATACTAAATCACAACCTCTACGAGCCATTTCAATCGGGCTTCAGGACACATCAGAGCACAGAAACTGCCCTCATTAAAATCACAAATTACCTTCTCATGGCAGCTGACTCTGGCCATGTCAGCATCTTAATTCTTCTCGAACTCTCTGCAGCCTTCGATACAGTCTCCCACTCCATTCTTCTCACTCACCTCTCCAAACTCATTGGCCTCACCGGTACTGTGTATTCCTGGTTTCAATCGTACCTCACCAACAGGCAACAATACATCACCCTTGAGGGCATCTGCTCTGAATTGGCACCAGTCTCACACAGCGTGCATCAAGGATCGGTGCTTGGTCCGCTACTATTCGATATCTACATGCTACCTCTTGGGATGATCATCCGGAAACTTCCACTGCTACACTGATGACACCTAGCTCTACACCAGTACTAAGTCATCCCCTTTCACTAGTGTCGCTTATTAACTGCCTGAAGGACATCAAGAACTGGATGGACAGTAACCTCCTCAAACTCAATAAAGACAAAATAGAACTCATGGTGCTTGCCCCACACCACTCAAAAAGGTTGGTGACACTGACGTGTATGGCTGCTCAATCTCTGCATCCCCTCAAGTACACAACCTGGGTGTCATCATGGACTCCACTCTGTCCTTCCATCAGCACATCAAAAACACTACTAAAACTGCCTTTTACCATCTTAAGAACATCTCCAGACTCCGACAGTGCCTCTCCAACTCTGTAGCTGAGACCCTCATCCACTCCGTCATCACCTCCCGACTTGATTATTGTAACGGTATCCTGTTTGGTCTACCCAGCACGGCTACTGACAGACTCCAGTATGTCCAGAACTCTGCGGCTAGGATGCTCACCCACACAAAACTTGGACTTCACATTACTCCCATCCTGAAGAAGCTCCACTGGCTGTCAGTTAAGTCCCGGATCAAATATAAAAACCTCCTAGTGACGTACAAATCTCTCCATGGACTTGCACCTCAGTACCTTACAGATCTACTCCATTCCTACACTCAGTCACGGTCCCTGTGGTCCTCTGACAAGGACCTGCTTGCTGTCCCTAATTCCAGGCTCCGGACATTTGGCGACAGAGCTTTCTGTGTCAATGCACCATCACTCTGAAACAAGCTTCCTCTTGCCATCCGCTCTGCCTCCTCTATAATAACCTTTAAAACACAGCTTAAAACATTCCTCTTCACTGAGGCCTATGGGCTCCCCTGGCCTCACACCTCTCACCTCTTACCCCCCCCTTTTGTTTGTTAAGCGTCCTTGGGATTGTGAAAGGCGCAATGTAAATCAAAATTATTATTACATTAACGACCCGCCACTCAGTCTGTCCTGGTGCCTCCTCAGAAATACAGAGTTTGCAACGAGCAACAATGTTTTCACTGGTGTTGTATGCAGGGAAAATGAGGACAATCGGCAGCTAAAACCCACATCGTTCATCATCAACAGATGAAAATGGACTAAAATATGCCAAGCTAACGATTAACGAGCGCACGAGGAATCATATTGACCCACAGGTGAAGACTAAAGAGAGCACAAGGGGATTCATGTATGAACTGCCTGCCGACCCTCTCTCTCCCAACTTCCTCCGGATGCACCGGCTTTTTATCTTCACCCAAGAAGAAATGTTGTCTGCGCTGTTGACGATGTTTGGTAAGTAAAATAACGGTTGGGCTAGGTATCGCTATATTAAGACATCATCTAAAAATGCTTTTGGTGTGTTACAGGTACACTCATGAGCCATTGGCCGACAATCACCTGGCAACAATGTTGCCAAGAATATGCAAGCAAGCAGGGACACAGAAAAGATACACAAACCACTGCCTCCGCAGTACCACAATTCAAAAACTCTCTGATGCAGGTGTTGAAAACAGAGAGACTATGGCTGTTAGTGGACACAAATGCAAAGCCTCTCTCCAGAGCTATTGGCAACCGAAACCTGGAGAAAGTGGAGTAATATCCTTGCCGCATCACACACATCTACCTCACAAAAATACAAGCCAAGTACAAGTTACCAAAGTGAATCTATTGACGCTGGACAGTTTTTTAGTGGCAGCACAATAAATGGCAACATGCAAATAAATTAAAGAATTATGTTGCTTGCACCTGCTGGTGGAACTACTTTTTGTATTTATAAAGAAATGTCTAATGATGAAATAAATCAAAATCAAACTACGTTTGTTACTTTCTCTTCGCCATACTTGGTAACGGTTTTATAAAAGCAATAGCTTACTTCAGGCCGTTGTATATGCGTATCATATCACAGTTAAGAGGCGTTGTTTGGCTCAACGTGAAGCAGTAGCCCCTGTTGTGAGCTATTGCTTAAGTGAACAGCGTTCTTGTGTGTTAAACTCAGACATTTTGTAAACTCATTCCATCTCCCCCGGCCTTCTACCCAGGGCCGGACTGGTAATCTGGCATACCGGGCAAATGCCCGGTGGGCCGACGCCCCTTTGGGGGCAATAACGTAAATTCTGTATTTATATAACTGTTTTTAAAAAATGGGCCAACGACCAACCCAAAAAGCATGGACAACGGCCCATTGGGTAATTTTCTATACTGACACTGGGCCAGCCCAATCACATCTGATTCTAGCCCCCACCCCCTCTGCTCTCTGTTTCTAGCATTACAGCCCCCCCCAAAAAAAATCTTCAGACGGAATTAATTACAAATAAAAATCCTATGAAAAATGTTTATTTGCACAAAAAGCCTGCAATGCAATGTAAATATAGAAGAAAACTGTATTGTCCTAAAAAAGTAATTTAAGCTAAAAACAATAATAAGCTATTGATTACCGCATTCTGTTATATTTTTATATTCTGAATTGTCACCTGCCACCTGAATTTTGTGCTTCACTGGCACGGAAAATGTCTCCAGAATGCAGGAAAGTAAATGTTTTATGCTCAATATCTTCTGGAGGAGGACCCCTAGACCTCACCATCAAATATTTCTTCAATAAATTTTTTTTTTTCTAAACAGTAAGCCTATTAAAATATGTTGTTGTCTTCTTGTCATGGCCCCAATGTTGTGCAATGTTATGTCTCATGGTCTAAGTGTTTCGTCACACCCCTAATATAAGCACTTAAATGGAAGGATGGTGTATTGGTGAGGGTCTGCCGCCTGGGCCAAAATGCCAGGTGCTTTTTTGTCCCAGTCCAACACTGCTCCTCTGGTCTTTGTTGTGATAATATCATCATGCTACACCGCTGAACAGTCATGATTTCTACAGCAGCTATGGTTTTTAAACTTATGCATATGGCGTTTTTTGGTAGGACAGTCTCTGCCAGTCACCACTACAAATTAGCATTATGAATAACATAGTGAAACTGTAGTGCAATGATGCAGATCATGGCTGACCTATTCATATTTTATACCAATTTCCTGGTGTACATAGACAGATGATAAAATGTATTCAGATGACCAGTTATAACAAACATTTTGCATTTCCATGATAAAATAATCAAGTAAAATTAATAAGGTTTCTGTAATAGCAATGTTCATGTTTAACCACAGACATCAGATGGCAAAGCAATATTTTTCACAGTTTTATGAATTACCCTTTATTTTCTTATTATACTAGGTCTCAAATTGTATATCACTTGTTTATAATGTTTCCTACATTCACTTCTCATAATGGGAAAATGTGTCTGTTGGGACCTTAGCCAGGCGTTCATTGCCCATGGGGCAGACTCACTGAAAGCAAACATTTAATTTAAAATGACCTTCTCTTCGCTCCCACAGTCTGTATGGTATATTGAAATAAACTGCACAACATTGCCAGTATAAATAATTTTATCTTTGAACATTAAGATCCAATCTCCCATACAGGAATGTGTCATCTAATAACACAGGATATTAGTCTAATTTGATTCTCTGCCTGGCAGAGTATTGAACTAGATTAGACAGAATTAAATATAAAAACATATCACAACACAATGGATATTTTCTGATAGGGCTTCGTTTTACAGTGGACAGACTGTAACATTACAGAGTTGTTGTTTTCTTTTAGCTTGAAATAATCCCATGCTTTGTACACTTTTCTTCATCCCTTGCTATTTTATCTCTCTTCCTCCACTTTGCAAACAGTGCCATAATCACGTCGTGTTCACACAGTGTAAGTGCGAAGTGCAACAGTAATAAATGTCCATGCAAAACAGTGTGCTATATAGTTTTGGGGTTTTTTTAACGAATCATCAAAAAAAACAAATGTTGAATAAGACATTGGATTTTGATATTAACAAGAGGATCAAAACTATAAAACTGAGAAATCCTATTGAGGATTCATTCCTGAAACCAAAGAGAATATAATTTTTTTTTTTTAGTCCTCTGAATATCATCCAAGGCCAGCAGATCACCTCTTATCAAACATGGCATAATGTGATACAGAATAATTGGCTTTTTTTTTTTTAAAAGCTGTACTGCCACTGATATCAAACCAGAGCTTATAGTACCATGAAAATTGTTTTTTACACCACATTTAGTACAATTTCATACAGAACTCTTCATACTCTTCATTTTTATATGTTGGCAAATTTCAAGAATACTGTATACAAGGCAAAACCTGTGTTAGAATACATGTAGATAACTGTCATTCACTATGCACTGAGCTCAACATTATGTGTGCTTAATCTTAAACATGGTATTTGAAGTTAAATAATGTTTTTTCATGAGACGATGACTGCACCAGACTTTTCAAATCAGTCCACACCTTCACTTGCGTTAACAAAGATAATACAAAATATAAGGATGACTAAGGATTAGCTAGTAATCAAAGCTCACACATTTAAAAAACAACAAATATGGAATGCTTTGAAAAGTATCAGTAGTAATGCAATATATGTGTGGTTTATATTAAATGGGTTCAATATGCAGAACTGCCAGCATAGTCCTGAAAATTTACGAATGTTGATGGTGTATTACAGATTACAGTGTGAACCAATCTAGAGCTACAGCTGTGATAACAACCCTTAAGGCAGGGAAGCACAAGTTGTACAGTGAACTGTGTCAAAGGCAGAATTAGTGTCTGAGAGAACTACAATCCCCTGCATCAACTCTAAGATTATTTAAGCAATAGCTCACGGCAGGCCGTGGTATACACTTATCATTTCACAGTTAAGGGGCATTGTTCTGCCTGACGATTAATTATAATACTGATTTTAAGATCAGTATGGGCCTTGCAATTACTACACAATGGCTTCCATGTGAGTCTTTTAAGTGGGAACCATGTTAATAAATAAAGAGTAAAGTTACAGAGTTGGTCATCAATGAAATTGGAGAACACACATTTTCACAATTTGAAAGGGAGTGTAGCAACAATTACAGTAATATACATTCAAATAACTCCAAACTTCTATATTCAAACACAAGATGTTTTTAATGGATTATTTATAATTTAGGATTAAAATTTTTAAAAATTTTACAGTACAACTAGCCTATATAAATCAAAATAACTTCATACTACAATAGTAAATTCAGTTCCATTGATGTAAAATGTAGGCAATTAGCATTAAAATAATATGCTTATTCCTTCATGGGAGGTAACTGCCACAAACGTAGCCTTAGAGCAGTTCTTTTTTCACACAGCTGTTGGTTAATATTGTTATTAAGTTTCACTTCGACAAACATACCAGAGAGTGCCCATTTAAAAACAAAAATAGTGAATGCGACAAAACATTCTGAATAAAACTAAAGCCAGTTATTTTGTGATTGTTTAAGTATTTTTGCGCTTTTTTTCAGGCCTAACCCTGTTGCCTTGCAATGCTTTATTGTTACGAGGGTGGTGTGGGGACACCACAACACTTTATTACAATTACAATTAAGTTATTCTTGATATTTTTGTTACAAACCTCCATTCAGTATTAAACAGCTAGACATAACAGTTTTAAATTACTTTTAGTACAATACTTTATTAGCTCACCTTGCTCAACATCCTTAGTAACACAACAGGATGGTGATGATGGACCTGAAGCTTCATTTATCAGAAAGCTACTGTAATTTAGTTTTTATTAGCCACAGGCTTGTTTCATTGGCAGTCCTTTTGCCTTTTGTTTTAATAAAACTAATGAAATAATAGTTAAAAATTACACTGTGTTAAAATGCATATACAACTGGTTAAACAACATAAGCGATAAAATCTAGTAGGCCTAGATGATACATGATGCTGAATAAAACCAGCATCAGTGTTGAACCTGTTGGTTTATTATAAGATATTCCTTAACATTACCCTGAGATGACTAATAGGATGGGAATAACATTAGCTCATACCATGCTACATACCAATATTAAACCATTCTAAAACACTAAGACCAAGTTGCTTTCCCTTTGATTGGTTATGTTCTTGCTCCTAAAATAGTCGTAGTATAAATAGTCTGTCAGCTATTCTATCAGCCCAAAGAAATTGTTTATTTGTAAGCTTAAAATCCAGGACATCAACCCTCAAATCTGAGTTATACATAGTCACTATGATATAGTGCATATTTTGTCTCTTTATGTGTCTCTTTATGTTCTTGGCTATTATTATATCTTAAATTTCTTTAGTTTACAAGCAGCTGACGTATTGATCTCCTTATCGTTGATATTTGGCGAAAATATGACTTTCAGCTTTCTCTGTCTTTTTCGTGTTGTTCTTCACTGTTTATCAGAGTCTGTTGTGGTTCTCTCCTTCTTTTCTCCCCATCCTCAATTCTGCACCATTTGACACTGATATAACATGTGATTTCAGTGAATCAAGGAAAAAAATAAACAAAATTTGATAAGCCTGACCACATGACCAGGTCATCATTTAAGAAAAAAAGACTGGCATTTGTAAAAATTTTTTCATGCATCATTAATATAGTATATTTAGGCCATGAAAATACTGGCTTTGTGTATTTTTCAGAATCTAAGAGCAAAAACTATGTTGCCCTTCAGGCTGGAGAAGTGCAGTGAATTGCTTTACAATGGGTTAGATTGGGATGTTGGCAAAGTATTTTTCATCTACTTGATCACATCATATCACATTGCTTCTTTAATACCAGAGCTCACAGAGATATTCGTCTAGAATGTTAATAGTAATTAATTTGGATGGAGCCACTCCATCGGCACAGCAGGGGTCCCACAAAAACAACACAGGGTTAACTGGCAAAAAAGCTCTCTGTACATTATTTCTAGATAGTTGTGACAAAAGACAAAATATTTGTATATATTTATTTGTAACAGTGATAACTTTCCAGAGTTTCCAAAGCCACCAACACAATTGCACTCAATAAACCCAAGGAGGTTTGAAACCCTGCTAAAAAAATAAAAGCATCTTCTTTTTCAATAGTTAGATCGAAGTTCTCTCTCTTTTTGTAGTCCATTCAGTGGTTGTTTTCCTGTGTGTACTGACCATTATAGCCTTGAAACTGCATGTGTAAGCCAAGGTAGCACAGCCTTACTTTTGTCAATACCAGGTGCACACAGGGATAGTAAAAGAAAGTGGATAAAGAAGGTCGTTCTCTGCTTGTTTTGCTTGAGGAAGAAGTAAAGGAGAAAGCTTGTGACTCTATCATTGAATAATCACATTTTACATTTTGCTGACCTTGTACACCCAGCTGACATTCTTCACGGTGGATTTAATAATCTGAAAAGTACACATTTAACTGGATTAAACGTTTAAGCCTCAGAAACATCTTAAAATAGAGACTCTAATAGATGTGTGTGTATGTGAAGGGTCTTAAGAAGTAAGAGTCTATGATTTGGGACAGTGCTATAAATAATTAGTAAATACTAAAGGAGGTTAATGTCAAAACTGTGTCGTATGGAAATATATGTAGAGATTCTGATTCTATCTCTATCCAGGGTGTACCCCGCCTTGCGCCCGATGTCAGCTGGGATTGGCTCCAGCCCCCCTGCAACCCTGTACGCAGGATAAGTGGTTGACGATGGATGGATGGATGGATGTTCTATATTGAACCGACTTCCTCCCACAGTCTGCCTCTCTTCCAATGTCATGTTAGATCCTGTCCACCCCCGTGACCCTCAAAAGATAAAAGGTTTTAGGGGTTGTGACTGTTACCTACAGCATAAATTCTCTCTGCTCTCCAAGAAACAAATGTGCATTGTCCAAAAAAGTAACTTAAGCTAACACAACAAACTACTGATTACTGCATTATATTCCATTATATTTTAACATTTTTAATTGTCAACTACCACCTTAATTTTGTTTGCCTTCATATAAATAAATAGATTCCCAACATAAATTGGTGCAGAAAATGTCTCCAGAACGCAGGAAATTAAGTGTTGAATGCTCAAATTCTTCTGGGGGAGGACCCCCAAACCCCCCACTAATGTATTTATTCAGGATACTGTTAAAATATCTTCTCATATAATATATTCCCCCACCACTTTACAACACAAAGAGACGCCCTAATGAGCAAACTTTTTAAATGTTGAACTTGTTGTTCTGCATATGATTCTGACAAGTTAGTAGTTAGCATTAACAACTCAGAGACTAACTACCATGTAGAGCAGAGGTCTCAGACTCCCGGCCCGCGAGACAGACACGGTCCCCGAATCGAATTCATGTGGCCCGCCATTAGATATCAAGTTATAGTGAAACCTGGCCCTGCAACCTCGCTCTTTCTTGTAAAAACACAGCGCAGGGCACATGCTTTGTGTTCATGAAAGTGAGTTGTAGTTCACACTCCCGGCCACTAGTTGTCGATGTTGCCACAGAATTGAAAGCTAAGTGGCCAATTTACAGGTATTTGGGCAAATCACAGACTGATTGACAAGTATTTCAGGAGAAGTGGGTGATGGATTATTTTTTCGTTGAATTCAGGGGCAATGCCACGTGCCTCTGCAAAGAGAGGACTGCTGTGATGAAGGAATATAGCGTTAAGCTGCATCATTCAACTAAGCATGCAGAGGAGTACAGTAAATACCAGGTAGAGGAGCAAATGAGCTGCATAGCTAAAGAAAGCGTTATCCATGCAACAAAACCTTTTCCAGAACGTAAGCAAGGAAGCCACAACAGAGGTAAAAGCTAGCTTCGTGGTGAGTGAGATGATTGCCAAGGCGGGAAAGATGTTTACTGAAGGCCAGTTTATAAAAGACTCCATGCTAGAAGTTTCAATTATAATCTGTCCAGAAAAGAAGGTTAACTTCAGCAACATCAGCCTTTCAGCTAACACAGTGGCGGAGCGAATTACTGAGCTATCAAATGATATTTATGATCACCGGTGTGACAAAGGCAAAGTTTTCAGTTCATATTACGTGGCTCTGGACGACAGCACTGACATAAACGATAATGCTCAACTTTTTGTCAACTCTTAGCTCAAAGCCTAATTCAGAGAGGCAAATGGAAAAACGGAAAAGCTTGGAACTTTCTTGAGAGTATTACTTCCATCCTCCCAAGAGCTTTCTGAGATGTTCAATATGCCTTTTTGGAAGCATATCTCTGTGAGAAACTGTCCACCATGAAATTCTGGTCCAGGCAAGTCCATCTTCAAGCCATACTGAGGGTTTCATCTGCCACCTCACATCGCAAATGTGGCTCAGCTCTGAGGTTCACTGCACCTCACATCGCAAATGTGGCTCAGCAGTTGAGACACTGAGTTTTTTCCCCCCAAAACAGTCGGGGGTTTTAAATGCTGCACTTTACTGGCCCCCCACTGACCAGACTGGAAACACACTTGTTATTTAACATTTCTTGTTGCAAGCTGTTTTTCAAGCACTGACTTTAACAGAGGAGAAATGGAAGAAGAGAATATGTCTGTCACTTTGTATCTGTTCTTGGCTGCTTCACTGGTTGTTAATATAATGTAAGTATAGTTCTAATACAGTAACAAAGATGTTAGCGCAAGTTACGCATGCCCATCTTTCAGTCCTAATGACGTCCCTGGTTAATCCTTTATTCCGTAACTTTAGATCTTGTTTAGGTCTTGCACATACATTTACACAGTAAATGTCGCTGGCTGTGAGTTAAAGTGTTACTAACTTTTTTCTATGCTATTGTTTTGGCTTTTAGTTTTCACTGTGGTAAATCAATATCTACAGGACTGTTGTTTAGGTCTCTCTTAGTGTATTCACCTTCTCATTTTCTTACATTCTTGTATCCATAGTGAAAGCCATGTAAATTTATTCTGATCTCCCCTGATGTCTGTCTCTAGCA
>NC_060157.1:14916520-14919146 GCF_021292245.1 Micropterus dolomieu
GTTGAGACACTGAGTTTTTTCCCCCCAAAACAGTCGGGGGTTTTAAATGCTGCACTTTACTGGCCCCCCACTGACCAGACTGGAAACACACTTGTTATTTAACATTTCTTGTTGCAAGCTGTTTTTCAAGCACTGACTTTAACAGAGGAGAAATGGAAGAAGAGAATATGTCTGTCACTTTGTATCTGTTCTTGGCTGCTTCACTGGTTGTTAATATAATGTAAGTATAGTTCTAATACAGTAACAAAGATGTTAGCGCAAGTTACGCATGCCCATCTTTCAGTCCTAATGACGTCCCTGGTTAATCCTTTATTCCGTAACTTTAGATCTTGTTTAGGTCTTGCACATACATTTACACAGTAAATGTCGCTGGCTGTGAGTTAAAGTGTTACTAACTTTTTTCTATGCTATTGTTTTGGCTTTTAGTTTTCACTGTGGTAAATCAATATCTACAGGACTGTTGTTTAGGTCTCTCTTAGTGTATTCACCTTCTCATTTTCTTACATTCTTGTATCCATAGTGAAAGCCATGTAAATTTATTCTGATCTCCCCTGATGTCTGTCTCTAGCATATCCTCCAATATCTTGTCTACTTGGAAGTAATTTTCTTTGTTTCTCAAAATGCTGTCTTACATTCCCTTGAGAGAATGTGTCTGGATCTGATGCATCCTGTACATGTAGGAAGGAGAGACTAATAGAGGCAATAAAAACATTCACAGCAAGAGGTTATTTTAGTCAAAGAAAACAACTACAAAAAAAGTTAATTACTAAATTACTATCTCTATCTCTTCCACAATGGATTGATAACGAACTGATACACATGATGCTCACTTGCACCAGAAATACGTTGACAAAATGTGACATCACACAGTCTATAGATAGATAATGAGCTACAGGAACAAGAAGACTGCACAAAAGTGTTTTATGTGACCAGACACCGGAAGATATTGTGATTTTTATTCAGCGATTTATTGTCCACTAGTAACATTGTCGCTCTAATAAGTTCACAGATCCAGTCAAATTTTCTTGTATTTTTACACTTGACTGAGGCATGGGATATACAGTTGGCCTTGTACATGTTAAATACAATATTTATTCACAATAAAGAACTGTTCCATCATAAGACGGAAGAAGGCACTTGTTTATAGGCACTATTCAGAAAGAAGGAGGACCTATTGTTGTACAATGATAATACATGTCCCTGAAGTCCATTTGATTTATAGGCTTTAAAATACAGTATAAGCTATGACTGCTATACCTAAACCGGCATACATGTCATAAATGGAATTATGGTATGTATTAAAAATAACCATTTCAGTTAATTCATGACTATGCTACCTATAGGTGAAACATTAATCTTAACAACAAAAACTGCATTAAAACACAGGGAGTATTGGTGGGGGCGTATTGTTAAAGGTAGTGATGAGATAATGAAATGCAATCCAGGGAGTCCAGTTTCAGTAAAGACATAGACACACAGAACCCGGGGAGGACGCATCATGATGCAATGGACCAGTGAATGCTCCTGTTGGTGGGGGATGAACTGTGAGGGCGGTGCTTGGTTTTGGATTGTCTGTTTTCAACAAGAAATAGGAAATGCAGCAACAGAATCTTGATTCATCTTTGATCAGCGCTACCTGGTTTTACAGTTGGATTGAGTTTTGTGATCCTGGTGTGTTGCGCTGGACGGGCTCATTAGCATAAATTTGAGAGTGAGTCATGTTTATGCAAATTCAGATATAGCGAAGGGGCAGTCAACTCACCGTGTGGAATCCATCATGCACTGCATGGCTGGATTTCCTGCTCTTCATAGAAAATGACTAGGATCCGTCAACTTAACATCTGACCAGTGTGTCTGCCATTTAAGAGATTCATGCGCATTAAGGCTTATTAGGTGCCAGTTTATAAAACTCTCAGATAGAATTGTACAACTCTGGAAAGTTATCACGGCATTAACTGTTTTATCTTTTGTCACGACTATCTCGTGGTAAGCTGTAGAAATATGGGGTTCATGTTACAAAGTAATCCACCACTTACACTTATTGGCCAACGCAGCGCTTAGCCGGATGACGACGCTTTGCAGCAAAAGTTAAGCCAGGAAATTTGCTGGACCACCGTGAGTTGTTTTGCCAAAGTAGGAATGCCCACTGTTTTGATAGACTGGGTCTATTCAAATGAATGAAAGGGCTGCATTTTTTCACGCAAAGCTACTGTCAGTGTGAACCTGGAGAAAAAGATTGTCAGCTTATAAATTTACATTGTGGGAAGCGTAGGATCCTACGTTTTTTTAAGCTTTACCCATGTGTATTAGGGACTAAAAGCCAGGATTGTGCAGCCTCTGCTGCACCAATGATGACCATTTTTCAAAACCTCTCTCTCACAAGCAGCCCTGTCTCCTTGAAAACTTGAAATTCATACACAACTAATTTTCAGCAGCAAATATATTAAGAATTATAAATCCACCCTGCTTACACTTTTATCAAGATAATGAGGAAACGCTAAACGTTGATACTGAATTAATTAGTTAAAGCGTTAACACTTTCTATGAAGGTCGCTATAATGACTTATGCATATATTTATAAAATGATATAATGTGTCCATAAGACATTATAACAGTTGTTATAATC
>NC_060157.1:14919246-14922421 GCF_021292245.1 Micropterus dolomieu
GAAACATTAATCTTAACAACAAAAACTGCATTAAAACACAGGGAGTATTGGTGGGGGCGTATTGTTAAAGGTAGTGATGAGATAATGAAATGCAATCCAGGGAGTCCAGTTTCAGTAAAGACATAGACACACAGAACCCGGGGAGGACGCATCATGATGCAATGGACCAGTGAATGCTCCTGTTGGTGGGGGATGAACTGTGAGGGCGGTGCTTGGTTTTGGATTGTCTGTTTTCAACAAGAAATAGGAAATGCAGCAACAGAATCTTGATTCATCTTTGATCAGCGCTACCTGGTTTTACAGTTGGATTGAGTTTTGTGATCCTGGTGTGTTGCGCTGGACGGGCTCATTAGCATAAATTTGAGAGTGAGTCATGTTTATGCAAATTCAGATATAGCGAAGGGGCAGTCAACTCACCGTGTGGAATCCATCATGCACTGCATGGCTGGATTTCCTGCTCTTCATAGAAAATGACTAGGATCCGTCAACTTAACATCTGACCAGTGTGTCTGCCATTTAAGAGATTCATGCGCATTAAGGCTTATTAGGTGCCAGTTTATAAAACTCTCAGATAGAATTGTACAACTCTGGAAAGTTATCACGGCATTAACTGTTTTATCTTTTGTCACGACTATCTCGTGGTAAGCTGTAGAAATATGGGGTTCATGTTACAAAGTAATCCACCACTTACACTTATTGGCCAACGCAGCGCTTAGCCGGATGACGACGCTTTGCAGCAAAAGTTAAGCCAGGAAATTTGCTGGACCACCGTGAGTTGTTTTGCCAAAGTAGGAATGCCCACTGTTTTGATAGACTGGGTCTATTCAAATGAATGAAAGGGCTGCATTTTTTCACGCAAAGCTACTGTCAGTGTGAACCTGGAGAAAAAGATTGTCAGCTTATAAATTTACATTGTGGGAAGCGTAGGATCCTACGTTTTTTTAAGCTTTACCCATGTGTATTAGGGACTAAAAGCCAGGATTGTGCAGCCTCTGCTGCACCAATGATGACCATTTTTCAAAACCTCTCTCTCACAAGCAGCCCTGTCTCCTTGAAAACTTGAAATTCATACACAACTAATTTTCAGCAGCAAATATATTAAGAATTATAAATCCACCCTGCTTACACTTTTATCAAGATAATGAGGAAACGCTAAACGTTGATACTGAATTAATTAGTTAAAGCGTTAACACTTTCTATGAAGGTCGCTATAATGACTTATGCATATATTTATAAAATGATATAATGTGTCCATAAGACATTATAACAGTTGTTATAATCACTTACAAACATGCATTAAGCGCTGTAGCAAAGTTCATAACGTATTATGACCTTTTGATTTAATGTTTTATAACTAATAGTAATACCAGTTTATATTACTGTGCGGCAAGAATCTCCGACCATGTTCCATAACACATTATAACCACAGACTCTGTCTTGTTATAAATACACTTTAGTCACCATTAAGAATTAGTGATATAAAATGGAATAATAGCTTATAGCAATGTTTAATGTATAGCACGTCTTTGTTTGCTTTAAGTAAAGTGTTAAAATATCTATCTCTTTATAATACATTAGAGGTGGACATAATACCATATAAACTAATTATAAGACCTTATAACACGTAATTGTTTGCTTTAAGTAAAGTGACACACATTTTGTGCAGGAAAACAACTTTTATTTATGTTTCTTCACTTTATGAACAATCTGTATGAATTTTGAACATTTTGCAGTTTAGCACAAAAACACAACATAATTACATCAAGAGAACTCGTTGTCAGGGTGGTGAAAGATCGCTCAAGAGAAGACCTGTTGCCGACCAACATCATGTAAGAAGAGGCTCAGATGTTGTCACAGATGAATGGCGAGCCTATGGACAGGCCCTAACAGATGCAGTGGACGATTAAAGACAACCACTTCACAAAACGTAGCCTATTAAAAGATGTAATTGAAATGGGAATTGGGATTACTGTTAGCTAGCGCTAACTGCCTTCACTTTTCCAGCAGTTGTGGAAACAAACTTAACGGACACACTGACCTACACTGCACGTCTGCCTGACTGACAACTTACGAAGTAACTTAAACATTTTCCTCTGCTAACTTTCTGTAGGTGTGCGGGCTTTGTGGTGTGTAAAAACTGTGCAGAGCTCTGCTTCGATAGCCTGTGTGTTTGTGGCTGCAGCTGCTATGAAGTTAATATGTCATTAATATGTTAACACGTCTGTGTTGTTTGCTTTTGTGATGTTTTATTCTGCAGTTAGAGTGGAAGTTAGTTCATTTCTGTAGCCCAAGTTTGCTTGTTGCATCCGCTGCAGTGTCCATAACTCTTTATTTGTGCTTGATCATTTGCATAAATTGTCTGAGTTTTGTTTCTTTTGTGGTTAACTGTACTATACTTCTGTTGAATGTGGTGTGACCTGTAGATGCTTTTATTGGAAAAAACTAAATTTATTTAGTCATGCTGACTTCATGAAATTGCCAAAAAAATATCTTGTTGTAACCACCCTGACCTCCTCTCTCTGCGGTCTTTCTATAGCAGCGTCACACTACTTGAACTTGCTGGAGTACACTACATTTTCATTTTAGATACACAGTTTGCATTTTCTCCAATGTGCAATGAATGGTGGGATGCCATGTTCACATGAAAGAACTTGCCACTAAAGGTTTCCTCCAGAAAGGTGTTCTCCGTCTTCTCAAAACATGGCATTTGATTTCCAGCAGTTCTTCTGTGCTCAGAATAAAGAACATCTTAGCAGGTGAATAGCACACAGCTCTCTAGCCACGGGAACATAATGGGCTCAGACTCTTTCTCACGGTGTGTACTGTAGAGTGTAGATTCTCATTCAAACAGGGATTGAGGTGCTCACATAGGAAGGTCTCGGTCAGACAAGTGATTCTGATCTCTCTGGAATAATACCAAGGGTGAAGCGCATTCTGCCTCCTGGGAACTTCCTCCAGTTGCAGACAAAGTGTGCTCAAAGTGGCAACAAATGTATCATAAAATGACATGCATGCCTGGCAGCGGTCCCCTCATGCCTGAAGTGAAGCTGTGATGCCTCTGTGGTATCCAATATTTGTGCATTTGACTCATAACAGTTCAAAATAGCACTGTAGCAGCAGGACAGAGGGTCAGTGACCTTCTACGGGGAGAGTAGTGATTGGTGGTTATGTAGGG
>NC_060157.1:14922441-14936133 GCF_021292245.1 Micropterus dolomieu
GGTTATGTAGGGACTGAACCCTTCTATAGAATTTGACCTCTAACCCCTTGTTTTGTTACCTCAGAATAGTACTGTACCCTTCTATGGGTTTGAGCTTTATTTTGCAGACTTACACCCTTCTCTGGTACCTAACAGATACCTAAACGTGTCCTATATAAGCTATGTTTGACGTACAGAGAGACAGAGTGGCCATCGGGCTGGGTCACTCTCCAAGCTGCTGCAGAGCTTGTAATTGATGCTGAACTCCATGATTTAATAAACTTTTATGATCAAGAACAGTGTCAAGCGGGTTTCCTCTCAACATATCATCGCAGCATTATTGTTTGGAGACCACAACTCTTGCTGTGGTGCGACATTTACACACTTGCACAGTAGGTTTCAATGTCCGCTGATCCAAGCACTCCTTTACTTCTTCCTCCTGGGTGTCAAAAGCTTTGTCGGGAAGCAGCAACTGAGCTGACTTTACGTCCAGTTGTCAATCATCAGCTTTAGCAAACTCAAAACGCTGTATCTGGTAAGAGTTCATTAAAAACCAACTAAATTTTAAAGGGACAATTCATATTTTAAAGATAGTGTACCACTTACTCCCTGCTATTGATATCAATGCATGGATTTTTGCTGACACTACAGATCCTGTGATCATTGATGTCCCAGTGCCCTCAGCAGCCTGCCAGACACAAAAAAGACTGCAGGAAACTGGAGTGGAGATTTAACACACAGTTAAAGTTATTCCATCGAAACTTTAGGACAATTAAAAGTGGTCTGTCCTCTCTCTACATCTCTGACCGGTTTTCAGGGTCAGTCCTGTTGCAAGAGACAGACTGAGTTGAGTGTTATCTGATCTGACATCACAAGGCTACTCTTAGGGGTCAGTTGGGCATAGTATTCTCAGAAAGTCAATACTAGGGGATTTCAAAGTCTGACACTGTCTGTCTATATCTCCATATGTTTTAAAAACATCAATATCTGTATATGAATGGATAGAGGAGAATGTGAGTGTTCCAGGAATAGATATAGATATTTCTCCAGAGGAATGCACATTGGTAGTGTCAGGAAATTATGAATGTAAAGACATGTTAATGGATAAATCTAATATCATGGTGGACGACAAAGCCAGGGAGGCTTGTTGGCATCGCATTGAGTAAATCTGTAGCCTAATTATCTTCACAGTGTTCTTATTGTAGTTCAAATCTCTTTTTTTTTTTTTATGGGCTCTTCTTTTATGTGCAATATTAAAGGTACAACGGCACATAAGGTCCATTGTAATAGAAAAAAGGAGCCAGCGGAGAGGGGTAATAATCCGAAGGATTTCATTTCCAAGATTAATCTACAAGTAAAAAACTTGAATATTCTCTGACATTATAGTCACACATTTATGAGAGAAACTTCACTTCGCAAGGCTGCAACATCACACACACACACACACACACACACACATGTCTGCCGTGTAGTATGCATGCATTGGAAATTTATATTAAACTTTGCAATCAGATTTAGCAGTGAGGAAATACTCGTGAGTTTAGCCCACAATCACTATTTTGCACTGAAGAGACTTTGCCATGGATCGGGCGTAATCAGAAGAAAACACCAGAGTGATTATCGTTTTTTTGTAATTTCAGGGAATTTCCAAATTGTCTTCTTGTAAATTTCACACTTTCATCTAGGATTTTTTTTAACCATTAACCATCACCCTGGCTCCCTAATTTTTGGACACGTAAAATAGTCAATCTAAATAGGCTTATGTGAAAACACTTAGGAGAATTAGCGCAATTAAGATTTCCTGTCTAAAATCACAGAGTCTGCAGGGCTCGCCGTCTGAACGTAATGCTGTTGTGTTCAAAACTTCATTGCAGCCGCAGTCACAAATCAGGATGAAATCATATTCATATCAAACATATTTTATGAAGTGGTGTGTAATAATATTCTACTTCTCATCATTAATACTGAGTACAGATGTGTGTAGTCCACGTGCAGGGTAACCTCGAATTAACCATGAACAAAACCTGCTTGGAGCAGTTTAGAGATGCAAGCATAAATTGCCATGGCAACAGACCTCGGGTAACACCTATCCACCTTTCGTAGTAACGTAGTTAACCGGGAAGTTACATCCGACGTCACAAAGTTACTCCTGAAGTTACCTGGATAAACCAGTTACCCCGCTTCGTAGTATAGGCCACAGGTCTGTGTACTTCGGTGTTTGTTGTTTTGCCCATGTCTGCTCTGAGTTCTGTTTAATCTTAGCTTCAGTCTGTGTTCCTTGTTGGTGTTAGTTTATCTGTGATCTGTTTGCTAGTGATCAGTTAGTCTGTTCCCCCAGTAATTCCTCTGCCTGCTTGTCCACTAAATACTTTGAGTTCCAGTTAATGTATGGTCTTGTGTTTTGCATCTGTGAGTGCCTCTCTGTTCCCCCCTGCTATCTCTTTGCCTGCCTGCCTACCTCCTTAGCCTTGATCCCTGTCACCTGTGTTACTCCCGCCCTGCTCGTTAGTCCCTGTGTGTGTATATATATATATATATGCCTGGTGTTTCTGTCCAGTCATTGTAGCGTGCATATGCTCTGTCGTGTCTCTGTTTGGAGTGTTCTGCTTGTCTCTGTGTTGCCCGAGTCCTCTGTTTGGACGTCTTGCACCCAAACTGCATGTAAGCCATTTTTGTGTTTTTTTTGGATTAAAAACCTGTGCACCTTCAGTCAACTCTACAGTGTCTTGCGTTTGGGTTCTCTCCTGTGTGGTCAATTCCCAAGAGCAACGTGGTATTAGTTGTACATTTGAAGGAACATACCTTTCCAATATCTGCAGGTCAGATGCTGGTGTGAGATCATGTCTGCTGACTCCACCAGTGGCCTTAAGAGGATGTAGATAGCCATTTTCATCCTCAGATACACGTAGTGCAGCTACAAGAACTGCAGTAAAAGGGAATTAGGCACTCCACTTTGGGGAGAAACAGGAGAAAAAACAAAAGACAATATAACAAGTCAACGACATGTTTGCACAGACATGGCAGATATGACATTCAAACCTGGAGGTGTTTACATGCCACAGAACACTTGTTTGTCTCAGAGTGATGCAGAAAGTATACTAGGGTTTCCTGTTGTAGGCTCCAGCTGAAACCTAGTGCTTTGATTCAGCATAATTCTGGTTGGATTAAGAAGTTTATGAAATGAGTCGTCCTTCTTTTTCATGCAGTTAGGAGTTCCAAAGCCACCAGCATCACTATTAATATGATGGGGTTGATGTGCTCCTTCATTTGGATTCTCAAAACCAGCATACATACTTATCCAGGTTTCTGAAACTAGAATATGGCTTTTATTTGTGCAAACACAAACAAGATATTCCAAAAACCTGATCATAACCTGTACAGTAGTTTGCATGTATTATTTCAGTCATGGACCTGTCCTTAGTTGGTGAAATCAGACATTACCAAAACATTTGCAGAAAACAGGAACCTTAGATTCTCTCAACATTGATGACACAAAATGACAAGTCTATCGTAGACATTTTGCAACATCTTATGACAGAGTTGTACTATTCAGTTCAATCACAAATTAATGCAGTATTTTAGTCATTATGCACCATCATTCAATATATGTAAAGATCATTCCAATAAAACAGCAGTCAGGCAGAGGAATATAAGTATATAAGTTCCATTGGCTATTACATTATGTTCTCTGATATACTCATCTCCATTCATCACCACTTCCTACATTTTACTGTGTTCTGATATACTGTACAATACATCAAACTCTTATCCCAACACCAAATTAGGTTAAGTGATTTAACGCAAAGGCACAGATTCTCATGATAAGGGCAGACAGACAAGTGTTTCTCTGAAACACATGAATGCCATCTGCCTGCTTTTTTACAGTTTAGAGAAACCATCCTCTCGTTACTATGTGATAGTGAACGTATAAGGCTTCCAGCTGTCATACAGTATACAGCTTATCTCCCGTACAGGGATAAAGTTTCTAACCCCAGTGTAGCATGTCTACTTATGTTTCAATAAACTTATGAGAATTAATACAAAATTATGAATTTTAATATTCAGAGAATATTAATTCATAAAGCTCTCGTTTCGCGGGGCACCACCGGAGATTTAATTCACCCAGAGTCTCCGGTCGTCTGGGTAGTGTTTTAATAATTATACAATTATTCACTAGTGATCAGTTAATAATCGCTTAATTATCCTAAATCAGTCAGTCAGTCTCATATCGAAGGGGTAAATTCTCGTGGCAGGGATTTGGAGGTAGGCAATACACACACACACACACACACACAATTCCTTTGATTACGGTGAAATTTATTAACTAAGAGTTAGAATTTGACTCACACGGGCAGCTAATGAATGCAAGCTATGAGTTTTAAGAGTTAAAGATAATCTATTAACAACTATTGGACATCGCTGATCACAGAATGCCTTGGTTTGGTCTTACTGCTTGTCGTTTCTCCCAGGCGGGTTGCTGGTAGTCTGTCTCACGCTGGCGGAGTTCCGTGCATTCTCGGTTACGACAGCTTAAAGCCGTCGGCCAGTCGCTTTGTCTGCCAGGGAATTGCTCCGGAGGTCCGTCTTTTGTCGGCTTATTGAAGAAACTTGCAGTGGGGCCTTTTCAACCCTGCAGGGGCGCCGTATAGGGGGGAAAAGTTAGGACAATTCCAAGGGCCCCTGACTGACAGGGGCCCCAAAAAATAATTATAAGCTATTATCAAATTATATTATACATTATATAAACCATCATCATTGAGTATAAATATATTTCAAATATAATATTAAAATGAATGATCTCTTTGTTTTTACTTGTTTTTGGCAGTAAAAGATAAAATTCCCCATTGACCAAAAAGTAAATCTCCATATTGATCGACCACCCCCCTGTATCTGCAGGAAATGGTTTGGTCCTGCCTCAGCGCACTCATCGGTGACGGTGTTTGGATGCAGGCAGTAGATGCGCCAGAAATACAGTGATTACAATGTTGCCTAGTAAACCAAAATCCCTCCCCCCCTTCCCCCCACACTCACTCACACACACCAATTATGAATTTTAATAATTCATAAAATCAAAAAGATATTCCTCGTTTCAGGGCACCACCAGAGTTGTTATAATCCTAGAGTCTCCGGACCTCTAGGTAGCTTTAATAATTATACAATTATTACTAGTGATCAGTTAGTTAATAATCGCTAATAATCTTAAGTCAGTCAGTCTCATATCTAAAGGGTCAATTCTCTTGGCAGGGACGTGGAAATAGGCAACATACACAGTTTCCTGATTACAGTGAATTTATTAATAACTAAAGTTAACTAAAGCGATATAAACGGGTGGTTAAATACAGGGAAAATAAACAATGGCTGAGCAATGGAGGTTCGATTGTGGGAAGCATTTGACTCATAAAGCATAGGAGAAGTAATGAAAGTAAGCTATGAGTTTAGGAGTTAAAAGGAAATATTAACATTACAGGACATCTCTGACCGCAGAATGTTATTAGGTCTTACGGCTTGTCGGCCTGCTTTGGCTTGTTGCACGGGTCCCACGCTAGCTGCCCGATCCTGGCTTTTTGCTAGGGATTCTCCGGGGTTCTCCGTGTCTGACTGAAGAAAACGCCGTCCTCCGTCTGGCAATTCGGCTGTTTTCAGGTTTCCTTCGTTGCCGCTGGCGAGACAACGTGGCTTGGTCTGACCTCGGTGAAGTTGGCTCGACGAAAAAGCTTAAAATGGAACTTGGTCGTTCCTGAATTAGTCCAGTGTAACTTAACGGACTGATAATTTTAACAAAACAAAAGAAAGAAAGAAAATAAAACAAACTGAGGGGCAGATCGATGTCGCGGCACTTCGCATGTGTAGCTTCCAGCGAACAAAGACCTGTTGCGCTGGCCGACTCTCAGGCGTTGCCTTGCGAGGCACGCCGGACACGTGCCGAAGCGTCCAGAGAGCAGAGCGGAAGACCAGGGCACGAGGGGAGGAGAAGAGCAGAGAAAGGAGAGAGAGAGAGCGACGTCGCGTGGTTCCCCAGAGGGCGTTTCAGGTTTCCCGAGGGACTGCCTTTCTAAGCTTAATGTCTAAAAGAAAAGAAATCTATTTGGGCATATTATAATCAAATATTTTCCACAATCAAACCTTAATGGTCAAATGGTTGTACCGTTCTAAGTTAAACATTTGGTAACAGGAAACAATTGTCACATTATTGGTCAGGATATTTATACATTGAAGGCATTTCCAACGATGGTATGTAATACTTATTTCGTCCACTTGGGGGAGCACAGGTTACATGAGGAAAGGTTAGATTAATCCAAGACCATCTCTCCTTAGGAACTGGGGAATTCAGCCTTAAATTCAAGCTGGATAATTACTAGAGTATAGTATGACATTTCTTTATCATCATTTCTAAAGGAATTTTGTGAGAAAGTATTGTGAACAAGTATTGGTTACACATTAGATAAAGTGTCCTTAATCTTGCTAAAAATGAAACACTGCAAAAGTAACTTATTTAGATTCTTTTCAGCACTAATATCAACAACAGATAGCAACAACATCGTAACATAACTACTCAAATAAAGGCAAACGTAATTAAGTAACTAAAAGATTAAATTAAACTTAATTAAATGCTTTGAGTTTTTGGAGACTGCAGTCTTTGGTTATTTAAAGTTCGGCTTCCTGGGTTATGTCACAAGTTTTCAAAGATTTTATTTTCCAGTACAGTGAGCAGCTGTTTGGACACAATTCTTTCTAGAATCTTTGCAATAAAAGGCAGTTTTGAAATTGGTCTAAAATTTTGTGGGAGGGAGGGATCTAAACCAGGTTTCTTTAAAAGTGGGTTCACGTAAGCCGTTTTAAAATAATCAGGGACACAACCAGTAGATAGGGAGCTGTTGAAAACAGATCAAATGGGGCCCAACAGAATCTATTACTTTCAGTAAAAACTTTGCAGGTATTACATCAAGTGGGCTGGAGGACTCATTTGTGATACTGTTTTTAAAAGCTCAGACAAGTCGATGGGATAAAACTGGTTAAAACTCTCTTGTTGCTGGTGAGGAACCTCTGAGTAAGAGGCCGCGGGGGTAATAGAGGATCTGATTGACACCACCTTATTGGTAAAATAAGATAAAAACAATTCACAGTCATCATCACTTCCAGCTGAGGCACAAGGAGGGGCTGGGTTTACCAGCTGATCTACAGTCTTAAACAGATACCTGGGATTATGTTTATGTGTAGTAATGAGTTCAGAAAAATAGTGTGTTCTTGCATCCTTAACCATGTTATTGTAGTTAATTAATAAATCCTTCAGACTGAGGTAATGGACTTGGAGACTGGATTTTTTCCATCTGCGCTCTGCTTTCCTGCATTCCCTTTTTAGGCTGCGAATGCTGTCATTTATCCAGGGTTGCTTACTAGCTTTAGACGTAGGCCTAACCTTTAGAGGAGCAGTAATGTTTAGTGATGACAAGCAGATATGATTGAAGTGATCGACCAGATTGTTAGTGTTGGAATCAGAAAGGTGTTGGCTTTGGCTCTGAAAGAATGCGCAAAACTTTTGTTCATTAAAGATGCGAGAACACGGAGCTTGGTGAGGCGGCATGAGTAACAGGCGAATTGCAGCTAAAAACAATACATCTGTGGTCAGATATGGTCATGTCCACTAATTCCACAGAGGAAATGCTGACACCCAGGGTAAAAACCATGAAGTCCAGTGTATGACCACGGTTATGGGTTTGCCCTTTGACATGTTGTTTGAAGTTAAAAGAAGTGGCCATATTTAAAAGGTCAGTTGCATTAACATTGGTGTAGTCATCAACATGAATATTAAAATCGCCATAAAGAACAATTCTGTCATAATTTAGTCATTCATTTGCAACCAGGATTCAGTTAAAAACTGTTACGGCCTTGGCCAGGTCCCTGGTGTTATCCCTTCCCTGTCTGTGTCTGTGTGTGTGTGGGTGTGTGTGTGTGTTTTTCGTCATGACTACCTCCTCTGGCTCTGTGGGCTCACGCACTTGTTGGCAGTCAGCTCATCACTCCTCATCCGACCAGACACACCTGCCTTTCATCAGCTCACCTTCCTGCAGTATATCTTCTCCAGTTCTCCAGTCATTCGTCGCCAGATTGTTGTTCACCCATAGCGGTAGCTATACTCCGGCCCAAGAATAAGCTTATTCTAGTACCTCGTATTTCTGCCTCTCCGTGTCTTTGAAGCTAACTTGTTTTTCTTTGCTCCAGGATCTCATCGCCAGCCACGCAACCGCCTCTCCTGTTCGCCTCCCGGTCTCTGCCTCGCCAACCCTCGGCATCCGCCGTTTTGCCTTGCCACCGCCACTTTCCCCAACTCTTGTGTGAAACTGACAATAAAGTCCACCTTGCCCGCAACACCTGTCCGTGTCCTGCACTTGTGTTCCCAGTCCCTGAGTTCCCGCAACAAAAACATAAAATCTAGATTTGCAGACAAGATAAAATCTTTTAAGATAAAAGTCTTACTTGAAAGTGATCTCACATTGAAGAGAGCCATTTTAAATGAATTTTTTCTGGGTGCTGGAGTTGGTGCAGTTGTCCTAATCATTAAGATGTGCACATTTCGGTTTACTGGTCTATCCGTGATGATGACAGGAATAGTCTTTGGAACAGTGCTGGGAGCAGACGGCTTTACATGCCAGCAGGTGGAGACAGTTTGTGGCAGTAAGGCAGAGATCTGTTCAGTGAAAAAATTATATATATATTTACACACATATATATATATATATTTACACACACACACACACACACACACAGTATACTCTGTTTTGGGAAGGGCCTTGTGCTGCCTCCTCTCTCCTAATCACATGTAGGCTATTTGTCCAGAAGGAGTCCTGCACCTCATTAAACTGGATTCACCTGCAGTGTTCTTGCTCAGTGTGACCAGCACTCAGCAGACTAGAAGACTGCTTCTTTACTAATGGACCAATAATGATGCTGAGGTTAGTCTCTCTAAGTTTCCAGTGAAGGACTACAAGACTGTTCCGCTGAGCACCTAAGCACCATGGCTGCTCACTGACAGCCACAGGCATAGATAGATAGAACTTTATTGATCCCCGAGGGGAAATTGCGATGTTGCAGCAGCAAAAGTGACATAGATTAGAAAAATTTACAGACCAGACATATTTACACAAACTAACATAATAAAGGCTCATCACAGTCTGGCCTGCCTGGCAGGTTCAAGACTTGGATTTACGGACATGTGATCTTACCTCGAATCCTCTGGCTCCTACTGGTGTATGAAGTTACCCTGTCGACAGTGGCACTGACACGACCAGGTGCTGAAGACTGTTGCTTCTGCATGCAGTTTCATGTTTACACAAAACTGCAAACACTCGACAAAGCAAGCTGCTGAATGAATAAAAAATTAAAGCTGCAAGCAGCGTTGGGCGGGCCCTCGCACTAGTAGCGCGTCCGGGCGTTGCATATTCTGGAGCTCTGCCGGTGCGGCTGTGAATTTGCTACGCGCTTCCGACGCCGCATGAAGGTGTTATATGTCACTTCCTGTGTCCCCTATGTGGAGCTACATAGCACTTGCCGCTATGAATATAAATCGGTATTGCCGTGTAGATGTCTGCGGGGTGGGAGAGTTATCAAGCACGTGAAGTTTGGTGCAGATGTGAGCATGTACACTGAAGTTACAACAACTTCCTGTGTCATGGTGAAGAGTTGATCTTTGACGCCACGCCACGGACACGCCCATTGACGAAAACTCACAGATAGCACAACTTTTCATCTTCTATGCCTTTAGAAGGCACAGCAGAAATTTGAAGTCGGTCGGACTAAATCCCTAGGAGGAGTTCGTTAAAGTACGGAGTGTGTAAATCATCCAAAATTTGACGTAAAATTCAAAATGGCCGACTTCCTGTTGGGTTTAGGCTATGGCTCCAAGAGACTTTTTTGTGCGTCTGGACAAGATACACGTACCGCATAAAAATTCATGCACGTAGGTGAAACGTGCAGCAGGGGCTGCTTTGTTAAAGGTCACTTCCTGTTGCCAGCAGGTGGCGCTATGACTGTGGGTGAATGTCAGCATGTACATGTGTTCAGGGCGTGACTCTCATCAGACATGTACAGTTTGGTGCAGATGTGAGCATATACACTGAAGTTACGACAACTTCCTGTGTCATGGCGAAGAGTTGATCTTTGACGCCACGGACACGCCCATTGACGAAAACTCGCAAATAGCACAACTTTTCATCGTCAATGCCTTTAGAAGGCACAGCAGAAATTTGACGTCGATCCGACTAAATCCCTAGGAGGAGTTCGTTAAAGTACGGAGTGTGTAAATCATCCAAAAATGGCCGTAAAATTCAAAATGGCCGACTTCCTGTTGACTTTAGGGTATGAGTTCTTGAGGCTTTTTTGTGCGTCTTGATATGATACATGTCCCCAGAAAATTTCGTGCATGTAGGTTGAACGTGAACGAGGGGCTAATTTTTTCCAATTTTCTAGGTGGCGCTAGCGAGTCATTTTGCCACGCCCATGCGCGAAACCCATAAAATACGAAATTTTTCACCAGTACTGACATGTGTGCAAAGTTTGGTGAGTTTTCGAGTATGGTCAGGTCCCCAAAATGGAGCTTACTTTGCAGAAAAAAAAAAAAATAAATCTTTACAAATTCAATAGGGACCTCGCACAGTCGTGCTCGGGCCCTAATAATCTTTACAAATACAATAGGGACCTCGCGCGGTCGTGCTCGGGCCCTAAATATAACCCACTGAGCAAGCGACGTCTGTGGACATACAAAACAGGTTGATATCACGTCCGTCCTTCCAGGCCATAATCTGAACGTCCACTGACAGCCAGAACTAGTTGAGAAAAGACGTTCATACTGGCTATAATCTGGACGTCCGGTGACATCCAGAAACAGTCCATAAATGACGTGAATAAAGATGTCCAATCTGGCCATAATCTAAACGTCCACTGACAGCCAGAACTAGTTGAGAAAAGACGTTCATACTGGCTATAATCTGGACGTCCGGTGACATCCAGAAACAGTCCATAAATGACGTGAATAAAGATGTCCAATCTGGCCATAATCTAAACGTCCACTGACAGCCAGAACTTGTTGAGAAAAGACGTTCATACTGGACGTCCGGTGACATCCAGAAACAGTCCATAAATGTCGTGAATAAAGATGTCCGATTTGGCCATAATCTAAACGTCCGTTAACATCCAGATTTTGTCAATAAATGACATGGCCATAAAAATGTCAACAAATCAAAAAAAGATGTTCACAATGCGGCTATAGCCAGAAATGACAGAAAAAAAAAGAAAAAGAAAAAAGAGACAGCATGGCTAAAGGCTATTTCTTTTATTATTATTTAAATGATTGTAAGAAAACTACAACAAAACACAAAAACATTAACAACCATCATCACAACATTACCACATTAGAGTCCCTCAGTCCAGACTAATTTAAGTCTTTCAATCCAGATTAAGTGCAAGTCTTACACAGCCACTGTTCTTATAGCTTTTCAGTTTTTAGATAACTCAATAGACTCATTTTCATTTAATGTTTAAATCTTATTGCATTTAAAAAAATTACATTTGTGAATGTGAAATTTAAATAACAGAAAAAGCAAGGTTTATAAAATAAATATCACTTATTCACATGAAAACTAAAATTATTTCTATATGTAAATCCAAAGTTAGGATTCACATAACATTTGATAAAATCACAAATGTCACACCAAAATGTCACTGTGAAAGAGCAGTTCCAAAATAAGTCTCATGTTTTTCTGAACAGAAAGAGTATGTCATTCTTAAGTCTTTTGAGAGAGCACTTAGTAAAACCTATGAATTAACTTAAATTCTCTAATTTTGTTGGTAGCCTAATGTCCAAGCTTTTTTCCCACGGAATGATCAGTTCAGACTCAATTAAACGGATCAATTGACAGACTCCTCCCAAAACAAGACTACAAATTTCTTATTGTTTTTTAATTTAGATGAAGAACGCCACTGAGCAACAAAGAGATGAAAAAGGTTGCTATATGGCTATTGGGGACAAAGGCAGACGGTGACACTTCTTCCAGTCCATATGGAATATCGAAAGTTTTATATAAAATTATATTTATTCTAGAAAAAATGTATTAATTGTCTTTTTTTTCTGTCTGTTTGAGGGTGATGGGTAGGCTATTTCATAAATGGGCCTTTGAAGGCCATGGTTCCAAAATATCATGTTCCAAGCTGACCAACTTGACCTCAGCAAATGTGTAAATAAAATCAATTTCACCCATATACTCTATTTGTCCAATTTTTTATAGCCTATATTTTGTTGTTATTTGTTTATTTATTTATTATGTGTATGCTGTTTAGTAAAATTATATTAAAAAGTAATATATGCATATTTTTCGGATAATAGTGTTTTTCTCTCGTTTTTTTTTTCCTGGTGAAAAAGGCAGTTATTGGGTACTCTTTCCGGATTAAAGTAGATTGTGATATACCTCCCCTGTAGAAACACAGTTCTACCTTAGTGCTAATAAATAACAGGGACGGCCAAATATACATTATTTTGAATTTTTTTTTTTTACTTTTATAACATGATACTGAGATTTTTTATATTGATCAAACATGCTCGGAATACAAAGTTTCCAGTTCTGTGGCGGACGTATATGTGACTGCAGTCCGGTCCGCGCAGCAGTCTCCGGCTCTCCGCAGTCTGCACCTTAACTGTCTAAAGGCTGTCTTCGTCTCGTGTCGCTGTCTCGCACTTGACAATCAAGGACTTGTAAGTATGTTGTAATATTGGTAATAATATAGTGAGTGATTCCAGAAATGTTATCATAATTTTTTTTTCGATAGTCGCAGTTGCTCCAGTCAAGTCATCAATCAAATGTGTTTTCCTCTAAATGGACGTGCTAGCTAATCAACTACTTAAGCTAGCTTAGATTGCGCCAATCAGCCTCAAACCGGACTTTCTATGGCAAGCCGTTTTAACATTTACTAATTTAAACCGACTAAGTTAGTATTTTAATACTAACGTTACTTATTTTTTAGATACTATTCCATTAATTACTAGTACTTATT
This sequence comes from Micropterus dolomieu, assembly GCF_021292245.1. NCBI lineage: Eukaryota > Metazoa > Chordata > Actinopteri > Centrarchiformes > Centrarchidae > Micropterus > Micropterus dolomieu. Next base: position 14,935,462 of record NC_060157.1, read on the forward strand.
CATTAGCAACTATATGCTTATTCTTTAGCTAACTTACTAGTCAGAACACAGTTCAATTAAAAATGTAAAATAAATAATCTTGCTAGTAATATTTGGAATAAGTTACTAGTATCTAATATAAAGGTACTAGTATTGAATAAGTACTAGTAGTAGCAAGTTAATAAGTACTAGTATCTAATTAATTGATAGTACTAGAAATAAGTAGTATCTTTTGAATAAGTACTAGTATCTTTTGAATAAGTACTAGTATCTATTGAATAAGTACTAGTATCTATTGAATAAGTACTAGGCTAGTGTCTAATGAATAAGTAGAGTCTATTGAATAAGTAATGAACAAGTACTAGAGTCTATTGAATTAGTAATGAATAAGTACTAGTGTCTAATGAATAAGTACTAGTGTCTAATGAATAAGTACTAGTGTCTAATGAATAAGTACTAGAGTCTATTGAATAAGTACTAGTGTCTATGGAATATGTACTAGAGTCTATTGAATAAGTAATTAATAATTACTAGAGTCTATTGAACAAGTACTAGAGTCTAATGAATAAGTACTAGTGTCTAATGAATAAGTACTAGAGTCTAATGAATAAGTACTAGTGTCTAATGAATAAGTACTAGAGTCTATTGAATAAGTACTAGTGTCTATGGAATATGTACTAGAGTCTATTGAAT
>NC_060157.1:14936233-14948733 GCF_021292245.1 Micropterus dolomieu
CCTCGCTAGACCGGTCACGGAACACTCCTTGCAAAGCTGGCTTTGCTAGATGAGCACAAGGATCATCACCTGATGATCGTGGCTATAACCCCCTTACCTACTTCCTTAACCAGCCTCTGGCGATGTACATTTTCAAAGTGTCAAAAACCCACTCCTTGCGAAGCCGGCTTCGCTAGATGACCTTGCCAAGCCGGCTTCGCTAGACCGGTCACGGCCCGCTCCTTGCCAAGCCGGCTTCGCTAGATGTCCTTGCCAAGCCGGCTTTACAAGGAAGCCCATTTTCACACTTTGAATCTAGCTGTTGGATTCCGTCCCAAACGCTGCGAGAGGGACAGCATCCAACAGCTCGTTTCAAAGTGTCAACTCGGCTTTCCTTGCAAAGCCGGCTTCGCTAGACCGGTCACAGCCCTGTCCTTGCCAAGCCGGCTTCACTAGATCCCATTGCCTTAACATTGCCTGGCCTCTCAACCTTGCCCCGCCTTTTGGGGCGCTTCCCGCGGTCTCAGCCGGCCGACCCGGGCGTCCGTGCGTCCGGCTGGGCGCCTGCTACCGCGCCGCGCCAGCCCCGGGGCCGCGGGACCTCGTCTGGCGGAAAAGGCCTCGGAAAAGGTGGCCCAAAGGCCCCCATTGACTTAACATTGCCTAGCCTCCCAACTTTGGCCTCGGCTCCGGGGCAGTCCCGGCGCTCCCGGGGGGCCGACCCGGGCGTCCGCGCGTCCGGCTCGGCACCCGCTGTCTGGCCGGGCCGGCCCCGGGGCCGTCGAGCCTCGCCTCGCCAAATGGGCCCCGGAAAAGGTGTCCGGGAGGCCTCTGTTGACTTAACATGGGCTCGACCCCTGTGACCCCTGAGCTTGCCGAGCCGGCTTGGCTAGATGATCTTGCCAAGCCAGCTTTACAAGGGGAGTCACGGCCCTGTCCTTGCCAAGCCGGCTTTGCTAGATGAGCACAAGGATCATCACCTGATGATCGTGGCTATAACCCCCTTACCCTAAAGAAAAAGGAAACTTAAAGATGCCACTCTGCAAAGCCTGATGAAGGACAGATAGTTCTCGGAAACGTTGCAACAGGGCAGAGTGAAGCAGGACCAAGTCGGCCTGAATTAAGGATAAAATCAACAACTACAGGACCCGTGGAGTCCAATTTTTTGAACCAGCGCAGAGGTAATGCACTTTTGTGGCTGTTATAAGGGGAAATGTGGAGTGTGGAGGTGCTTTTCACTTTCTGGGGACTCTGAAGGCACATCACAGGACCGTGCACCAGTCTGGCTAACACTCGTTAGCCGGGACTTTTCCACTCCTCCTAACCAGCCAGTGCCGTGTGTGTCATTCTGGAGCTTTCCCTGGAGAGTGAGGACGTCCTTCCCTAGCTGCAACCCCTAAACTTAACATCAGTAATTATTGTGACCCACTGGAAATATAAAATTGAGACCTCAAGCAAGAGAAGACTAAGAAATTGGATTTTAATCATCAGACACCCAAGTAGGGTGCAGATTGCAAAATTAGCAGATATTATTCTGATTAGAAGCCTCAAGCTGAAGAGAACAACAAGAAAACACTTACCTCAAGCTGGAAAAAAGGAAAATACTTACCGTTTTTGAACCAAATTAAAGGGAAACCTAAGGAAAAGGACATTTAAAGATACCACTCTGTTATGCCTGACGAAGGACAAGCCAATTGATAGAAATCTTGTCTATAACTGGTCAATTTCATTTCACAATATTTGGGGACAGAATTATTCCAAAGGTTTAGTAAAAGTTGATAAACCTGTTTTAGTGATTACTTAAAAAATAGGATAATGCTGCTGAGCATTTTAGTCCTAATTTATAATTATGAAGAGCAAATACAAAATAAGATAAAGATGAAGGCCCTTTAAAAAGGCCTACTTCACCAAATGACCAAGCACCACAGACAAACCTGAAGAGAAAGTTTAAATGACTGCACTAGTGTAATAAGACATTTTATATAACTGAACCCTGGATAAAGTACCTTTTGCTGCTAATACTGCAATCTTTGATATTTGTGCATGCATCCAAGTTATTTCTGAATAACAGGTAAAACTGTAAATTCTCAATAAAGTATTAAATATTAAATATTAAATATTACTAACACTGATGTTAAAATTTCCATTTTTGAAACAAAACAAGAAGTCTTTAAGAGATACAAACACTCATTAGCTGAACAAAATTAACCGCATGGAGGTCCCCTCTTTGGTAGGTAGATACTGCTCAAGGATCCAAGTCCCCTCTTGGCAATTTCTTGAAGACAATGTTCTGGTTTTATTTTCACAGACTCCCATCATTGGCCTATGGTAACCCCTCCTAGTCTCTTATCATTGGCTCACGGTAACTCTGCCCACCCTCTTATTTTGTATGTGACAGCATGTGGGAGATAACTGGTGAGGGGTTGGGGGCCGTTGCTTCTGGTACAACCAGATTATTAGATAGTCTGTAGTTCCAAACTCTTGTCTCCGGCTGATAAAAATAGGTTCCTGTTTCGAAAACAAACTCTGTCTGATAAACCCAGACTGTTTTTAACAACCGGAGTCTGGGGTTATAGATAACCATAGTTAATAACTGGTCTACAAGATTACCTGAAGATGACAGTTAAACACACAACTTGATGTGGCTCATTGAGAAAACAGAGGGAGGGATGGAAGGAGGTGCGGGGGGTGGAGCACATTCCTCAATTCACCCCACAGCCTATGCTACACCAGAAAGAGAGAGGACAGAGAAGAAGGAACACAGACTCTAGAAGGATTAAAGTTTTAAGACTCACAAGTTTAAGACTAGGCTACAGCTTTTGAGTGATAATGATAGCAAGTTTGTAAGACAAAGCACTAGCAAAGATTTTACAAAGTTTAATTTTGGAACTCTCTTATATTAACTCTTATTTTGCTGCATGCTGTTGAAGGTAATTTAAAATGCTGTTTAATTTTAACTCACTGTTATACTATTTTAATGTAATTATTTCAATTTATTCTTTAGTTCTTTAATGATGGTAAGTTTGTCACACAAAGCTTTAGCAAAGATTTTGAAGGTAATTAAAAAATCTGTTTAATTTTAACTCACTGTTATACTATTTTACTGTAATAGAGGACAGAGAAGAAGAGACACAGACTCTAGAAGGATTAAAGTTTTAAGACTCACAAGTTTAAGACTAGGCTACAGCTTTGGAGTGATAATGATGGCAAGTTTGTAAGACAAAGCAATAGCAAAATAATTTGGAACACTCTCTTATTTTGCTGCATGCTGTTGAAGGTAATTAAAAAATCTGTTTGATTTTAACTCACTGTTATACTATTTTACTGTAATTATTTCATCTTATTCTTTAGTTCTTTAATGATGGTAAGTTTGTCACACAAAGCTTTAGCAAAGATTTTACAAAGTTTAATTTTGGAACTCACTCTTATTTTGCTGCATGCTGTTGAAGGTAATTTATAATGCTGTTTAATTTTTACTCACCGTTATACCATTTTACTGCTTTACTGTCATTATTTCAATTTATTCTTCACTTGTTTAATAATAAAGACTGACTTGATTCCAAAGAAACCTCCTACTGATCCTTTGCTGGCCCCGGAGATTCCTCCTTTACTTATAACTCACTGTTATACTTTTTTAATGATAAATTTATTGTCATAAACACCTCCTAGTTAATTCATTCCAGTTGTATTACTTAATAAAGTCTTTAAATCAATGAAAAACACACAATGGAAGGATGTACGCAACCCTCTTATCAGTTACATACAGACATCAGGTGTGGGGGCGGGACCGGAAATAGCTGTCAAAAATGAGTTTGATGGAATGTCATGTATACTTCTCTCTATTGAATAGCCATTCATTTTTCTGGGATTGCTAGAGAGCACTCTTTTACTGAAAGGCTGAAATGCCTTGCTGTTACCAGAGAACCATGATTATAGTGAGTAATCATTTTTTTCTTAATTTCTCATTATTGCCAGAATTCCAGAAAATAGTGGTAACAAAGCTGGTGACTCTCACTGATGAGGTCAAAAAACTCCAGAGGACCTTACCTAACTCTGGGATTGATATAAGCAAGATCGACACCTTGGAAGAGTTCGAGAGGGAGGAGGCTTCTCTTCTGGAGAAAAACAAATTTGAAACCTTGGTAAAATATTTTTAACCCAATAGGGGGTTTATGCGGTGCGCTAAGCATTCTAACCGACAAACAGGTCTAATCATTTCCGCTTTTCACTTCAGTACACATCTGCAGCGTAGGTGATCTCTTAGGTAACTTAAGTTTAGTTTATTATAATACAATTTTTATTTCTGATCAAACTTTAGTGTACTTCTTTTAATTTAAATGTTGGAATGTTAAAATATCAGAAATGGCAACATCCCAACAGCAGGAGTTTTTGTTGTGTGCCAAGCTGCGAGTCAGTCAGGGTGATTCGGGTCCGAAAGATTAGGCGTGTTAATTGCGTTATAAGGAGACACACCACTGACTGCAGTCGGCATTTTGTGCCAGAAGATATATGAAACACAGTAATACAGATCATATTAATACATTTCAATATCGTTCTAGCAAATTCTATCTGAATTTTGTATTTTACCTGCTGATACAATGTGTTGGAAAGTATGTGATATTAGAGTTAAACAAATCATTCAATTATCTCAAGACTAGACATATAATTTTCAAAATTGACAGTTTTTCAAGGCAGCAAACAATTGGACCACACTTTTTTCTCTATCCGTACAATGTTCTCAATTTTTACCCTTGATATATTTGCATGTGTTTTTTTTTATTATAGGTTTGTCAGCTGGCAAGAGTCGGGGGGAAAGATGTAAAGGACTGCACGCACAAAGTGATGGACAGGTATTTATTTACACATTAACTTAACAGACACAGGTCTTTAGACATCTGACCAGAACAGTTTTTCATGTTAGTTCAGCTCTGCTTTGGTTTTCTTGTGTCCCCATTTTTTTTCTCCATTTGGTGCTTGATTTGGGGGTTTGGTTTAGTTGATGTTTTAAGTAAGGAGCAGGACTGTGCACTTAGGCACAGTGAACGCACAGTAAGGCTGACGATGGTTAATTTATGCAGCCCTTTGTCCATCTCAGCCAATGCTCTATCAAAAGTAGTAATAATTGCATATTAATTTTGTCTTGTATTGGATTTAGGCTCTTCACCAATCAGCTGATGACCGTTTTTAATATGAAAGGGAAGGGCAAAAAGGATAAAATTGGAATTGAAGACAAGAAATTGTTTTCAGCAATAAAAGGTAAGCTTCATATTATGGCAATTTTAAAAAAAAGTGTGTATAATATGTATATGCATGTGTGTGTGGAATGTTGAATATCAGGCTTGATGTAACTTGACTTGATTTAATAACTATTTCATTTAATCGAGTACTCAAATTTTCATCTATGTGTACTATGTATCTGTGCTGCAAGCTAGACCACAACAGTGGCGTTTGTTATTTATTTTTCATGTGCATGTTTTTGCTTTGATTTTAGATGCTGTCATGAAATGGGACCCAGCTGCTACAGAGGCCCAAATAAAGTCTGCTGCAGCCGATGATTTGAAACATGCTCCCGGGAGAGTCGGGGGTGGTGGCTACAAATAAATATATTGTGGACCTAATAGCAGCCACATTTTGTTAATTGTTAACTGTTTTAACAACATTTTATAGTACTTTTATTTATAACTTTACTGTTCTGGCAGTAATACAGTTTTATTGTGTTAATTTATACTTTACTGTTCTGGTTTTAAGTTTGGGTAAAATTAGTAATAAAAATATATTTTGAGATTTAAATCATTGATTTCTTCGAGTGATCAGTTTGGCTTACAGGAAAATACTAGGCAGTTTATTAAAATTATATTGATAAGATAAAAAAATGCAAGACTAGTATATACACTACACAGTTATTCAATTGAATATTCAATATTATCAATATTCTGTAAAATCTAATTTAGATCTGTGTCTGCAGTTTCATGACACGACAACCATTAAGTAACTGGGTTTTTCTCAGAACTAACTCTGCCACTATTTTGAAGTAAACATTTTTTAAAGTTGGATCCTACCAAATATTCACAGATGGGATTTTCATGTCAGTATGGGTCTTAACATACTTTGACATTTCTACTAAAGAAAACGTGTCTAATATTTATTCTGCCTTTAGATGTCTTAACAATTATGTCTGTAGCACGTCTTTAATTGACGTCTAAACAATGTCCAGAAAAGACGTATAAAAAAACTTTCATTCTGACTCCTGTGAGGACGTCTTCTGGATGTCTAACAATTACGTCTTTCAGACGTATTCTAGACGACTTCTTGCTTGCTGGGAATCTTTACAAATTCAATAGGGACCTCGCACGGTTCGTGCTCGGGCCCTAAACAAAAAAAAAAAATTATAATCTTTACAAATAATCTTTACAAATTCTTCAGTTTCAATAGGGACCTCACACGGTTCGTGCTCGGGCCCTAATGAACCGCTGAAAGGTCCTCTCTCCACTAAGGAGGTGACCAGACACTGTTCTGGACTCACAGAAGCTCTACGCTGGTGTTCAACCCACTGGCTGAATGGGCTGCCTCTGTCCGCTGGGCTGACGGGCTGGCAGTGGTCTGCTCACGGGTTTTGTCTTCAGTGTGGTCACAACAGGTAGAAAGGGAAACAGACCACTGCTGTGAAAAAACCTTCTTATGCTCCAGGCACTGAGTGGTGATCAGGCACACCTGCTGCCACTCACTCATGCAGCCGAGGCATGGGGCAAGGGCCACTACCTGAGAGGGAGAAGGAACACACAACCCAACTCAAACACACGACCCATAGGGTCGTAACACCTTCCATCTGGGAAAATCCACAAAATCCTTCTACCGTCAGCAGTCTCTCCCGACTCCGTCTGGCTGTCGGCTCTCCTGCTAAATAACATGTCTGTGCTCCTTCATTTGTCCAAATGTCACTTCTCTTCTTACTTCTAATAAACCAGAAAACTAATTGGAGACTGTATATTAATATTATTATTATTTATTTCCTCTTCTTTGTAGGTATTCAATGTAGTGATGGGCATTGTGTATAGGCCTATGTGACGCCTGAACATGAGAACATGCTGGGAATTACACAAGCAGAAGAACGCCGTGATGACGAAACAAGCTCTGTAGCGCTGTTTGCTCGTCGTTTGTTCGTTGCTATGGTAGAAACATGATGACAAAATACAGCGACCTCCACAGCAGGGGGTGCCCGGTTATGTAGATATAAATGTCTCATTCTAAGGTAATAAAAACATAATGGTTTATTATGCAAGGTGTTTATACACCACTGAAAACATAGTTATGGATATTGCATTTCTGTCAATACAGCGTCAGAAATATTACACGCTGAACCTTTAACGTACATCAACGGCCGCCCAAGTAAAGCTGATGTGTGGGAAACACTGATATTAATGTCAATCTGACCGGCCCACCCCAAAACAAATAGTCCAGCCCCTCTGGCATATGCCAGAAATGCCAGATTGCCAATCCGGCCTTGCACGCACGCAGACACACACACACACACACACACCCCATATTCTCACACAAGGGCAGAAACACAAAACCAGATCATGGTTTAATTATACCAGTTACACTTCTTTTTCTCCTTTACATTTAAAAATCAAATCAGCTTCAACTCCTGAAAACCAAACAATCCACTTCACTTTTATACTTAAAAATATATGTTCCCTTTTTCTTCCAGTGCCTAAGAAGTCAGAGAGCTGTGTACTGCTGAAGTAAATGAATAGTGATGGGCTGATCACACAGCCTATCAAACAGACATGGAAATCAATATGCCAGCAAGATGATAGCGGAGACTGCCTGTGAGCTGTGTGTTTGCCTGTGTGCACGATTCTCTCTCTTTACAGGATACCATTTTTAAAAAATTATTTTAAGAGTCATCATTTTTGCTTTTTAACATTTTTTTACCAAAAAGTTTAGTCAGTTCAAAGCATCACTTTTAAGCCGGGATCAAAGTACCCATGCCCCAAGTGGTTATGTTCCCTGCTGCAAGAGTACACTTATCAGTTTATAGTAAACAAGGAAATTTTCTGATAATAGAAAATGAAGGAAAACACTGTGGAAAAGAATGTATGTAGTCTAATGAGTATGCATGTATTACCCTAAGTAAAAGAAATTAAAGGTTAAACTAGAGTTGTTTCATCTGTTTGTTGTGTAATGTTAAAATAACAATAATGATGATCGGTATAGGTGTGGCTGCGATGGACAGGCAACCTTTCCAGGGTGTACCCTGCCTTTCGCCCAACGTCAGCTGGAATTGGCTCCAGCCTCCCTGCGACCCTGTACACAGGATAAGCTTTCGACAATGGATTGATGGATGGATGAATTGTTGGATGGAAATAATGATTGATAAATTATTTATTTTGTAGCATGTCTAAACTACGTATGAATTTTAATAAATTTATGAGAATTAATACCCAATTGTGAATTTTAATATTCAGAAAATATGAATCCATAAAAAGCTCTCATTTCGCAGGGGCACCGCCGGAGTTGTAACCTAGAGTCTCCGGACCTCTAGGTAGCTTTTAATAAGTATACAATTATTCACCAGTGATCAGTTAGTTAATAATTGCTCAGTTATCTTAAATCAGTCAGTCTCATATCTAAAGGGTAAATTCTCTTGGCAGGGACTTAGAAGTAGGCAATACACACAATTCCTTGGTTACAGTGAATTTATTAACTTACTAAGGTTATATAAAAAGGTGGTTAGATACATCAGAGAAATAAACAATGGCTAAACAATGAGAATGGAGGTTCGATTGTGGGAGAATTTGACTCATACGGCAGAGGAGAACTAATGAAAGTAAGCTATGAGTTTAGGAGTTAAAAAGACAATATTAACACTATGGGACATCCCTGAAAACAGAATGCTTTGTTTTGGTCTTACTGCTTGTGTTTCTCCCCGCCGGGTTGCTGGTAAATGGCCTCACACTGGCAGAGTCCATGCATTCTCGGTTAGGACAGCTTAAAGCTGTCGGCCAGTCGCTTTCTCTGCCAGGGAATTGCTCCGGGGTCCGTCTCGGGGAGGCTTATTGAAGAAACTTGCAGTGGGGGCCTTCCCAACCCTGTCTCGGGTCAGGTTTAAGTCATCCTTTGTTACTGCTGGCGGTCCACGTGGAAGTGTCCGACCTCCATGGGCTTAGCTCGACATAAAGCTTAAAAAAATAAAAAATAGAACTTGGTCGTTCTTGAATTAACTAGTGTAACTTAACGGACTGATAACTTTAACAAACAAAAGAAAGAAAATAAAAACAAGTAAAGTTGCTGTGAAACGAGGGAAAAATCGCGGCACTTCGCGTGTGTAGCTTCAAGCGAAACAAAGCCTTTGTTGCGCTGGTCGAATTCTTAGGGCGTTGCCGGGAGAGGGGGCATGCTGGGCACGTGCCGAAGCTCCGTTGAAGAGCCCGGAACAAGCCGGCAGACAAGAGGGAAGTGTCCAGAGAGCAGAGGGGAAGAGAGCGAACACACGCGTGTGTCGCTCTTTTGTTGGCTGGGGCGTGGTTCCCCAGAGGGCAGTCCTTCGTTTCCCGCAGGGCAGGCCGTTTCCGGTTTCCCGAGGGACTGTCTTTCTAAACTTTTAATATGTCTATAAAAGGAAAAGGAAAAGAAAATCTATTTGTGCGTATTATAATCAAATATCTTCCCACAATCAAACCTCAATGGTCAAACGGTTGTACCATTCTAAGATTAAGCATTTGGTAACAGGAAAACAATTGTCAGTAATTAGACCTTAAAAGGTTAGCGTTTTAGAATGATGGCATGTAATACTTATTTCGTCCACTTGGGGGAGCTCAGGTTACATGACGACAGCTTAGATTGATCCTAAAACAATCTTTGCTTAGGAACTGGGAAATTTAGTTATTTAGCCTTAAATTCAAGCTGGCAGTTAATAGCGTATAGTATGACATTTCTTTATTATCATTTCTAAAGGTGTTGTCAGAAAGTATTGTGAACAAGCATTGGTTACACATAAAATGTTAACCTTGTTGAAAATTAGAACACACTGCAAAAGTAACTTATTTAGATTCTTTTCAGCAATAATATCAACAACAGATAGCAACAACATGGTAACATAATTACTCAAATAGAGGCAAATGTAATCAAGTAACTAAAAGATTATTTAATTAAATAATTAAACAGGTAATGCTTTGAGTCTTTGGAGACTGCAGTCTTTGTTTACATAAAGTTCAGGGCTGTCCTTGGTGTCCTGGATTTTGTCACACCTGGGTGTGAGAAGGAGTATCCCTTTGATGAGAGGTAATTAAACACAGAGCAAGGACAGTTGCCATGGTTACATGTGTGGGGCAGTTTAGGGTTTCCTGCCCCTTTCTTTAAGAAGAGTTCTGATAGGCTGTTTGTAATCTCTGGTTAGTTTCTTTGTCATTTTAACAATTCAGGCACCAAGAGGCTTATCTCGGCTGTTGCCAAAGGTGGCCAGTTTTACGATCAACTGTCCAGAGACAGCACTTAGGGAGAGAAACCTTTCACCTTTTCCTTTGGGTCTCTTCAGCCGTCTGTTGAAAGTTGATCTCAATCCTGGAGTCCACATTGATTTATTTTTGCTGATTTTCAACACATTAACATTTGTCTTTGTCTGCCGTTACCCCACATGAATGGGTTCTTTTTTTCCTGCACAACTCAGCTATAAGTCTGAATTCTCATTTTCCAAATTTAATAAAGTATCAAGATTTCAAGAACCAACAATACACAAATGATTGAACAAGAGGCCATGGAAATGTACAAATATATCATCATAATTACTCAATATATTATAGAAGAGTTCTAGGTTCTAAATCTGTAGTTTCACCGTGTATACACACAAATACAGCAGACAAAGGTATGAATGAACTACAATATGGTCTATTTACAGGTGAAGTGACTTTATTGTGAGTTATTTTTTTGCCTTTTTCATTGAGAGTCTATGTGTGCCTGTGAATCACTGAAAATTTTAAATTTTTATGGTCTAGAGACATAAAAGAGATGCTTCCAGCTGGTTTTCTCAGCATATCTTTACATGATGAAATAAAGTTATGTTAATATAAATAAAGCATGTTTTGCGTATTCATCAATGAATAGATGTAATAAAGATTAAATTATATGTCCATATAAAATGGTTTCTGGTCATGATTTACACATGGGTGTTAATGATTTCACATCTTTTCACATGTGCAACAACAGATACACATTCAGTTATTCATTTGCTCGTTCACATATTTTATACTTTGTTTCACCAACACAGTCAACAAATCCCAAGTATGTGGGAAACACTGCTCACAAATTTGAGCGTATATTAGGTGAATAATGATTAAATTTTGCTTTAATGCACTTCAGGGCTTTAATTCTTAAGTAATAAGTAGCTAAAAGAAGGAAGAGGTCTATGAAACACAAGGAGAGTAAAGTCAAGTGAAAAACACTTAATAATAATACTACATTTTATTTATAATGCACTTTTCATCAAAAGATCTCAAAGTGCTTAAACAGAGAGGTAAAATAAATGTTACAACCCTTTAGATGTAACCATTTAGGGCACATAAAAAGTATCATTTCATGACTGTGCCTTGCAGGGCAAACACAGGTTTGCCTTTAGCCTGCATTCAAGTGCTTTGGTGACTTTCCTTGAACCTGACAGAAACCAGAGCAGGTCGTCAGTAACAGTTATGCAGTGCAGTTTAATTCAAGGATTAGCAAACTGCAAGATGCAGTTTATTCTTTGATCTTCTGTCACCAAATTATGAACACTTGAAGTATTTTTTATTTTTTTAAACAGAAATTCTGCTCACCTTATATTACAGTAAGACAAGACCATACTGCTGTAATAAAAAGCGGCACTCTTGATAACTTTAATATTTGATGAGAGAAGGTGACAATGAGCACTTGTCAATACACATTATATAGTTTCGCTGGAGAGCAGATACATTTTTTTTTTAAATACATGGCTGTGCATGACAAATGTGAGCTTGTTTGAAAAAAATACATTTGATAACTGTACACAAACGAACCTAATCAGCAATCTAACCAAAAAAAGAAAGTGTTTACTTATTTTCAACATAATGCCACCAGAAAAACAATAGCACACAGGTATCAGAATAGAAAAAAGGAGAAGCCCTTCTTCGTGAATGAAGTCTGGGAGACAGTTTGAAGACCAATCTGCTTAAAAGCCTGAGGCTGCACTTTCCCTTATGACCGCAATACAAAATGTTGTTTACCAGATTAAACTAGATTTGAAAGAATGTTGGTTAAACATTTTCTTTACAGTTGCAGTATACCGACTGCAGATACTGCACGATCAGTAAATTAAAAAATAATGAAACATCTTGAATCACTATTCATATTTTACTTTAGCTGATCTATTATTAATAATTAGCGTATTAAACTTCTAGGTTAGATGAAGTGAAACCATTCCCACAACTGAGAGCGAGAAGGCCACACCACTACTGGGGAGCAAAGAGAGAGTGTCCAATCAATATGTTTGAAGTGATGACTCATCTGCCCTT
>NC_060157.1:14953743-14956022 GCF_021292245.1 Micropterus dolomieu
ACTACGCATATTAAGCAGGGCCCCTCTCACTCTTGTTTCAAATGTCAGTGGCTGTCACACTGCCTTATTTTCATGGAGCATTGGGCCAATATGCTGGCTTGCTGCGCTGTATGAAAGGTACGGAGCTGGAAAGCTGGGTCCGATTTCATTTTCTTTTGAGGCGGGATCGTGGAATGATGTCTAAGCCCAGCCACAGCACACCAGCAAGCCGGTGTTGTGGTACACGTAACGTTAACGGGTTTTTTTTTCTACGTCGCTGGTTCCCCGGAAAGCCAGAATTTGTTTACAACTTTGATGAGTGGATGAAGAGGAAACTAGCCTATCCTTCTGGGCACGAGAACAGCTAAATTCAGTGACAACAGTTAGGTAAACGTGTGTTCTTTCGTCTCAAAGTCTGATTTAAGCAGAAAACAGTAATGTTAAGATAATGTGCAACTGCAGTGCCTCAACTCGGTCTGTCTTGCTAACCCAGTTGTACAGCGCATCTCGGTCTGTCTGTATTTTGGTTATTTAACAGACTTTGTATTTGAACAGTGTTAGAGTGAAATAGAACTAGCCTATTTATTACGTCCACAGATAAACGCCGACAGGCAACGGTGTTTTTAAACTGCAGCTCGGTAAAGATAAAAGTAGCGCGCGTGAACTATATGTTTTTAGTCGAACATCATTTTAAAACAAGACAGTGATTATCCGTCTCTCACTAACATTAAAGGTCTAGATACAACTCTGGACTAATTGAAGATTAAAAGCAGTGGATTGACACAAGTGTTGATTAGCTGGGCAGAGTGGGCATTATGGATGCACTGCACATCTCTCAGTTAATAATAACCATCACTTATTCAGCCAGGTCATGGTAAAACGTTTAATAGTATTTTACCTTTGAAAATGTATAAAAAGAAACCTGGGGAGCCAGTTCGAATGGGCCTGATGGAGCTGATAACATTAATATATTGCAAGTATTGTTATCTATAATTTATAGGGTCTATGCTGAAGTTTGTCAGTAGAGTAGATGCTGAATCATCAGCTGATACAAGCAAAGATGATCCACATTCAGCCTCAGCCTGTACCAGCACAGTCAGTACAGCAAGCATCAGACACAAGCAGCTCAGACCCTAATGGAACAGTTGCTGCTCCAGCAGATTGGCCCCCAGTAGGACTTCATGAAGACTGAATTAGTGTACAGAGGTCCATTCAAACCAGCACTGGATGTTTCTAGAAGAGATTTACATTAAGGTTTATTTCAGAGACAGATTGAACGGAGGGAGGATTGTAGTGAAAGCACTGTGGTGTCAGGTGTGACTATGCAGCAATGGCAAATTATTTACATGGATCAGAAGTCAGGGCCCCAGGGAGGTCAGAACCAGCTCTGAACACCAAAGTCACAATAAAAAATAAAAACAGAAACTTCCGTGTTCTAAGAGGTAAATTACTTATTGTCAAAGGAGTCTGGTGGCTTTGAAGAGAGTGATATAATGTCCGTTGGTCGTTGGTCCTACTGCACCAGTTCCAAAAGTAGGCCACGTATTAGTCATTTACACAGCTAAATATGTAATGTTAGGGCCTAGAGGTTTCTAAACATATTTTTTACATTTTGAGTCCCATGCACTCCATCTAGCTAACATTTCAAAAGCAATCCTTTGATTTTCTTTGCAGTAACATTAGCCTATTTATTTTAGCATTTCATAGTATTGTCCTGCGCCACGCAGTAACAGTTACGATTTAGGTAGTCATATTTAAATAATTTAATTTAAGGTAATTATTGTGAGGCTTGTTAGGTTTTATTTAAAAGAACTTTCAGATTAATAAATTGCATTAGTGCAGATCACTGCTTTATTAATCATGCTGTATATTTATTAACATTGCAGTAAATTATGAAGTTGTAATACTGTACCATGGTAAGACACAAATGTTAATGTTAGCAACCACAAAAAATAACTACAGTTCAGAATAAATTCATTGTTTACACATTTACCTGTTCGTAAACAGAGAAGATAAGTGAATCTACAGTAGGCTACATGTTTATTGTATATAAATGTATACTGTAAATAATATAAATATAGTACATGTTTTTACACTTTTTAATGTAATTTGGATTTTCTTTAATGTTTCTAAGGTTTCTGGCACAATTAAGAAATCCAGTGGCTCAGTCTTTTACCAAAGAGAACATTCTCCTGCCAGACAATACATATACAAATGTGCCAAGGCGTGCCAGCAAAGCTTGGCTTTTTGAAAATGGACATATAAAATCCGCATTGGAATTTGGCTGTGACTGGGATTCT
>NC_060157.1:14956122-14960021 GCF_021292245.1 Micropterus dolomieu
GCTTCCATGTTGATTCCACATTCTGACTTAGGAGCACATGAACATACCAAAGTTGGAAGAACTACTTTACAACTCGGGAAAACCATCTGAGGAGCACGTGAATGCACAGTGAGCTGTTGGTTCACCACTAGATGCCACTAAAACTTATACACTGAACCTTTAATCATCACAGTATAACATTGTGTTAATTAAACTTCAAGGATATTAATCTGTACAGTTAGGAAGCATAAGCAATTGTGAATCAGTGTCAGTGTTTTGGTGCGAGTGAAAGTGACAACAGGTGCACTGGAGAGGCAACAGCAAGACACCCCCCACATAGGGAATGGTTTCCACTGTCCACAGACAGTTGCTCTCTCCTTATCCTTCCTGACTGATTGTTCTCTAGTTTGGCGTTTTGCTAGTGTCCTTGTGCACACTGGTAGCATAAGTTGGTACCTGCAGTCCATTCAGGTCTCACAGGTAGTCCAGCTTCTCCAGGATGGTACATCCATATATCACAAGAAGGTCTGCTGTGTCTCCCAGCACATTCTCAAGAGCATGGAGGAGATACCAGGAGAGAGGTCGTTACACGAGGAGAGCTGGAAAGGCTGTAGAAGGGCATCAACCCAGCAACAGGACCCGTATCTGCTCCTTTGTACGGGGATGAACAGGAGGAGCACTGCCAGAGCCCTACAAAATAACCCCCAGCGGGCTACTGGTGTGCATGTTTCTGATCAAACTATCAGAAACTCCATGAGGTTGGCATGAGGGCCCGATGTCCTCTAGTAGGATCTGTGCTCACAGCCCATCAATGTGCAGCTCAATTGGCATTTGCCAGAGAACACCAGAATTGGCAGATCCGCCACTGGCGATCAATTGTCCTCACAGATGAGAGCAGGTTCACACTGAGCGCATGTGACAGACGTGAAAGACTCCAGAGACGCTATGGTGAACGTTATGCTGCCTGCAACGATTATCCAGCATGGCCGGTTTGGGTCAGTATTGGTCTGGGGAGGCATATCCTTGGAGAGTTGCACAGACCTTCACATGCTAGTCAACAGTACCCTGACTGCTGTTAGCTACCGGGATGAAATCCTCAGAGCCAGTGTCAGACGCTGGTGCAGAGTGCCTTGGGTTTCTCCTGGTTCAGGACAATGCCTGGCCTTATGTGGCCAGAACGTATTGGCAGATCCTGGATGATGAAGGTATTGATGCCATTGACTGGCCCTCATCCCCCAGACCTGAATCCAATTGAGAACCCCTGGGACATTATGTGTCGTTGCATCCAACACCGCCAAGTAGCGCCACAGACTGTCCAGGAGCTCACTGATTCCCTGATGCAGGTCTGGGAGTAGATCCCCCTAGACACCATCTGCGTCTCATCGGAAGTATGCCCAGATGTTGTGCATACAGGCACATGGGGGCCGAACACACTACTGAGTCACATTATGAGTTGCCATAATGAAAGTCACGCAAGTTGGATCAGCCTATGATTTAAATGTTGTTTTATTTATTTTCAGTGTGATTTGGAATCCAGCCCTCAGCTCGTTAGTGATTTTAGTTTCCACTGACTGTTGTTACATGATTTTGTTCTCAACGAATTATACAATATACAGTAAACATTTTGAACTATTTTGTTCATTGAGATCTGATGTGTGATTTAAGTGTTCCCTTAATTATTTTGTGTGAATGTGTCTGGAAGTTGAAACAGAGATTGTGGCAGGTTGTTTATGTTTTTGTGTTTTTATTATTTAGTTATTTTAAGTAATATTTTGTGCAGAAAAATTATACTTATTGTAATCCACCGCTTAATACATGTGTTGTACAAGTCCAAGATGTGTTCTGATGCTCACTCTCATATAAGTAAAATGTCACTCAAATGTTAAATCTTAATTGATTATTTTTCCATGTTCTTGCAGTCATTGGTAGCGTAGGTGACATTTCCAAAGAAGTTGTCTCAGCTATCGCCACTGTTGAGGCCCAGTCCCTCTTCAATGATAACCCTTCCATCTCTTGTGGTGATCAAGTTATCTGGTGTGTTGCCACCCAAGATATTTGCACCGATGAACCTTCCATCTCAGCTGACACCGCCACCATGTCCACTAGTGCTCCTGTCATCACTATTGATGAGACTCTCACCCTGTCCAGTGGCTCCTCTTCCATCTCCAGTGGCAACACCCATGGCTTACCGATTGGTCCCACTGCCAATGCTAGTGGTGACATGCATCGGTCCTCTGCTCATAACACCTCTGGTGTGTCCCACGGTCCCACCCAACCCAGCACATCTGGCAGTATTTCATCCAGCACATCCTACAGGTCCATCTTTTGTACATTTGTGTCTCATTCCATGGTCTGGGCTTTAGTGGGCCTTTTTATTGTACAATTTGCGTAAAAATATATTTCCTTGATACTAAATGATGGTGTCCCTAGTTTTACACACTTAAATAATGCACTGTCAATTCAAGAACATTTAAGTTATTAGACCAACAAGGATGTTCTTAATGTAGCGCTAAAGCGACAAAATTATATATTTGTACCTTAATATCAATAATAAAATATTGGTATTTTATTTTGTAGTACATACCTTGTTGAGGAAGAATACCTCTCTGATGACCCTGATCTACAGGAAGCCATTTCACGGTCTTTAGATTCCAGTGCAAGTGAGAGGTCAGTGGAAAATATTATATAAAATGTAATTATTTCAATTGTTATATCTAGTATCTAGACTAGTACCAAGAAGAATTAGCAAGTTGCAACCTACATAGGTCAGAAATATCTGGATGAATGCACAATATTGTTTTCTTGTCTCTGACTGATATCCAGTAATTTTGTCAAGACTCAAGAGCATTATATTTTATTTGTATGTACAGTGTGTGATTTTGATGGTTGTCAATGTTCTTTTGGATGGACTGTGGTTGCCAGTGTTGAAAATTGTTCTGTTGCTCTTTGCAATTAATGTGCGATATATCAGTAAGTTAAGTAGTTCTGGATAAGCAAGAAAAAACTGCTAATTTCCATTATCACAAACATTTATGTGAAGGATTTAATGAATATGAATTACCATGTTCTGGATGTTACATGATAGTTCAGTGGCCGAGTTATTACCATTGACACTAACTACATTGTATTGTTTATTACTGTTTCAGTGATTTAAAGATGACTTTAGAGAGAATAATGGAGCGGATTGCTTCTCGAGTAAATAATGACAGCACTGTACGCTTCAATATCATAAGAAGAAATGCGTGGGATGGAGCATCCAGAGCCATGGGCAGATCCAATTTTTCACATCGAGAAGAAGGTAGATGTTAAGTTCACTGATGACTATGGAATATCTGAGGGTGCTGTGGACAATGGTGGACCTACTCGGGAGTTTTTTCGACTCTGTCTACATGAAATCAAGGACAACATTGGCATCTTTGAGGGTCCCCCTAATGCTAAAGTCCTCACATGCAACTCCAAAGGTACATGATTAAATCAATTCATATTGCCATAATAGGTCATTATTGGATTTCTTTTGGATCAATAAATACATTATACCTGACTAATGAGGAAGTGTAAGAATTTTCAGGTTTTGTATCTATAATACTTTTTTGACAAAGGAAGTTGAACCTGCGTTCTCGTATCCCAAAGAGGCATTGTGACAAACATTATTTTTGATGGTACCAGTTGACAAGTAATGTTTGTTTTCATTTGATAACAGCGATGAAAGACAATGGATACTTCTACGCTGGCCAGATCATGGCAATGTCAATTGCCCATGGGGGGCAGAGTCCATGTTTCCTGTCTGAACTCTTGTATGAGTGTCTTCAAAAGGGTCCAGACGTAAAGGTCAAAACTGAACACATTACTGATGAAGAAACAAGGTCACAGGTTCAGTTGGTGAGCATATTGTCCTTGGATTGCGTCATATTTACAAACTA
>NC_060157.1:14960121-14992295 GCF_021292245.1 Micropterus dolomieu
ATATTTATTTCTTGCCTTACAACGCCTTTCAAAGTCAAACAAACTTGAGAGAAAGAATAGCCATGTTTTTTTATCCAATGGCTGGATAGAGACATCTGTCAATGTCAAGGTCAGACATTGCTTGAATAATAATGAAGTTGCTAAATAAGCTTATTAATAAGCTGTTTGTTTATATTAATGTGTCTATACATTGGTTATGAGTGAGTAAAGTAAAATGCTATCAGTAAAAAATGCTTTCAAGGCATTTGCTCTATGCGCAGCATTGCATCAGTCACAACACATCTCATTGCCACTGACTACGTCACGACAGGACTGCGTTCCAGGGGGGAAATTGTTTCTGCTCTATAACCAGTAAGAGCTTCTTTTTTTGCAGTCAGAATGGCCCACGGCTGTTTTATAATTGTTAGGTTATGAAAGCAAGGAGAAGTTGGAGTGGTGGAAGATAAGAACATCATGGCTGACACATTCACTCCAATTTTCTTAGTTCAGAGAAGGACAGCGGACTGGGAAGAAAAAAGAGAGTGCGGACATAAAACACTGAGAACATTCGTATGCACACGAACTCAGTTACCACAAGATTAAAAGGGAAAGTGAGAATGTTTGCATGGTTCAAAGTCACTTGATTTCCTTAATAACCAAGTTAACAGGGAATTATTCAATAAAGGGACTGACGTCAAGAACTTGTCCTCACTTCTCTGTATTTGGCAACCTGTATGATATGCACAGTTTGAAAAACAAATGTTAAAATCATAAGATTCAAGTGAGGCAAAAATATAGTTTAGAGGCCCTTGATGATTTTGGGACTGACAAGACACGCTTAGGAAAGCAAAACAGTTCCAGTGTAGAAAAATTATTCTAAAAGCCAGGTGCATTACATCTTAAGAAATAGTTTTAGCATGTAATGTGCAATATAGGACTAAAGAATACAACATAATCATTGTTTGTCTTTGTCTTAAATCAAAATGATGGTCAGCCATGTTTGATTGTTTACTCAGACATGTTGCAACTTTTCAATAAGAAGAATATACAGGGGGACCATTTGAGCTCTGCAATTCTTAAGGGGCCCTGTTCTCATGGCGGTGCACATGTGGGAGAAGAGGCGCAAACAAGAGGGATGTTCGTTCAAAAAAGGCAATGAAAAATGGCTTTAGACTTTGTACTGAGAACAGATGTCTCAGAAGCATGTCTGTTTCTGGCCCAACATCACTTCCCTGCCAGTCTGGCAACAGGACAAACTAAATACTTGGAGAAAATGTATAGCAATGTCCAATGATTAAATACAGCATAACATGTAAATAAACCATTTTAATTAAACAATCTCCAACCAGTAGCATTTATGTTGGTATTAAGAATATTATAAAGCAGGAACGAGTGTAAACAGTCGGCATTTGTCATTAAATTAAATTGAGATGATTGTTACCCAACATGGTAAGAATCACTCATATTGCTCCACAGCTGCTTTACACTAATAAAAACTTCCTGTTAGGAGTGTGGTTTTGTGTTCATGTCTTTCCTGTTTTAGTCTGTTTTTGGTTCTGTGTTTCTCTGCGAAGCCTTGTTTATTATTTTTATTCATTCACATGTCCTAGTTTACTTGGTATCTGTTTTCATGAGTTTGGTTTTGGATTCTGTGTTTCTATAGCTTTATTTGATCTTGTCATGTTTAGGGTTTTGTAGATAAGTCTAGTCCTTTGTTCATTCACATGTTTAAGTTTTTAGTATCTGGCTTGTCTCGTATTCTAGTTATGTCCTGCATTCTTATCCGTGTCTTAGTGTCTACTCCTGGTCTGTGTACTTCGGTATTATTTTGTCCATGTTTGCTCTGTGTTCCGTTTAATCTTAGTCTGTTTTCCCTATTAGTTGTAGTTTTTGGTATATTAGTAATCTGTCTGCTTATGTTATTTATATTCTGTTTCTTCCTGGTTATTATTTGTTTCCCTATGGCCTTATTGGGGTCTGTCTGTTTCCCCTGCTGTCTCTCTGCCTGCCTGTGTCTCATTAGTCCTGATCCCCCTCACCTGTGTTGCTCCTGCCCCGCTCGTTAGTCCCTGTGTGTATATATGCCTGCTTGTGTCTTCAGTCTTTGTCACATCCTTGCGTCTGTGCTGAGTGTTCTGTCCCTGTGTTTTTTGGATTATTTTGTGGATTGTACCTGTTCTTGGATTCTGTTTTGTTTGGAGTTACCTTTTGTTTGAACATTCGCCACTGAGCTCCCAGTGTAAGCCTACTTTACTTGGTTAATAAGTCTTTGTTGGACTGCTATTCCCTCGGTTCTGTCTGCATTTGGGTCCTCTGTTTCCTGCCGCTGCACTCAACTACCCCTGACATCCCCTTTAGTTCACTAAATCCTCGTCCACTGTCTTATATTTTTGTTTTGATATTGTGTGAGTCATGACTGCTGATAGTTTTGTGTTGACTGCTGTCTGTACAACAAATTGCCCCTTGGGACATTAAAGATATCCTTGATCCTTTACCTTCATTAAACATGGTCATGACTCCAGGCTGCTATAAAATGACCTGACACACATTAGACTGGTCAGCTATACTCCGATCAGCCATAACATTACGACCACCTACCTAATATTGTGTAGGTCCTCTTTTTGCCACCTACAGTAGCTCGTCTGTTGGATTGGGCCACATGGGCCAGCCTTTACTCCCTATATGCATCAATGAGCCTTGGTTCACCACTTTTCCTTCCTTGGACCACTTTTGACAGGTACGGACCACCGCAGACCGGGAACACGCGACAAGAGCTGCAGTTTGATGCTCTCATCCAATCGTCTAGCCTCAAATACTTATGCTTGCCCATTTTTCCTGCTTCTAACACATCAGCTTTGAAGACAAAATGTTCACTTGCCGCCTAATATAACACACCCACTGACGGGTCACATGATAACAAGATATCAGTCTTATTCACGTCACCTGTCAGTGGTCATTATGTTATGGCTGATAACTCAGTTATCAGTTGTTTATGTAGGAGATTTCTGTTGTGGTACTACAGAATCGTCTCGGGTTACGTATGTAACCCTGGTTCCCCGAGAAGGGGAACTCGAACTGCGTCGGTTACGACACTATGGGAACGCATAGTGTCGTAACCGACGCAGTTCGAGTTCCCTCGAAGGGGAACTCCCCACTACCTTGTGTTCTTTTGTTCCCCCCTTCCCTGTGTTTTCTGTCTGTCCTCCCTGTCTGTGTTTGTCTGGGCGTGGCTACACTCTCTGGCTCCAGCGGCGCACTTGGTCCTCATTCCACTAATCAAGCTCCTGCAGTATTTCAACCCCAGTCCTCCTCACATTCTTCGCCAGATCGTCAGTTAACCACATGTGGTACATGCGTCAAGGCCAACTATCTTCTCCAGTAAGATTCCTTGTAATTTCTGTCTCTCCCTGGATTAACCTGTTTTTCTCTGTGCCCAGGATCACACTACCTCCGGGAACCCTGCTGAACGCCACACCCCGCTCTGCTCACATCTTGCCTGGACAAACTCCCCTCCTCCGTGTTCTCCATTCTGCCCTGTTGGAACCTACCACCCAGTCCTCCGTTGTACCTTTCAATGAAACCCCTTTGTTACCCCTTCGAACTGTTCCGAGTCTGCCTTTGAGTCCTCAAGTTTTTGCATTATGACAATTTCAGGTTAAAGTGGCCCACCAAACCTGTGTGTCTGGAAATCAAGCTTTACTTTCATCCCTTACTCTTAAAACTGCAGATGAACTGAACATTCTTGATGCTGACCTCAGATTTCCACAAACATTTTAAAATAAAAAAGACAGACCTAAAGACACATTTTATAACCTGAAGAAAAGACTACTGTGATGGCCAACTGTGGGCTTAGCTCCAGTCCATTTAAAGTTTTTGACAGGGATGAAGAAAAGAAAGCCGGTTCAAATCACTGCTTTTACTATATGCACTAGATTTGACTTGCTTGTCTATGAAGGACTGAATGGCCTGGCTTCACAATTTATGATAGAAATGTTTGAAAGCTATGAGTCACACTGACCTTTTAGGATCACTTCAAAGTGTGGTGAAACTGCTTTTAGTTTTTATGCTCCGAGTTGCTGTATTGCCTTCTTGAGGACCTGAGATGTGCTCAGACTCACTTAAGCAGACTGAACTTTGCTTTTTTCTGTTTCCTTTCAATAATGCACCTTAGCAGCTAAATAATTTGAGCATGTGAATCGGCAGCCTTAGCTATGTTTCACCAATTTTACCTGAAACAGGCTCCGTTCTACAAAGAGCCTCTGACTCACATGCAAGAATTAAATTATTCACTTAAAAATATTCATATATAATATTCATTTTAAAATAAACTACTTATTTCACTCAATGTGTGGAGGCATGGACATGGCTGCACCCCTAATACTAGTCATCATAAAAACCATGAACTGATATTAAAAAAGTGTGATGTAGATCGTACAGCAGAGATTGAGAGGCAGGGGTGGGGAGTGTGCAAATATAGACAGAAGTGTCAACTTGACATAAAAACATTGACACATGAAGCCTATGTTACTCTACAATTCTGTGGTTTATCAGTGAAGTGTATGAACTGCACTGCAGACTTGAGGGTCAGTTAACAGCGACAGACAGATCTGCATTATATACACTGGTCTCCTGTGAAACGTCTGGATCCTTGCTGCGCTAAATTATTATGATGAGGTAGTCGTGGGTCACATCCCTCACCCATGTCCAGGCACTGTCTCTAACCCTTCACTGTAGTTCAAATGTTGTTATATCTGTGTTGTGGACTGTGTGTGCTGTGGCTGCTTTGACATTCAGTATGTTGGTGCATTTGTCAGGGGCTCTGGGTTTTTAAAGACCTTTATTCCTGCATTCTTGAGAATTTTATGCAAGCCATTAAAATACATTTTTGAAACTAGAAACAACTGTCTGTGTAATCACCTCAGCTGAGCCCTGGCTGTCTGGACAATGCATCTGTGATTTAAATGTTAATAGATTGATGGAATAAAACTTGGACCCACCAACTTGCTGGGCTAGACCGCAGACTGTATAAAGGGCTAGACACATGCAATAAAACAATACTGCCTATACCCAAATCAACCACTAGAGGGCAACAAATGAAAACACTTGAAGCCATTTCAATAAAATTTGTATGTTAAAAGATAGGAACAACAATTTCTATCTGCACCAAAAATAGGTAAAATGACCAATACACAAGCTCTCAAGTTTGTACAACTTCTTTGTTTATCAGAAATTCACTCAATCCTCAACTGAGTGACCAGCCTAATTAGTGTGTATTATCACTAAAACATGACACTATCAGGAAAATACAAAATAAATAAAATGGTAGTATTTAATATTAGTACATAATGTTAGGATGTTAATATACCTTTATTAGTATAGCCTACCCGCAACCCTGTATGCAGGATAAGCGGTTGACGATGGATGGATGGATAGTATAGCCTACTTGTCCTAGTAGTACTAGGCTAGTCAGGGTCCAACCAAGTTAGGCAGCAATCTTGTCAACCAGACAGTAGCTACAGCAGATTGAGAATTACAAGGCCAATTGGTCATTTTAGCATAGTTTTTGTTTCATTAACCCAGAAAAATATCTGACTTGTGGTTAGTCTCTTAGCTAATCAAACAAAACAAAAAACAACAAGACATCATATTGATGTGCCATTCATAGGCCAAACTGTGTAAATGTACCTCATAAAGAAGCAAGCTACAGCCAAATAAGCCATATTATCTTTAATTTTACCATATCACTGGTGCTTTGCTTGGGCTCTGGGGGCTCTGCTGGCTTTGACTGGGTTTTGCTACTGCCCTCATCTCTGTTTTCTGTGTCATGTTCATCCATGTCAGCACAAGTACTGGGGCTGCCGGCATCCTCACTGCTGTCTCCACTGGTGTGAAGTGGCAGCAGCACCAAAAGAAAAGTCTGTGATTTTGACGTACTTTGCTGCACCTGCCTCAAGCGACTTCTTTTTTTTTCTCCCACCACCTTTGAAGTAAAAATAACCCGGCTAGGCACATCCCAATCGATTTTCAACTGCAGGGGTTTTTTTTGTGTCTATTTTAATACTATGTGGTTTATCGGCCCAATTTTCCAGCGGGGCCTACCAGGGAAACTCACGCTACTCCCGATGGCCAGTCCGCTCTTGACATCATAATATAGACTGACCTTGTCTCAGCACCCCCGTCTGTGGGAGAGTGGGGTTTATTGGCACACTTTTATCTCCTTGGCATAATTTATGTTAAAGTGGTCTAACCAGCAAATTAAAGGTTAAGATCTCAGGTATAGATAATATGATTTAATGTTCTCAAATGTTTTCTAATTTATGATGATGATGATGAATTCATGTTGTGCAAGGCCATGTTGTTATTTTCTGGTCCTTTAAAGGACTTGCCCTTAATGCTGAAAGTGAAAAATAATGCATTTAAGTTGAAGTCTAAATATATAACCAACTAAAATCCTGACTTTCTCTTTTATGTTTTTTTGGGGGTTGTGTGGGGTGGGGCTCTTGAAATGGGCCGCCAGATGCTCAAGGCTTCCTCTGAGTGTGTTTACCAAGCGACTGTGAATGAGTCTCTCTAACTCCATGTTTTTCTATTATTTATTTATTTTTTAACTTTAATGTAAAATTCACTGAGTTTTCCTGTATTCATTAATCGCACCATCTGTAATTGAGTCACCAGATATTAAGTGTTATGTTTCCCAGATAAGACCATGAGATACTGTAAAGTCAAATGTAAAGCAATGAGCAAGACCGTCGAGGTTGTGTGTGGGTGGCATGAAGGCATGAAACACAATGAAATGTCAGAACATCTCACTGTTACAAATAAACTAGCAGGAGGTAAAGTGTCAGTAAAGTAATTCAAATGTCCATCTGTGTATCATAGTTTACTTTTGCAAAATAATTTTTAGCCTGCTGTCTTGCAGTTCATTTTGTGAATCATGTTTCTCCTAAGGCTGCTTCAACACCATTGAACACTGGTTAGGAGAACAACCTGTGGTGAAAATTAGGAATGCAGCGACATTTATCATTATCAGTCCTATCACAAGCCACAATACACGGCTTACTTACCTACTACATGTAGGGCTGGGCCAAAAATGTTATCACGATAAAAACATATCGTGATAATTATCGATATGGAATGATATGAAATATGTCAAATCTTATTTCTTTCAAGTTTAAAGACTGATTTTTGCTCCTGAGTGAAAAGTAAAGAAACCAGATGGTTAATTGTGTGGTTACACCTTTCTTTATGGTCAGAATGTGACAAACACTTGATGCCAAACAGTGGATCACTTAACAAATCTGAGGTAGAACATTCAAAACTACTATGATAAAATCTTTTTCAACAAATATGATATGAAATCTTTTTTCAGTCCCTTTTCCTCAACAAAATAAATATTTTTATAGAAAAATTAAAGACTAATTTGTCCGTGATTCAAATTAATTAAATCAAATATTTATTGATGATATATTGAACATTTCTTATATTGATATTGAGGAAAATTAAATTGCAATAATTATCATTATTGTTTTATTACCCAGCCCTAACTACATGTGCTATACTTGTGCTAGTCGTTGACATTAATGATTATTGGCTGTGGGTTGTTTCACATGTTAATGGGGGGAAGAATTAACGTAAAAAAGCTTAATTTACCGAAAATGAATTGAGGCTTTGCAACAGCAAGGGGGATGGAAATGACACATTTAATTATAAGTCAAAGTAAGTAAAACACACACTAGCTCCAGGCAATTATCTATATTGTGTATATTTATGACACTGGACCTCTGTTAATATTTGCCTTGAGAAAACAAGAGCTATCTAAGCACATAAGTAGGTGGTTAAGTGGCCCTGCATTTATACAGTGTGTGTTTGTAAAATCATGTAGGCTATAGTCTCAGTTATCAAATCACACTAACTATAAGAAAGGGTATTATTTAAAATGTTTTTCCCCCTGTGATTTAATGAATTACTGAGATGGAAATGTTGGGTATCGTATGCATTTAATAAATGTATTACTTAGCTAATTAACAGTCAGGCTAACATCAGCAATCATGTGCGGGGCAAGAGAGCAAAAGAAGGGGAAAGGAAGAGAGAAGCCCTTTGTGACACATAAGGAGAGAAACCATCACGATTCTCCTCTGACATGTAACCAACCAGTAACAAAAATCTTCCACAGGTCGGTCTAAGGCTTCCCTGTGTAACAACTGGTTCTCGGATTTTGTGTCTTGACAAAAATATGTTCAAATGTGCAGGTGTGCACGCCATCAGTGTATGAATTATACTAGGTGTAGGTGAAGTGTTAGGTAATGTGTCATTGTATGTAGGTGGAACACAAGTGACTGCATAACATACTGTGCAGTGTATCAGTTATTGCAATGATTAGAAGTGACATGCTTTCAGATTCTAAATGCAGTCCATTAAAAGCTGTGCTCACCTCCCTCAGCTAAGGATCAGCCGCTGGCTGCTTCTGCTTCTGGCATCTCAAGATGCATATTTATCCACTTTGGTCCATTTTCCCCAGCAGTTGCGGTTTAACGACAACATGGAAATGGTCACGTAAATGGATAAAATTTAAATAAAATTGATGTAGATCCGGGAAAAACTTGTACTTTACTTGTAAAATACATTTCTTAATGCATTTTGGGCTGTGAAAATACACATGCAAATGCTCCAAATCTTGCGTCAGAACACTTAACTAAATGCCTGGGCTGTAATTGTTTCTCTGGCAGCCTCTTTTCAATGAGACCATTAACTAAGATGGCGTTAATTCTACTGCTGGTGGTGGATTTATTAAAAGGCTAAGCAGTGTGCCATCAGTCATTATCTTTCTCTCCTGCTGAAGAGACATGTTCTTTACTCATTAAGTCTTTGGCTCCCTCAAGGCTGGTAAAGGCTGTTAATCAGCACAGCTCTGACATGTCCCAGAGGAGGGCATGATGCAGGGTGCAGGGACTGGCACTCACTAAGCATTTCAGTCACTGCAGAGGTCTGTCTCGGCTAACCCCGTATTTGTGGAGAATCTCAGCTACAGCTATCCTGTATCTAACATCAGGTTGTTGGAGGCAGGCACTGGTCCAGAAAGTAATCCAATTATTTTAACCAATATAGAAGCTTATTTAGACTAGTGATGAGCGACTTCAACTCTCATTTGTTACAGCACAATGTGACAAAACAAGCATCTGAAAGTTTATCCTAAGCAGATGACCATACCAAAGGGATCCTCTTGGGAGTTGATGAAGCATACCATGTGGATCTGATTTAATGTGTTAACATAAAAAAGAACTCCACCTGAATTTTCTACTGGTGAAAATCAGGAATCCTATTCCATATGTGTGAACTCTGCTCTGTGCCAATCACATCAAGACGTCACGAGTCACAAATTAAATATGCAGCAACCGAAAAGACATACATGATAAAATCTCTCACTTTGTGTCATCTCAGAAAGTTACCAGTATTCAATATTGTTTGTTTTATTTGGGTGGTTATTTTAAATACTGCTCATGTGGAAACTCAAGCTCTGTGTCAGATTACCCTTTTCTCATATGGTTACCTCTGGCCATGCAATTGTTGTTGAAGTAGTTTTTATATACAATGTTTGAGCCAAAGATACTGTTTTAATAACTTAATAACACACGCCCAGTCTTTTGCATCTCTCTAAATGAACAGTACACCTATTTTATTGCAGTAAAATTTGATGTTGAGACATCTTGTCTTCTAGAAGTATTGACTTGACCAATCTTAACTTGTATTGTACAGTATTATACCCTACTGCATTTGCACTTTTATTTCCTTGATGGTTCTTGCCACGTTTAGCAAATTAAAGTTTTTCTTTGACCCTAGACTATTTTAGTACGCAATATCATGCGAACAGCCTGTGGCAAAAACATGACAAACAGGGCATGACACACTGAAGAAAGGGACAAGATGTCCATGTTGTAGTAATTAAGCTGAGCTGAACCCAGATAAAAAACTGAATCCAGTAAAGTCCTTCTTTGAGACATATGTATTTTAAATTAAAGAGTATTTTTTTCAAAATAATTGGTGTATTTCATGTAGCCTCAGTCTCTCTATTTATTGGGATTTATCACCATCTGCTGGCCATATAGGATAAAGACAACCCCTGGGCAGCCTACAAACTCAAAATATGCAGGCGCAGGAGCCGTGAGTGAGCGAGGGAATTAGAAGGGAAGTACAAACGTATTAGCTGAAAACACAGACAGACAGAACATATCAAACTGGCAGCCCGGAACTTATGGGAAACAGGCTTATGGTTATGTTAAATACAAAACTTACAAAAAGTGAATGGATAATGCTCCTCACTAGTAAAGCCCATAGTGGTTCAAAGACAGACTGAATTATGTGAACACATTACATTCAATAGTTCAATAATGCTACTTACCAAGTTTAAATCAGCAAAAAACACCAAAAAACCCCCCCCGTTTTTTTCAGAATTTTATTCTTTAAATTATTTTATAAAATCTCATTTTACGTTTTAATATATATATATATATATATTTTTTTTTTTTTTTCCCCCATCAAATAACAATTTTGGCTATTTTCCCTTTCCACCCCCATGTACGCCCACATGTTGATCGTAAGGTCCATACCCCATTCACATAGACATTGTGCAATGAACCTCAGTGCCAAGGAGGAAGGGTGGTGGAGGGGCAGTGGGTGAGGGTACATGTGGGGTCGAGGGAGAAGAGGCATGGGTTTGGGCCTCGTACAGAGCATGCCAAGAACAGGTTGGGGAACAAGGAATGGTAAAGGGGCTTCCTAATGACACCTCCACTGTTAACATCAGTAAGATAACCACACAAAGCGGTAAAAGGAGTCTTGACTTCCACAATGATCTGAGTGTGTCCGCTGTGGGTTAAACCAAACATGTTTAAATGGCTCAATGTATTCCATGACACAAAATAAAAATAGCTCTTTTGTTGTTTCCAACATGAGTAAGTCACATCCACTGATGAATGTAAAGTAGGCTCCACATCAGATATTTACCCATGACAAGTCAGTTGTTCACTAAAAGATTAAAACAGTGCCCACAGACTTAGCAGCAGCCCTGAAGACTGTTTAGCCCTTTGAAGTGACCTACACAAATTATCAGTCCACTGATCAGAGTAAAATCCACGTCCCATGGTGTGCCGGTAGGTGTCTACGTTGATGATCCCCCTTCTGGGCTTAAAAGGCCAACATCTGCAGGACAAGGCTAAACTTGAGCAAAACCACAGATTTATGTTACATTAACTGTGCATCCGGGCAAGCAACAGGATATTGTTTTCTACTCCAATAAGATATTTGTTCTTCATTTGGCAATATGATCACTCTCGCAACATGGCTCAATACTTCTGAAAGTAATCTTTGTTGCTGGTATGATTTGCGATGGACAGACTCGAGTAACCAAAAATTATATTATTTTTATATATATATATATATATATATATATATATATATATACACACACACACACACACACACCCACACACACACACACATACATAGACAATGTGTGTATACATATACACACATATACATATGTGTATATATGTGTGTATATAATATATATATATACACACACACACACACATACATACATATGTGTATATAATATATATATATATATATATATATATATATATATATATATATATATATATATACACATACATACATACATACACACACACACACACACACACACATATGATAAATATTCAAACTATTCCGAAAGGCTTCATTGGATGAAAAAACAAAACTATTGCACACCTCCCACTAAGGTCAAGACTTATGTGATACCCAAGTTAGCAAATGTTGACCAAAGATCTCTCGAAGAACCCTTAAGCTACATCCAAACGGTATCAAAACGTCCCTTCTTTATGTTGTTTAACATGATAAAGACACACAACTCAGTTTTAAAGGGAAGGAATGAACAGAAGTGTGAGCTCACTCCCTGTAACTAAACAACAGTGTTCAGGCAATATCTGTAAGCAAAACAAAATATATACAAACTTTTACAGACATTAACCCCTGCAAGCACATAGTGTATATATGTTGATCTACAGCGTGTGAATTGCTGCATAAGGCCTCGATCAGACAGAGTGCGTTTTCCAGCTTGCTGCGTTTTAGGCTATCATCAAAACAACTGTCCTTAGCCGTAACACGCTAGGTTCCCTGGGCACATCAGCAGCACGCAAAAAGCTTACTATAGAAAACAATTGGAAAATGACGCCTCTCTCTGCAATAACTGTGCTGTCTGATTGGGGCCTAATTCTGTTAATACGTATGGTTCTATCCAGACACCATGTGTGGTGGTTAAACCATATAATTGTGTATATTTTTAAATAATTATTTCCTTAGCTGTCATAGAACAAGCTATTTACTTCATGTAGCCTGGCAAAACCATGTCAATGTTTAACCTACAGGCTGGCAAAACACAAAACAATGTAAATGACAACACCAAAAACTTAAAAGTACTCTACGATAAGACAGCTGAATGAGCTTAAGGCATTTGGAGGTTAATCCTGACAGAACATAAAGGCTAAGATCGCCTAAACGGCCTGTCAAAATAACCGAGACTTAGACTTTTTCTAAATGAGATGTGATTTAAAATTAGCCCTTGGTGACGGTCAACTGCAATCCTCTTGCATGGAGAATCAAAGCCTAATCGCTAAAGGTACGCTCAGAATTTACAACAATCAGTTTATGTTAGCAGAGTTTATTTACCTGGGATGACCCCCAGCCCTTTGAAGTATACCAATTCATGAGTTTAATGAAACTTCCACAGCAAATGCACCAAATTACCCAAAACCAAGGGCCTTGGAGAGGGTTTTCAGGGTCTTCAAATATGTCTTAATATAACTGCAAAAGTCACCATCAAACTTAAATGACTATACATTGGTAATCATTGTGTGGACACAACATCAATCCCTGTAATGTATAATCCAATAATGTATAAAGTGATAAAGACTACATTTGCAAAGCTAAAATGTTGTACTGAAGATACAAGTGGTTTCTGTCTTTTGTAAATGGGGAAAAAAAAAAAAAAAAACAACTTACAGTACAAAGCAATCCAGTGCACTACCAAAAAATTCAGGCTCAAAAATGACAAACCTAAATCAGCACAGTTTCAACCAAACAGAGCAGTTTAAACTTTACAAAGGTAGTAATTGTCACAGGGCTATAGTATTGATTTGCATTATAATTTACAGGTGTTCAGGCGGTTTTGTGTCCACCCCCTGTATATACATAAACTGTAAACAGTCACAAGACAAAAAGACTTGTGCTACGTCATTCAGATGAGAAAGCCCAGGACAAATAAATAACCTCTGCTAACTTTTAAAAGTGACTAAATCAGCTGATTGTAAGAGCAGATGTCTCTATTCAGCTAAAACACAGAATAATAAATAAGTGTATTTCTTAGGTTTTTCAGGGCTAGTTTGAAACCACAATGTCAAACTGTACAAGCTGAAGCCATTTGAGGTAGACAGAAACTGTGTCAAGAGTACACATTTTCATGCTGTCTAAAACCAAACAACAGGCTCACGCACTGTCAAACAACCATAATCTTGATTTAGGGTTCAGCGTGAGACTTCCTATGACTCCACCTGAGACTGACAGGGAACCACTGATCTGGTAAGGGCAACATCATGGACCATGGAGGCTTAAGGAGTGTAAGGAGTGTAATGAGGGTAATGAGGGAAGGGGGGGTGGGCACAACTCTACAAGCTATTTACCAGAAAGAAGTCAACGCCACACATCTTCAATATCTCAAGTCAACAGCAGCATTTCAACCTCAGTCATATAACCACAAACAATTGAGGGTTAATTTACAAGGCATAATCTTTTAAATGGAATATATGGCATCTGACCATTGTCTCAATATGTCCCTTTGAGATATCTCCCACCCCACGCCCACAGACATAACTTTATACCCCAAAAATCCCAATGACAGACCTCATGCCCATTTAACAGTCTCACATTGTTCTAGAGAATAGAGATTAAAAATATATACTATTGACTTATTGACTTCCAGTGTATGTGTTCTCTGTTTTTCTCTACTGAAAAAAAAAATCTTCTTTGTCACAATGCAAGCTCTGAGGTCTTTTCTCCACACACACACACACACACACATATATATACACTGTATATATATATATATATATATATATATATATATATACACACATATTAGAGGATTTTTAGCTGAGAAGTTAGGCAAAGTATATGTTCATTTGGACGGAATTCATTCAAAATGAGAAGGAATTTTCTTTCCTCCAGTTTCCCGTTTGAGGAGGACAAAATTTGAGAAATTTGGGAAGCGCTACAACATCACATGACTACTCAAGAGCAGGTAGCAAGGTAAAAAGAAGAAGAAATAGATAAAAAGGCCTGAACTTGTACAAGGCAGAGAGATGGGCAAAACGATATGGCTCTCTGTGGCATTCCAGGGCCCTACTAACAGTAAGAGAAAATGTACAAAGTTCAAGAGAGGGTTAGAGCGAGTAAAAGGACAATCAGATAAAGGGGAAGATTGTGAATTAGTTGTTTAAACAGGAACAGAGCTAAAGCAATAGTGCAAGACTACGCCATGGGTTATGGGAGAGGACTAGAAGGGTGATACAAATATTCTATCTGCCTGATTCATCGGTATACGAGGTGAGATATGGTGCCAGATTTGAAGTTGAGCTGATGGTTGGGCACAAAGCTGTGCTGGGGATTCTTCCGCGTGCAGATATCTTTTGCATACAAGCCCATGCACGAGTCACATGACACTTTAGAGCAGTTCACACAGGTGTGCGACGCACCTGGCTTGTTGCAAAACCCGCACCGCGATCCCCCCAAGGTTATTCGCTCACTGCTGCCTCCCTTTGGCGTTGTCAAGGCAACAGACTTGCTTGGAAACAGCTTGGTGGACATTAGGGGTTTCTCCACTATCTGCGGGTGAGGATGGGGGTGAGAGTGTGAGTGGGTCAGTGTCAGAGGGTGCGGATGGAGGTGGGAGTGAGTATTAGAGTAGACAGAGAGCTTTTCCTTAACAGGAATGTATCCGTCGAGGGGTCGTGGGGATTTGGGGTGGTAGTCCTGGAGGCCACAGCAGGGGGAGGGGTCTACATCATGACAGGCAGAACAGAGGATCATGTCACACCTCTGGCAGGAGGCCATAGTGGAGCAGCCCAGCCCACAACCCTGACACTTCACACCACCATGTGCCTTGAGGAGCCACCCATCCCTTGCCTCCCGTGGCTCTCTGGATGGAGGTCGAGAGGGCGTCTGCCTTCCTCCCGTCCCAGCAACACCTCTCTCTGTGTACAAGTCAATCTCATCCAAAGAGGACAGGTGGTAGGATGTGTAAGCATCAGCCGGGGGAGGTGACTGAATAGGGAAGAAATCCGCCACGGGGCTATAGGAAGGTGGAGCTGCCACAGAGAAGAGTGATGCTGAGGTGCTGGGCCTGAGGATCTCATCCTTCATATCCTCCTCTGCATCCACAAACAGAGGCTCCTTTCTCAGACTCAAAGAGGCCTTCAACACAGGCTTGCTAACTGCTGCGTGCCAGTGACCAGCCCCATCTGTAACATCCACAGACTTTGACGGTCGGCTGCCTCGCCTCAGGTGGTGGGCATGAGGCCTCTCTATATCCAGCGGCCGCACAGACAGCCGGGCCATATCTGCCCCGAGGCTGTCGCGTCTGCGGAGCGCCTCGGCACAACCAGCTGCATCATCTCTGCAACCTCTGCGGAGTTCCAGGGCCTCCAGTTCTGAGGCTGAACCTCGGGCCAGAGCCACTACCTCTCCCAGAAGACGACACTCTGCCTGGGCCAGGAAGAGCTCAAACGCCAACTGGCGGAGGTGATTTGCACCTCCCGGGTGTTCCTGCAAAAGGAACTGCGAATCATGGTCACAGGCGTAGCCGATGGTGCGCATTAGAGTTCGGAGTTCAGAATCAGTAATGGCAGACTGCAGGTAGTACACGTATGGGCCAGTGAAGGTCTAAAAAAAGAAATGCATTAACCAGCATCAGTTTCATGGCAATTTCATGGCAACAGAAGATAAAATCAACTCCAAAACTTACCTAGCATGGTATTCATCTGCTATCATATAATTAAAAAAGTATAAGTTTGTTTTGATACTGTGTACTAACATTACAGATGTAAAACCTTTAACAGTTTTTGAAATTACCACCTCACATACAAATGCTGTCTAAAAATAAATTATTAAAATACAGGACGAGCAAGTTATTGGGGATAGCAGGTTCCAATACAGTGTTTCACATTGTGGTGGTGGGGCAACCCTTTTGTTTATAAATAACACACTGTATGGTGTTGTGATTAGACAATAAATACTGTGTAACAATGTTGTAAGATGTAGATGTTATTATTAATAAGTCAACTGCTAATGTTGGGTAGTCCTATGTTACTGCATTCTTTATATACATTATTAGGTACCTGATTAACTATGGAGATAAAGCACAGGCAATTTATTTACACAGTAAATGTCATTTTAAGGCTACACAACATAACCATAAATCTGTAAAGATGCTGTACTGACTCTGTGCTGCAGCCACTACTAAGTGAATATGTGGGGGGAAAAAAGCTTGTTTCCACCTAGAGGTCGTAAAAGATACTAATGTATACTGTCACTGGATTCTGTGGCGGACCTTTCATATGAAAATTCACATTCAAACCAGCATTTTAATAATAATTGGTTTATGTCAGCTTTAAACACACCTTTATACATCTGAACTCCTTCTTCCAGGGGAAGAGCAAGAGGTTGGTGCAGATGGTTTCCAACGTGTGGAAGGCTCTCTCCAGGCTCTTGATGTTGCCCCCTCTCTGGCAGCGGAGAGAACTCTCCACCACTTCATAGAAACGCACCATACGGAAACGTTGACCTGGATCTGGCTGGTAGGCCCCTAGCAGAGCTGTGGCTGTGGAGAGTAGAGCCTCACTGTCCTTGTGTCTCCCTCTGTCCCCCTCTGGTGCAGTTCCAATCCATGTGTATTCCTCCTCTAGACGCCTCTCCAGTGCTGTCACATACCTCCGAAACAGGTCCTCTTTTAACTTGGCATCCATTATCGACAGCAGACTCTCAGTCAGCTGTTACACTTTATACTTATGCCTCACCCCTTTTAGCATGCCCTGCACCAGGATGCCACATTCAAGCATCATTTTTGATCACCATAATGCACTGTACACGCTGGCACACACTCAAACTTAATTATGTTTTGGAGAGGTGGAAGAGGAATGAGACTTTGCATCCAATCAGCAGCACATCCTTTAAACAAGAGATGTAATTGTCTGGGTCTTTTAGTTGGCGTAGCTAGGCTGCAGCCTGCATGATAGCATTCTTATGGGCATCTATGGTATTGTCTCAAAGCCTGACTTGTTTACATACAAAAAGGCCTATGTTGTGGTAAGGAGGAGTGTTTTCGTCATGCGCTGTTCATGCACAGTTATATCTATTCCATCCCTTGGTTTCAGCATGTGCAGAGTTCAAGGTCGTTCATCAGGAAGACATTCTTGATTGTGTGATTCTTCTGAGCCGTCTCTAAGCTGTAATGACACAAGAGAGCTTTATAAAAATGGGAGGCTCTCTTTCTGTTACACATAAATAAAGACGGAACCTTAGGCCATATTTCATTCTACTGACTCACTCAGGGTTAACTGAGTCCAAAAAATGCATTTGTAACGATCATCATCAAGAGCATTTTTCTTAAAATCTAATGAGTCAGATAAGAGAGAGGCTTTATAGGCATCATTATTTCAATAAACAGTGTCTGTGCTCTGAGTGGGATGATGTGAGGGTGCATTGTGTGGGCTATTTTATGTCGATCTTGGAGCTAATAGGTTGGACTGATAGATACCATGATGTACGCAACCAATAAATAGACTTGGGGAATTAGAGTGTACATAACCAGGGTTCCGATTCACTATTGACAGACATATTCTTTTGTCTTGCGCTCCTGTTTGCGCCAATGAATATGACAGCTAGCGGTACTACATGCTGCACTTCAGTTGGCTAACATTAACACATTGCGACACTGGGACATATGAGATGGCCAGGTGTAAGTTAAAGCTAAAATGACCGGAGGCTTGAACCACAGCAGATCAAGGTTTCTGTTCCTCGTTCCCGGGCAACCTGGCCGGCTATTCCAGTTACCCGACACATCAACCTTAGCGAACATCCGTTTAGCGAGCTAGCAAGCAACATGCCTTAGCTGACAACATCACCATGCATTCCTAGTGCGCATCACTTGCAACAGGATCAGTCCGTCGCGACCAAGGTTGGTAGTAAGAGGGACACCCCGAGGACAGCTTGTACGTTAATTCTTCATGAATCTCAAACCCGACGATGACCGATGCTCACTGGCATGGCCCCCGTACTGAGTATAAGCAGTGAACGCCCATTTCAGCGCAGCTGGCTAGCTAACAGTTGCTTTAGCTAGCAAGGCGGTCCATCGCTGAAGAGAAATGTTTGGCGATTTTAAAGTCAATTGTATAAACATACACAGCCATGGTGGCATAACTCATGTACGAGAAAGTCTAATTCTGCGTCGGCTAAGATCTCTCACACAGTTTTCTAATCAGAAGCACCAACACCCGCACATCTTACCTTTAACAAGTGCTAGCCGTGGCTAGCTACGCCTCCTCAGCTGTTGGAAATTCCCATCACCACACTGCGCATGCGCCCGGTTCTGACAGCATTAGGAGCCCACGTGCTGCTGAGGGAAGGAGCCGGAGGAGGATGCAGAGACACAAACTGCACCACCACCGCTGTTGAGTCGTGTGTGTGAGTTACATCAGTATACGGTCTTTTTCGGAAAACAAAAATATGAGCTCACGCGTGCAGTTTGTCATTCATTCAGCGGTACATACAAAATATCACTGTTTATCTACAATTAACCAATATAGGTTAATCTAATCAACAATAACGTCCAGCAAGTAACCAATTTTAGGAAGCTATTTTTGTTCACTTAATCCACCTTTTTGATTTTAAAATTATGTTTTGCCTTCCTTTCAACGTTGTTATACTCCACGTTCATACAATATTTATAAACAAACAAACGTTTTAATGGCCACAATTGTGAGAATCACCAGTCCCTGCTTACCAAATGTGAGGATTTGCTGTTTTTTTATTGTATATCTATCTGTGTATTTGAACAGTCAGGCAAAACCATAGACTGTATATAAAAAGGTCTAAACAAGATATTTGCTACTACTGTCCCTTAACAGTTTAAATGTTATCGCCGGTTGTACTTTTGCCATAACTCCGCCCTCGCGCATAAAAAAGAAACAATCCGGTGACGTCGACACGGGAACGGTTGGTGGGGGACTGAGTCAGTGAAGAAAAGAAATGGCGATGCTCGGAGGGTTTAGTGCAGCCCAGCACAAGAAAAACGTCTCTGACGGGAGCAACGACGTGTCAGAATTCGTCTGTCCAGTTTGCCTCGAAATTTTCGACAGTCCCGTAACAACACAATGCGGGCATACGTGAGTATTCTGCCCTTTTTTCGATCGTTTTCCCCACAAACCACGTCTACCACCAGCGATTCAATGGTACGAGGTAAACATAACGGGGGTGAGAGGCATTTTTCCAAACATGTCGTGCCCCCAGACTTGCTAAACATCGACCATGCGTTTGCCTGCATTTGTTGTGAGCCTGTAATTAGTTTTCGCTTTACTTGAATATTTGGCTAAACCAATGCCAGCTTGCTAAATCAGTTTCAGTTTTGTTTACATCAAAGAGGCGGCCTCGCATGGGAGTTGTAGTTTAAATCTTCATTGTTTTGACTCATCAAACCACTTTAAAAGACTACAAGTCCCTGCGCCCTCTTCAGGTAGGGGCTTTCCATCGGATTTACAGGAAGCTCTAGGTAGGAGCTGTACATGGATCGTCAAGTACATGATATCATCAGGTTTCTTATAATGTATTTTAATGCAGCCGAGCTTTTTCCTTCTAGTCACCAGAGGCAAAATTAAAGCTGATTACAGATTTGTTTCCCTTGTTCATCACCCATCTATTGTCAGGTTCTGCCAGAGTTGTTTGCAAGAGTGTTTGCGTCCACTGAAGCCAGTTTGTGCAGTATGTCGGACCGGGCTTGGCCACTGGACTAAAGCTGAGGACCTGGAGGCCCTCATCCAATCATCTGTGGCAGCTTGCAAGGGATGTGGAGCTCAGGTATGTTTCATGGTGCAATAGCTAACACAAGGTGAATGACATTTACTGGTTTGTTGTGAACTGGGTTTGGAAATGCACAAGGGTTAAGACCGATCCCTACTATGCACAAGGCAACCACTGGGGCTGCTGATATAATTACATATGCACAAACCTAATCTGATACCGAGTCTAAACTTCAGTCTTTATACCCAGACAGTGGGAGAGTTTAAATCACAAGCGTTTTGGGAACAATTATATCATTTTGGTTGTGCAATAGCAGTTACTGATGTGTGTTTTTTTCACTATTCAGGTTGGCCTTTCTCAAATGAGAAGCCACACAGCTGCCTGTTCAAAATACCAGGAGTACATTGAGGAGGGAGTGAGGACCACTGCCCAGAGCCAGTCTGCCATCATCAGGTGAAATATCGAGCAATATGAAAAACCAGGACTGTGTCTGAAGTCACTCCCTCATTTACCCATTCAATATTACCTGGATAATAAACTCTTAATAGTTTATGCTATAATAAGCAGTAAAATGTTAAGTTTAAAATTTATTTTAAACTTAATATGACATCATATCATGATGATATGATATGACAGCATTCTTACCACCATCACTGTAGAGATTGTGGACAGTAGCGCTCTCATAGAAATAGCTTTACAGTCTAGTCTGATTTGGCACACAAGCCTCAATTAACAAGGTAGTTTGTTTATCATTGTCAACACAAGGTTGTATAACGAAAATGAAAGTTTGCATTCCCTTCTTGCTACACACACAGAAATGAACAGATTAAATGTATATTAAAATATGGTAACACTTAAAATAAAACAATAGTTTCAGTTATTTACATTATTTATTTACATGGCTGCTATCACGGCTCTCTATCCTCTCTTCTGGGTGATCAATACACCTGTTGTGCTGTATGGTCCGATTGATTTTGCTTGGCTGATCGTCTCTGTAATCCAAAACCCCACCTTTCTTTTCCAGTGACTGTATTTCCATCATAAGCAATACGTGTTTTGGCAATTAAGCCAGAATAAATAAATGAAAAACAAAAGTGTAGTGCAGTCTGAAGAAGCGACCGGCTGCTGTATCTATATGCGCGGCAGGTTGCCAGGTAAAACCGGTTCTTTTAAACCATCTTCATGACTTGTCATTAGGTTTGACTCACCAGTTGTCTTACCATATACCACATGCAGGGTCAACCCATAAGATGACAGTAGTAATGGATTATTGAGGGTAAAACCTTTACATTTACCTTCAGACCCTATAATATCCTTTTGGAAGATTGCCTGTGTTCTGTTCAATGCCATTTTGTTTCATCAATTTAATAATCAGACACACACACAATGAGACCCCGGTTCTAAGAAGTGGAAGGTAATTATATACAATAAAAGTTTAAGAAACAGTTATAGTTAAGGTGGACATGATGACTAATGTTGTAGTAGCCTTTTATAATTAATTTCACCCAGTTAGAACAGTTGGATTAATTCAGAAAACAGTATCAGTTTGCTGTATGGCAGGCATTAAAACCAGAAATCAGATGACATCTTCCCTCATTTCATGATATCAATATTATATTGATATCAAACAACTGTTTCCATTACATCCAACATTTCTAAAGCTGAGACACAACTCTCTTTGTAGAAAAATCAGTAGTGTGACATATTTTCTTGTTTTTGTTTTGTTCCTACAGTCCAGTGCCAAATCGCTTCACTTTCACCTGCCCATACTGCAACTGCCAGAACCTCGATCAGGACGGCCTGGTTGAACATTGCACGTCCCATCATGCTCGAGACACACGCCAAGTGGTAGGAAATCCACACTGAACTCCACTCCACCCCTTCCTACCATAGACAGAGATCTTTAGGGGGAAATAGCAGATCAACAGTATATGCCACATATAAGTATACATCATCTGAAATCTGGGAACATAAAGCTTGATTTGAGATGCAGCTCAGCACTGTATGTCAAGTTGTACTAGTCATAAATCTGTAATAGACACTGTGTTTCGGTTATGCATCTAAGTTTAGAACATTATGATGGAAGTATATGATCCCTCAATTATGTCTCATAAGTTGTTGCTGCAGTGTTTGGGTTGATACCATTTATTACACAGATTTGGTGCAAAATTTCAAAAAACAATTGACCACTCAAAAATGTATTTAAAAAAGGTCAATCTGTGCTGTGATTCGATACCACTTTGGGGAAAAAACCTTTGAGCGATTGGATGGCACTGGACCCGCTTATCGTCAATATACCTAGGAAAGCCATACATTCTCTGAATGTCCTATGTATCTAGTTTCTGATTGTCATGTTTCATGAGGCAGTGATTATACTAGAGAGGTCAAGTTTTAAAAAACGGTCTCACTACAGATGGCTACTATGGGGACTAACATCATCACACATGAATATAAGTTGGCTCATTGAATCCACAGTAGTCTCAGTTTGCCAGTTATACCATATTTGTGTAATTCCAATACTGTTTAGGGACCCCAGTATGCAGAAATATTCAAATACACAATTTTTAGAAACAAAAATAACACCTTTATGCTGCATGCAATAAAACACGTTTTTTTTCCCCCAAACTGCATGGGATTAACAAAGTGGGCATGCATGTAAAGGGGAGACCGGTGCCTACCATTAGAACCAATTTTTGTTCAGATATCTTGAAGTGAGAGGTCATGGGACCCCTTTTCAAAATGTACATGCCGGTTTCTCCCTTGCCAAAACTTAATTTGGAACTTTATTTAGCCCCCTTACCAACAACCTGGCACATGGTTGGTAGCAATGGAGCCCACTACAGCCGAGGGCAATGTATGGAGAACCGGTTCCAAGTTGGAATAGTTATCAAATTTGCAAGAACTGTGGATTCATTAACATTCTGCTTATCGGTACTGCAGTGAGCATTTTACAGTCCATAATAGTTGAACTAATCTGCCAGAACCTGCTACTGACCGCAGCAAATGCTCAGGAGTTTGGCTTAGCTTCACTAAAAAAGATAATAACACCGTAATATACAACACCTGCTGTAAGGATATCTCGTGCAAGGGAAGGCACAGTGTTCGACGCTAACGGTAGCAACGTCTCATGCTCAGGTACAAAATACAGATGAGTTGACATTCACCTTTTTTATATTGAAGGTAAACAAATGATGTCTACAAATGATTCCAATATATATTTTTTCTTAGATACGAATCCCCAGAGACAACCCTCTAGTACAGAAACCCCTTTCAATTTAGCCATGAAGGGAAAGATGAGCAAGGAGAAAGTGGATGGATGTCACCGAGCAGTGACAAGAACAGGTTTGAAATCAGAACTGAAATTCAATAAGAACCAGATTTGATAAGTAGAATTGGTATCGATAAAATTGAAATGATACCCAACCTTACTCCAGCCCGTGAAAGATGGTAATGTTGGCCGAGGTTGAGTTGAAGAGGTTAAAAACAAGGTTCCACGCACTGTTTGGATTTAGCTAGGGTTAATTTGTTTATAGATTCTTCATTACTTTCTCTTTGTTTCTGTCTAGGTGTGCCCCATCTGTGCCTCAATGCCTTGGGGGGACCCTAACTACAGGAGTGCTGACTTTTTCCAGCACCTGAAGATCAGACACACCTTCTCCTATGACACCTTCGTTGTAAGTTGAGGCCCCAAACGCTATCAGGAGTTTCCTTTTTTTAGGATGCTAATAATCAGTTGATATACTGGTTCTGTTTTCTTCTCTCTTTACACCCATGTGTTTGCAGGACTATTCCACAGATGAGCACACAATGATCCAGGAGGCTCTACAGCGCTCCCTTTTGGACAACTGAAGTGAGAAGAACAATCTAGCATAGGAGGAATCCAGGGAAATGAAGGGGAGATGGTGACGTGAAGTCTTGAGAAGACAGAACACCACACTGTATCATCATTCATCTATCATAAGGATGGTGGTACTGTATTACTATGGGTAATCAGTTTCACAGGGAATTGGTCTTGTTAATGAATCTATAGGTTTATTATTCAGAAAATAAATCAAGCAATATGGTTAAGAAAACATATTGTACTGTACTGATTTAGGAGTGATACTGTGTTTCTGGTGTGATAATATCTTATCCTCCAACTTCCCCCACAGCTGAATCTGTAGGCTTGATAGTTTGTTGAATATCTATTAAACTATGTTTGTTAAAGCTTGTTCATTGATGACATGGTGTCATATACCCAAAAAGTTGTAATTAAATTTCCCTGTCGTCAATACTTGATGTTATAAGAGGGTTCGACCACTAGGTGGCTAACTATTGCCAGCAAATGACAAACTTCACAAAGTTGTCAAGTAATATTAACAATAATATATAATAATCTACTCGAGTGACTCTGCATGTTTACTCTCAGCAATTGAGAGCAAGTTTTTCTTTTTGAGTTTTTTTTGTTTGTTTGTTTTTTTTTTTATGCTGTTTCTGGGTGAAGTGTGTGTGTGTGTGTGTGTGTGTGTGTGTGTGTGTGTGTGTGTTGTTGTTTGAGAGACAGTGTGTGTTCATTCTGTTTTCAGAGATCTACTGGAAAGAATAAATAATATGAGGGTCAAACAAAGCCAGAGATGGCCGTTTGCTTTATTGTA
Source organism: Micropterus dolomieu (assembly GCF_021292245.1). NCBI lineage: Eukaryota > Metazoa > Chordata > Actinopteri > Centrarchiformes > Centrarchidae > Micropterus > Micropterus dolomieu. The sequence continues at coordinate 14,984,856 of NC_060157.1, forward strand.
AAGTTTCTCCCTTATGTCTTTGTGCCTGCTGGTAGATCTTGTTTCTAACTTCCAAAACTCATAGGGCTAATAGTTCATCCAGTGAACCAAAAGAAGAAGTGGGAGACCATCTGTGTGTCCTAATCTGTCAATTCTTGTGATTTCATTGGAGGAGAATCGATCTAAATGGTTATGGCCACAGGGAGGCAGTAGAGTTCCATCGTTCTCTGGCTCATCCATGACCGGCATGGGCCCTCACCAGCCTCCTGGCTCAGTTACAAGACATAACTCAACACCGATTTTGTTCTATAAATGTGCTTTACTCAATGTGTGGTTCCCCTGCTTAGTTTTGTGATCGGGATTTGTTCAAATGCAGCGTACAAAAACATCACTGATCTTTAGAAATGGAGGTTTTAGTGGAGTTATTTGTTATAGTTTCAAAAGAACAACTGTAACTTCACTTTTAGACCATCTACGTGACTTGGTTTAAGATTTTAAATGTAAGTTAATGTAGTGTTTTGTTTTTGTTATTTTTCATACCCAGTGTCTTGGATGCATCATCACAAAAAAAAACTTGCTGGTTTTTATATATATATATATATATATAACAAATCTCACTGCCAACCGTTCTGAGGGGGGAATAAAATCAACATTGTTATTATTTGTATGCTTCCAAAACTGACAGCATGTGGAGTAACAAGAAAATGCAGTTTGGACTTTGCTTGACTTTTGTGTTGGATATTTTTTATTTCAGTTCGTAACATGTGAATTGTCTCTATCTATTTTCACATCTGTGTTGTTTTCCTATGACTTGTAATTGTCACAAAGCAACCATGTACAATAGTGCAAACCTTCACACACAGTTGCATTGCATTTGTCTTCTACCAACAGGTAAATAAAATGTAATACACCCAGATCAAGTAGCTCTAGAGCAGAACCTTAATGCCTTTTCACGTAGTCTTTGGTGCCACTAAGCCCTAGATGTTCGTTTTCCTCTCCAGTAAAATGTGTAATAATTTTGTATGTGTATCATGTATAATGACTTTTTTTTTTCTTTCTCAATATATCTTTCATTCTCTTTTGTCAGCCCTTCTGTTAGAGGGTGCTAAATCCTGATAAATTAAAGCTCTTTAATTATTTAAACCCTGGCCCCAGATATCAGGCGCAGTGATTTATACCTGTGTGTATGAGACGTGTGGGGGAAGAAACAACACTCACTGCTTTGATGGATGACCACAGAGAGTGTGTGTGTGTGTCTGTGAGAGAGAGAACGAGGGAGCAGTTAAAAGGAAGTTAGTGTGCAGGTGCATCAACCAAAGCTCTGGATTTGCTCAGTTGTCATAATCTGGCAATGGGCTAAATGTGTCAGTGAAAAGAGCTAATTGTGGAATATATTAAATAAGCTAACCCTTCTACAAACCTTTGTCCATGTGTTGGAAATAAGGGCGGTACTATATCATACCAACAATGATATTACTATGTACTTGCATCTGTGCTAAGTTTATGATGAAACTTAGACCCTTCGGTGTACATTGTCCACAGGGAGTGGAAACCCTCTCATCTCTATTCTTTCCTTTGTGCACTTCTTGTATCTGTAATTACTGTAGCTAAATGATATTACAGTTTCTCACCTAGCTCCACGGAGAATCTCACCCACCAAACTTCTTGATGTAGTCCCCCCTTTCTTCTCTTTTCTTTTCATTCCCCCATTCCCCGATCAGGTTTTTGCTCCTGGCAGATAGAGAAGAGATGTTAGCTGTGAGAGGACTAACGAGATACTCGAGTGCTTCTGGGCAGGAAGGAAGTCGAGCCGAAAAACATGGCAGAGAGAAGTCTTTCTTGTCTGTTTGGTGGCGGAGCTAAAAAGGGAGAGGGGGGCCAAGGTGGGGAATAGGAAAAGGAAGAAAGAGGGAAAAAGGGAAGAGAAGTGAACACATTGAATAAAAATTTCATAAAGTTCAACGTGTGGTTTCTTTGATGCGAGCAATAGATAGTGTGTGCAGTCTGCAGGCTCTGTGGAGGCAGCAATTTATGCTACATGTGCCCACAGGCGCACTGTGAGAGGCGTGGGGACGCTGGCTTGTTTAAGAAGTGTGTCGCACCATCACTCTACCCTAGACACCCTTCCACCACAATTTTGTTTTCTTTCAATGTATTTTAAACCCCCTCTTCCACCTACTGTACATCTCTTGAAATTCAGCATAGCTAAACTTGTAGGTTTATGCCCCTCTGTAACTGGTAATCAAGACATTTAAACAGTCACAGGTGAACACACCATAAGTTCAGTCAATATTTCAATGAAATTTTGCACTTCTGCGTCATGAGACAAGGCCCAGCATAACCTTTAGAAAAGGGAGGACTCCTCTCTGTCTGCTTGATTTTTGACACCAGGTCTGAAAAGATGGTTTTCTTTCTGGTTTAGGCTATTTTACACCCATCACACAGTGTATTCTGCCTAAATGTTTGGTCAGAGAAAAACAGGTGGTGTATATTCAGGCCAGTCAGGTAGGAATCTGTAGGACTGACTATCTGTCACCTGGTGCTGTGAAGAATAACATTAATGAGTGAGAGTGCATCAGTAAGATTGAAAACATTCTGTGTGATACACAGAAAGGGTGACGAGATAAGAACTCCTCCAATGCCTGGAAAGTTCTCTCTCTTAGTCCTATCTCTCTCTAGTTTTGCTGAGGCAGGTATCTGGGATGAGGTGTGGGGTGTGTGAGAAGAGCACTGGGAGTTTGTTCACCGTAAAATTCCTCAAAGTCAGGAGAAACAGGAAGAGCGGGAATCCTGCCGCCCGGGCGCTGCAGCTCGGGCAGGCTGGTCCTCTCAAATGTTTGAACAGAAAGTGCCAGTGGGCTTCCCCGACATCAATTCCTCTTCCGCTTTTAAACTCTTAACAACCGACCCCCTACTCCAGCCACACACACACACACACACACACACACACACACACTCCTTGTGTTGCTAGCCTAAAGAGCAACTAGACTTAACTTTGATTTAATTATGCCTGCAACCAGCTTGGCCCTGTATCAGCTGAAGTGAAACTTGTGTGTGTGTGTGTGCATCTATTTTTGTGCCCTCTCAAACCCCACTTCTGCCAACATTGTGCCAAAGGATAACAGTTTATCTTTACTCTTCTTTACTCTCTAAAAGCAAAATTAATCAAATATAATATATCGGTGGAGAAATATTATGTGATCTGTATTGTGTAAATCCAAGCAAGCTACCCTATGTGCCTCCCCGAATTGCTGCAACAAAAAAAAACTCCTCACACCAGTTTTAATCCCCTCTAAAAGCTTGGAAAGTTCTCAGAATCACTGTTTCTGCAGAAATATTCTCCTGGAAGTGAAAATGAATAAGAAATGCATTGATATAACTATCAGGAGAATTGCTAATCATTGCTTCCTCATTTATTTATTTATTTGAAATCCGCACAGCCACTGTACTAATATTTGAAAGTTAAGCCCTCTAAGGTGTAAACGATGGGGGGGCAAGGTCCCTGGTGTATGTGTGTGTGTCTGTGTGTGTGTGTGTACCTGTGTCACAATGGAACAGCAAGCCAAGTGAGGCAATGGATCTAAATTTTATTCCCCCTCTGTGTACCCCTGTAGACCAACTAAGATGTGTGTGTGTGTGTGTGTGTGTGTGTGTGTGTGGAAGAGAGCGAGGCCCAAGGCTATTATTCTCCCATTAATATTTCCATTTGAAATCAAACCTCAGTGGGCGTGCATGAGGGAATCTGAGGAGAGAGAGAGGACTAGAGTGGGGATAACCTCATCAGGGTGAGGTGGTGGTGGTGTGTGTGGTTGGGGGTGGGGGGGTTGTAGCAGCGTTAATGTCCAATAGAGGAGGCAATTTCACTTTTAAAGGAATCCTCATTATTTGTCAGAATGTCTCCCTTCTCCTGTCTTAATCCTCCTGGACCAGCATGCCCCAGGGGAAAACTGCCAGCCATTAAGACATTTGAGTTTTTGGGTTTTTTAGCTACACAGTTGTGAGAACAGAAGGAGACAATCATATCGTTTCTGCTTAGACTGGTTGTATCTGTACAGTCCTGTAAATGTTCTCATTTCACCTGTCTATTCCACTTTCCTCTGCAAAACTTTCGGTGCATACAGGACATCTTACATCATTATGTTTCTCACCTGTTAACCTTCATTCCTCCAACCTATCCACCCCCACAAACACTCACCTCCTCTTCCTTACACTTCCTCTTCGAGTCTCCTTCAATTCCAATCACCACTCTCCACCCTGTTTTCCCCTGTCTTTCTTTGAAAAAACGCCAGTGCGTGCTAATCTGTCAATCAGACGCTGTCCTGTTGTGATGATGGGGGTCTGTGATGCTCGGCCATACACATCCAGCAGCTCGCAGCTTGGAGCGACTCGATGATTAACCAGGCAGGTAGTGAGTCAAACTGCTGACAGCAGAAACACACTGACAGCTGATTTGGAAGACAATGGTCCCGCTCCCTCTACTTAACTTGTCACGGCAGTCGAAGTACCTTCTCCATTAACTTCTGACATATCTGGAAAGATGGAGGGGAAACACTCATTTCCTACATGGCACTCATAGATGTTTGGACATGTTTACATGGGCAAAAGTACTTCAAAACATCTAAAGAGAACTATTTTGGGAGACCTGCAAAACAAAAGTCATCATGTTATCAATAACACATTAGTTGCGAAGCATCAACTTATATGAGTATGAGTATGAGTATTAACTTGAAGAGCTGTTGATTAAGATTAAAATGTACAATTGGAATTGATTAGAAACTTGAGAAAACTTGTTCTGGTTTATGGCGCCAGTGGCGCGATTAGAGGTCCATCAGAGCTTGAAATTGAATAATAGTATAATGGGATTATTAAAGTACTGCAAGTTGTTATTGAGATTGTGATATTACTGTGAATGGCTAATGGGAAACATCAGGAGATCCTTTGACTGTATATCCAGAAGTGAAGACTGTACAGTTTGGTATCAGTGTACAAAGACGAAACCCATCATCGTCTTGTCTCTCAGATTAATAGTCCAACACTTCCCAATTATTAACCGCCCCTGCAGTGCACCATTTATATTCAAAGCTGTTTACCTCCCTCCACTTCCTGTCCTTTTGTGTCTTGTGTCTTTACAGGAGGGAATGGACGACGCAGGCAGATCTGTCAATCAAACAGCAGCCCCCAACCACCGGTGGCTGCCCATAGACAGCCGTCCATAGACAGCTGTCCATACACCTCCACCGGCTCCGGCCCCTCCTCAGCTCAATGAGTAACTAACCTGCAGGTATTGAATCAAACTGCTGACGAGCACGTGGAGGGGTGGAGAGGTGGGGGCTGTGTAGGTGGATGGGTAGAAAGATAGAAAGGGATGGGAGGACGGAGATGACAATGGCATCATTTTATAGCCCACCTTGGTGACGTAACCTTTAAATTTGCAAAGAAAGATGGGGGTTTCTTCCCTGTCCGTCCAGTTTTATGTCCCGTCCCCCAACCTTATTTCTCTTTCTCACTCTCTTAAGTGGCATCCTTTGATGGGCTGTCCCTCTCTCTCATCTTGTCTTCTTAGACAGATGAGTCCTGTCAGCGAAGCCATCACTGCCCAGCTAAACATTAATGATTCTCTTGCCTGACAAGTGTTGGCGGGGCAGGGGAGAGGTGAAAGGGGGACGCCTCTGGACAAAACCAGGGTTGAAAAGGAGAAGTGATGGCTTTATCTGCTTGACAGATTCTCTTTGTCTCTCTGAACTTGTGTATATGTATGTGTGCCATCAGCAGATTCTTGGCTTGACATGACGGTTTTATTGCCCTGTTTTTCCTCCCCTCTGAGGAGCTGGACCTCTTTGTATTCCCATAGCCCCTCATCCTTCCTACTGACATTCCTTCAAATATCTATGCATGTGTGTATGTGTGTGTGTGTGTATATGCAGGCTTGTGTTTTTATCCATGCAGCTACTTACTTGTAGGCCCACACATGTTTCCTTCATGTGCTCATGTGTGTTTCTTGGAGAGAGCATCCTGGACTTTGATGTTGGCAACAGTGATGGTGGTGACGGCAGGTCACAGGGAACAGTCACCCCAGAGGGACGGGTAGTGAGAGGAGAAGAGGATGGAGAGGAGGGGGAAGCCAAATGTAGGGAAGAGTATGTGGATCAGTTCAAATGTTAAGAATAATACACCACTTTGTGTCACGTTAGGTTTTTCCAAAATGGAACTGATTCGCCTTTTACTTCTCCATGGTTCTTCTCCATTCCTCCTTGCTACTGATGTCTCTCTTTCCATACTCTTATTGGGCTCTGTCTCCCTCTTGCTCTCCGTGTTGTCACTCTGGCCTATGGCCTCTTTCCCCATCTCCCTTTTGAATTATTAACTCCCCAGCTCAGGGGAGTGAATGGGTACTGCTGAGTAGACATAGCACAGATCCGGCGTCACATTGCCCACATTTCGGAAGTCCGTCCATTTAAGGGGATTACATTGCTGGCCCCATCAGCCCCCACCCCATTTTCACTCACACACTCACATTCTACATGTAAACCTGTGCAGACCTTTCAGTTATTATGAATAGCTGATGGTTGGACAGTGAAATAAACAGAGAAGTGGTTATATATGTTCCTGCCAGCATTCCTTTACTGTAGAGCTGCAGGCCTCCTGCGGTGAAGCCGCCCACTCTCCTGGCTACTTCTCCCCAGGCAGCCTCTATGTCCTCTGGGTTCCCGGAGCAATGATTAACCCCGGTTCTGATCAATGCTTCTGCTGACTCTGATACATCACTGGAGCCTTGCAGCTGCCATGTAAAGGAAGCGTCAACTCTGCGCTGCTCATGACAGAGCATACCCACTCCATCACTTGCATCAGGGCACACACGCACAGATACAAACACACGGGAGTAGTCAAAATAACTATAACTATAATAATAAATAAAGTGTTCCTGTTATTTTGTCCATCCTCTGCCTATGTGCAATATATTGTAAACTATTGCTGTGTTTAGAACATGGGTGGTTCTGAAAAATGACATTATTTTAAGTTAAAAAGCACATTTAATCATTATTTTAGGCATTTAAATGTGGCTTGGTTGCTCTGCTGACTCTGGGATTCTGGACAGGTATTGGATATTTTCCTCAAATGCTTTTTTGTGCATAAGCAGTTTTTTGCAGAGGGACATAAAAGGATGTAAAGAGAATGAGATAAACATAGAAACAGAAGAACAAAATAAAAGGAGGAACGACGAGAAAGATTGGCATCGCTTGTCACCCAGTGGTGCTTTACCTCGACAGCAGGGGGAAGCCCTGATTTCCTGAAGATGACAGGAAGCACAATGGCAGAGTGTTCTGTCAGCACATCCTACTCACAGAGCCAGGTTAATGATTCTGTAGCCACAGCTGAGCTGGAGAGAGGGATGAGCAGAGGGAGGAACAGAGAGGAAAAATAGGGGGGGGGGGGGGGGGGGGGGGGGGGGGCCCCCGCCGC
>NC_060157.1:14992315-14993104 GCF_021292245.1 Micropterus dolomieu
TTCGGGCTACCGTCATTACAGCTGCATTAGGAATGATGGTGTGTTTTTGTCATTTTAATTACCTTTAATCTGATCTCTTCATACTTGGGCCGTTTGTTAATGAGGCAGAACAAAAACTACATGTCAGACATGTTTAGCATGCATCCACGCTATCCATCATGCAGCTAACATGGCACAGTAGGTACTGCGAGGAAAACCCTCGACTTTAATAAGAGTTCTGCGTCTCAGCAGTAAGGTATAAAAGATCAAAGAACTGGGTGAAGAATGACAAACTTTTTTTAGTTAAAGAAAACAGAAATTTTAAAAGGCAGCTTTCTACAGTGTTTGTGAGACCTTTGGAGGTAATAACATATTGTTAGTGTCAATGTTATGGTGATGCATAGAAATATGCTAAACAGTTTTAGATATTTGCCTGTCTTCAGTATCAGTGTACATGTTTATCCCTCATTTCTTATTATATGGTGTGATACTGCATGTGATAAAAGTAAATGCATTCATATTTCACATTCCATTACTATATTTCTGCATTTGTTTATTTATATGTATGTCTTTCTGCTGCTTCTTTCTTTCTTTGATATTATTATTTTGTTCTTATCATCTCTTGATAACTTCGATAACAATGTAGCTTCCTTGAACTCTTAAATCTGAATTATTTTAATGGTGTACAGTAATTGGACATTGTAGAGATATCAGGATAATCTACTGTCAGAGCAGAGAGCGGGGGACTGGGGGGACTGGGAGTACCCCCCCCCCCCCCATCTCCATTCCAGGACTCGGTTAAAGTATTAA
>NC_060157.1:14993124-15039259 GCF_021292245.1 Micropterus dolomieu
CCCCCCCCCCCCCCCCCCCCCCAATCTCCATTCCAGGACTCGGTTAAAGTATTAACCAACTGCTGCTTAACAATATTGCTGACTGGTGTGTGGAAACAGGAGGGATCAAAGTTATCATGTAGAAGAGAAAGACGCCTTTCACCGGGCCCATACAGCCTGTCCACTCCATCTTACCACCCTATTCAGAGCAGCTACCCAGAGCAGCACTCAAGACACTCCCATCCTCCCACTCCTCACCTCCCTCATTCTACTCTCATTTTTTATTCCTCATCCTTTATTTTAACACTTCCTCTTCCTATTTACCCCCCCCCCCCCCCCCCCCACTCATCATTCCTTAGTGTACAAAATATGAAATCATTATTTATTTCCACTACAAATGCATCTGCATTCCCCCCCCCCCCACACACACACCGTGCATTCCATCCCTTCCTTCACTTCTCTGCATCCATCTCTTCATCTGTCACCTGGCAGAGTAATCACATCCACATTTGATAAGGCTGGTTAGGTGGGTCATAAAAAGTTTATGCTTGTGATGCCGGAGTCTCATTTATTATCCCTGCTAATGTAGCAGTTGGGAGTGGGAGGAGGGAAAGAGACAGAAAGAGTTCCAGAGGTTGAGGGAGAGAGAGGCCACCACATTAAGGGATCATTACTCCTCTATAGGCTCTGTCCCTAGCTTTCAACTCTAGATAAGTCCTCTTTATGCTTTATGGCCTTGATGAAGCCAGTACTCTCTGTATTTAAGTGTTCCATAGCCACTAAGAGTTCAAGATGCTTATGGCACAGGAGGTAGTAACTGTTCTCTAACCACAGAACCATTGGCTTAAGCCCTAATGCATGGATCTATTTCCCCTGCATTTACTTCACCAGTAAATGTGAAAATGTGGCTTTTAATTGACATTGTTTAGTCTTGTACGCTAACAAAATGTTGTACTAATCTAAAATAGTAATCAGAACACTTTTTAAAAAAGGACCATAAACATTTGGCATGATTTGGTTAATCACTGATTCTGCACAGTGAGCAGCAGCGTTGTGTGATGACCAACCTTCATGGCAAACAGTATGTTGATTTCCAAAGAGGAGTAAATGTTTCTGTTTAGAGTCTGTGGCATTTCTGGGCAGGTTTTCACACGACATTAGACATTACAAGGCTACACGTGGAACCAGCTATATTTCCCTTTTCTTATTCAACATATATCCAATGGAAATGACAAAACCAACAATGAATTGATCCTACTAACAAGTATTGCCGGTGCAGCAAAGCCTGACATAGCGTATTCCTCTGTGCCGTAGACCTCCACTGTAGTCCAGATATTTTTACAAACACATTAAAGAGCCACACCATTGAACTGGGTGACATGTTCCATCATTACAATGAACATGGGCCCTGTCGTCTATTTCGATCCAATAAACACCATCATGGTGCTGTAAATACTCAGAAGCGCAACAAATACGCCATTAAAAACAATCCCCAACAAATACACTATTTATCCTGGTTTGAGTAACATTTGCTAAAAACTACAGACTACAAATATATAATAACTATTATATGTGTGACCCATTTTTAAAGAATTGCATACTCAGTTGTAACCAATAGACTTGGGGCTAAGTGCCACATAAAGAACCTAGACAGAGATCACAAAGTATAGAGAGACGGACAAAAAACTTGTTGTTTTAGTCTTTTCAAGGGGTTTGTTGACAATAACACAAGTATAAAATATTGCCAGACTTATCCTGTAAAGATTAATAAACTTGTTCTAATGTTTGAATACTGTTTTGCTTATCATGGATTGCTTCTACAGGCTACAACATTCAAACAATAGACATTGAAATGGAAAAAAAAAGAGCATGAGGGGAACGTGCAGATGGGACAGCAAGGGAGTACGGGCATGGTATGAGTGTGTTAGTGTTGGGGGGAGGCTACCCAGAGGCATAGATAGTGATAGATTGGCCTGGGAGAACTGTGATGCAGATCCACTCATCAAGATTGATGTTCTGCCATTCTGCTTTAAGTGCAATTAAATTGGCCCCTGTGTTAAAAAGCCCAGCTGATAACGTGGCTGAGGCTGAGATTACGCTACATTTCCCTTGTGCTTTCCTCCACCTGCATCCCTGCCACAGCCACTCAGAGATTTACTTTACATTCTCTGCCTCTATTGGACGGGAACTTTCCCGGCATCCTGACCTGTTCGTCGGCTCTGATTTACAACTTTATGTACGTCTCGTGTTGTTTTCCATGTAGCCCGCAAAGTAGTTTTTAAATCAATGCTCCCTAAAAGTTTTAATCACTTTCTGGTTTCTGTCTTACCACAGAATTGACGACTTGTACATTAGTGCATGTTTAATGTGTAATAATGCACAGTGATTGCAGAGAGGAAGGAAGTTTAATGTCTAACAATTCCAACATAACTCATCTCTGGCGGCCAGGTTGACAAGCTTGTCTATTTAGTCCTAAAGCAATACTCTGACGTAACGGCAAGGTCACGAGGATATACACTGCTGCTGGTTTTTACTTCTGCTACATTGAGCAGTCAGTGGAGATGTATATAGTTAGTTTGCCGAACAGTTTTGATCAAACCGTTTCTGTTTACTACACTTTGAAAAATCACTCTCACTTGTCCAGCTGTGTGTACACTTCATAATATACTCAATTTTCTGCTAAATGGAAATATTTGCAATAATTCAAATTAAATGTCGATCACAGTCCAATCCATCTCTCTCTCGCCATCTCAGTCTCCACTCTGCTGCGGGCCTCGCCCACCTCTGTCAGTGTCAAGTTGTTAACCCCGTGTCAACAGTGGCGCAGGGCGTATTTGGACCTGGTTGATGGATGGGTCTTGGTGGACTTGTCCCACGCAAACATATTCTCAGAGTCAGCTGAGAGAGGTGCAGCGCGTGTGTGTCAACCCCTCCACCCACACACACACATCGAAACACACACACACGCATGATCAAGTCCCTGGACTCGGGCAGTATGGTGTCCCTTTCTGTCACCTACTGACATCCACTGTCTCCAGTTTAGACCAAGATGGGTGGAGCTCTGACCCCATTGCCACAACATGAAGGAAAAGATTTTTTTCTCTTCCCGCAAATGGTAAACTTGATCCATGTCCTTCGAATGGGTCCATTACATTTCCTTGTGAGTGCTTGACATCCTGTTCCCTTAACAATCCAGTAAAATTAACTTTGCCAGCTCACCCCAAGGGAAACATGTAATAATCAAGGGGAGGACCATTACAAATTAGAATGATTGTCTTTTTTTTGTCATTGTCTGAGCAGTCTTTGATATCCCACTCTTCAGATGTTAAAGCCATTATCTGTTTTTTTTTATTTACTTGTCTTAGGAAAAATTCATAAGTTTGCTTCAATAGTTAAACACTCAATAGATCTTTTTGGATTCAAACCCTGATTTTGAGCTGCTTTTGTTGATGATGATGAACTTTAAAAATATTTAGCAATAACAAATATCTCTTCAGCTTGGAAAGCTTCATCAGACCTGGTGAATAAGAAAACTTGTTTAATTGTCATCATAGGACAAATAATATAATTTTATCAAATATAATATCAATCTAAAATAATAATAACATTTTAAATAATCCACAGTACTTTGTCTTCTTAAGTTGAATAGTTTTATTTGCTTTCTAAGCACCTTTGTAACTTAACAAATGTTAAATTTTTTAAATGAGTTATATCAGTTTGACATATCATTTTCCTACAATGAAGACTGATATAAAAAACAGCGGCAACATTACAACACTCTGTGCAAGTGAACACATGGTTTGGGGCAGAGATGGCATCAGTACATGACTGATCACTCGTCAATATCACAAGTTCATCCAGCGCCATTAGTCACTCTGCACAGCTGCTCGCCGTCTCTCTCCTCTACCTCTCATTTTTCTCTTTCTGCCCAACTTTCTCTGTTCTTTTTATACTCCTCTCACCAAACAGGCCCGGCTTCTGAGGCATTCCTGTCGTGGTTTATGGGGGGTGAAAATAGGCTGAATAAAAAGGACAAGAGGATAGTGCTGTGGCTCATATGTAGGCGGGTGAGTTTAGTTATATGCCATGTGTTCTCTTTTTGCTTTTTGGAAGGGGGGGGGGGGTCATAATGTGTTGCGTTGTCCACTCTGGCTTAGAGGGTCAGATTAACAAGGAGTCCGGATCCCTCTTTGCAGTGGTCCCCTCACAGGGCACAATGACAGGGGCGATCCATCACTTCTGTCTCTAACAGGGTGAGGGTCAGTGGGGGTGGAGGCTGTGGGGCTGGGCCTGGCTCTGGCTGGCTGATGGAGGGTTGCGGAGAACAGGATGGGGCTGGTTAAACTTTAACCAGCTCTCTTCCTACACACTGAAGACCACATTCAGTCACCATTCTCTGCTGTGGGAGACTCTGATGTTTCGTCAACCCAAGATCCATGACCCGCCGCCCACTGAGACCCCCTCTCGCCCACCGCCCACCTGCTTCCATATGGATCACTATGGCAGAGAGACAAACTTTTGGCCGTAGCGTGGGAAGAAAGTGACTCTGAGGTCTCCTTTCCATCTGTACATAGAGCAAGTGGCTATATTAACCCAGCCCTCTGCACGTGCCATACAGCCGTCTCATATACTAACCAAGACTTCATATTCAAAACTTTCTCGCCTCTGTCTGCAGCACTGTCATACCGGTGTTGACACATTTTCACAGCAGATCAATAGCAATAGCCTTCTTTGTGATTGTAGAGGGCCAAGTCCTGAGGCACACCATGGTTACAGCATGAAAAATGATGGCTGGTCTTTTGATAGTCATTTAATACACAGTTGCACACTTTGATAGAATTTGGCAAAAGCTTCTCCCCGGTGAGTTAACAATGCGCACTGAAAATCATATTTCCATGGCGGCCCATTCAATCTTACCCCCCTGTTCCAGGAAAAACTGCAGTGACAAATGGGATGTGAGCACACTTTGGGTCGCTGTGGGTCACATCAGGTGCAGAGCAGGTTGGAGGTGTTAACCCAATGTGTTCCTGTTCACTGGTCCAATCATCTTCATTGATTGAGCCAATGATCGAGGGGGTCCTACCTTTCTTTACGATGCCAGCGGGAGGAGGTGAAGGCTGAAAGAAGGGGATAAACCATAGGGGAAAATTGCAAATGCAGAAAAAATACTTAGCAATTATTTTTCTTTGTTTGTGTGAATTTCTATGCACATAACTATATAAACTATATCACAGTGCACATTTAGAGACTGAAACTATAAGTTATAGAATAATACAAAACAAGCAGGCAGAAGCAGTTAGCCTAGTTCATTTAAGACTCCGTATTTGCGCATAATGTCTATAAGAGTGGGAATCATGTGACAGCCTGATATATTAATTTGATTTGATGAGACACTGCCCTCCACACACACTTAATAATGCAGTAATTTCTGCCTATTTGACATGGGGAGAGTGAGGGAGTGACACTCTTAGGGGAAAGGGTGAGGAAGAGATTTGGAAAGTGGTTGAGTGAGGGGGGTGGGGGGAATAAGGTGCTGCTGGGTGGCGGTGAGAGGAGGTGAGAGGTTTGAAGTGAGAAGGAGGGGAGTTGGGGAGCTGTCCATTTGTACAAACCTAAAAATCTGTCATGTGTCGGGTCGCGTTTTCTTCGGCGCAGCGTTGAGGTGGTTTTGACAGCCGGGACTTTCTTCCCTTCATCCGTGCTGCAAATGACATTACGGAAATTGTGTTTGTGGCGCTGCCTAGGCCATGGACTCCTGGGAAACTGAGAGGGTCACGGGGGTCAGGCAGAAAGAGAGAAAGAGCGGGAGGGAAAATGAGCAAGGGAAAGAGTGAGAGGGAACCAAGGCAGAATAAACAACAGCCGCACAAAATGTCATTACAACATAATGAACCTATGTGACAATTTTATTATTGTGAACATTATTCCAAAGCACACATGTGCCATATGTGTTGGCTGCAATTTCTTTTAACATCAGCAAAGCTCATTTGGACTGGGATGTGCAGGGATTACTCCTTCCAGCATATATACAGAACTGTGTATAAGATTTGCTACTTCTAGTTTCTTTGGGCAAGCTCAGACTCCTAAATATTTCAGCAGTAGAAATGAACTGCTCTCTCAGGGGGGCAATCCTGCACCTGATTGCCTTGGCCTGCCGTTTATAGCCTGGGTAGGTCCGGGTCAACCTGGGCCAGGCCATGTTCTCCACCACTGCAGGTCTATACATCCCTAACCTTCACTAACAAGGACCAGGGGAGCAGCAGGACCAAAGATCCTCTATAAAGCACAATTACAAGCTAAAGGCAGGATTTTGTGCTCTTATATGTGTATGATTTCGCCCTTTACAGCTCACAATCAATCTTTAATGAGCCATTGAATATTAACTGGATTTGTAGGAGCTGAGTGTCAACTCCCATGAGTGTAAGATGGAGGTCCAAGGTTTAGCAGACAGTGAAGATTGAGGAAAGATGGTGGGGGGGGCAAGGAGCATTTGCAAGGTGGGGGATGAGTGTTTTACATGGGGTTTATATGCAAAAAGTGGTTAAAGTTAATTACAATTACAATCATTCACCATGGGAAGGACAACCGGGGCAATTGTAGTCTCTGTACCCCCGTTGAAGCCACTACAGTATCTGCATTACAAAGGAGCTGGTGCAAGAAGGATGAGGACAAAAGTAACGGGATCACAGATCTTGTAGAGTTTAAAATGATCTATAAACCATATATTTATATTTATATATTAATATGTAACATCAAAACAATTGTTGATTAATAGCATCAACCACAACAGAGCCCCTTGTCTGGTCCCTCATGCCGACCTCCACAGGCCTGGAGCACAGCCTGGGTCCGCAGCAGGACAGCAGGACCGGGGTAACTCCCAGGACTCTAACCCCCCTGCCAGGCAATCTCTTTGTCACTGTGCTGCCTGCTAACTGATTAATGGACGTAGTCTTGTGATCAGAAGGCTCGGACGTGGCTGAGGTCCTGATCTCTCTGTGTCTGAGAGCTACAGATAGATCTAGCGAACTGAGACGGATTAGGCCTTGATGCTGACACCTATGGAGAGACCTCTGGGGTGGAGGAGCAGGCCAGGGGGCCCGGGGATAATGGGACCCCTCTCACACCTTTTAAAAGAGAACATGTTTATGGCTACTTAGAGGAAATTGATTTGATTGTGCCAGAAACGCATGTGTGAACACCCCTGGCACTTTTATTGGCTATTTGTCTTTTAAGTCACAGCTGGAGAAATTTATGCCCACGCTGGGGTTTAGGAGAGTGGGTGCATGGCTGTGTGTGTTTGTGTGTTTAAGAGAGTAAATATTAATATGTGTGCAAGCGCATACAGGCATGTGTGTGTGGTACATGAGAGCAGGTCATGATAAGCGATGCACTGAAGGTGCACTTTAACTATGTGTCAATCATTAAGTATCAGCCCTAATGACTAAAAGTGCATAATGGAGGCCCTGGCGGAAATAAAACAACAAGATTTGTTGGGGCACATTAATTCTCCGAATTGATGTCAACAGGCAGCTACTTTCCCCCGCCTGTGTTTTCTTGCTCATGCATCTTGACTCTATTAAATGACAAATGTCTGAACATGAATTTCAGCTCCTGATTTCATTGGGCCGTCGAAAGATAATAGAGCGTTTCCTTTTTTCCTTCAGGGATTTTAAAGAACTTTTAATTCATAGTATAAAAACGTGAGGGATTATGAATCTATGAACTGCTGATGGACAACATGATCCAGCTCTTTAATACCATACAGTTACTAGTCATAACAGACAAAATACAAGTCACTCCATCTGTACTCTATTCTCCCCTTAGCTGTTTTCCTACACCTCTCTATCACCCGATCACTCTACAGCAGCGTTTCTCAACCTTTTTGGGATGGGTGAGAAGCAACATCAACTTGCAACCCCTTGTCACAATTTGCAAATGTCTTATGAGTGATGTTCCCTTCTTGGATGAAGGCCAGAAGAGGTAAAGCTATCCGGTATCCCACAACAAGAACAACACAAAGATATGAGAAAAGCAAGAAAAACACATAATACTGGGATGCATAGTGAAAAGTATGTTTTAAAGATATCTTGTTAATCAACTCACATTCCTTCAGATTCATCTTACTAGCTCCCAGTTTTGGATGCATTGCTTTACAGTCATTGGGAATACTGCAAACGAATCCAGTCTTTTTGTTTATTGTAATTTTGATATTCTAGTAATTAAGGTCATTCAAATTTTGCTCCGCTGTAAATCATTCTGTATACGAGCCAGCAGAGGTACATTTATCTCAACTTGTGAAATACTCAGTATGTAGAATAACATAAGAGACTGTACACAGAGCACATCACCTTCTTTTGTAATCAAAGTCAGGGAGCTTATGTGAAGAGAATGAGGCATGACGGACTGAAAGAGTGAAGATGAAGGAGTATGTTCGCTCTGTCTGAAACGGAAGAAACAAGAGGGAGGGAGAGCGCCTCAATGCTCAAAACAGTCTGATTTATGCAAATTGAGAAATCTTATCGATTGATAATTGATTTACTTTGATACATGCATCCACAGTTGAAGTAGTAATGCGCTGGCGTACGGCCCTGCCACCTCGCAGCTCGCCTGCATTAAGACAAATCAAATTCATCTGTCCGTCCTTTCTCTCTCTGCACTGCCATCCATCAGCCTCATCGCATCACTACTGACAAAAACCAATGTGTGTGTATGTGTGTGTGTGTGTGTGTGTGTGTGTGTGGCTTAATGTGTGTTTGCGCGAGTGCATGTGTGGAATTAGTGTGTGAAAATTTGACCTCATCACATGTAACCTCAACCTATCACTGTTTAGGGCACAGCAATCTCACAGCAGATCAACTCAAACATGAATATAATGAGCACGCGTAGAAAGGTTATTCACTAAGTCTTTGTGATATAATGTCTTTCAGCAACTTTATTATGGATCTATTTAGTTGCCATTTATTTACATGCAGTATTGATTCTATTATCCTGCTGGTAAAAATGGTTCATAGAAGCCTGTGTTCATCTTGATGATGGAGCGTGTTTGTGTGTATGTCTGCACACTGAAGCTCAAATCCATTTAAGCAGTGTATGTTAATGTGTGTACGTGTGTGTGTGTGTGTGTGTGTGTGAGTGTGTCTGAGAGACAGTTATTTGGCCATCCCCAGAGGGACAGGGCTTCTGCTCCTCTCTCTTAGGTAATGGAAGCAATGTGTCCATAATCCCAGTGAATGACTAATAAAAGAGAGTAGCGCCTTGGGCCTGTTCCCTGAGCAATATTATGGCTGGGTATTAAACTGAGTGCCTGTGTAATACTGTCAAGTCACTGTTTTCTCAAACACATTCCACACGCTTTATTTATTTATCTTTCTTGCATATCTCCGTATTCGCAAATGAAATCGAAAGCGCTCTTTATGAGGGGAGATTGTTCTCATCGGTGTGAGAGCTGTTTATAAAGTCCTGGATGCGTGAATCATCACATCACCGGCGCTGGATCCATCGAGACACCTGAGGCGCTCGTGAACGCTGCCTTAATGGAAACCAAACGCTGCTTGAATACTAATAAGCCATGACACCATAACCCGCAGCCCTCCACCCGATACCCCTGTACTCTCTTTAAACGCTCTTTAATGGCCGTGTTAGTGTTATACAAGACGCTCATTAGACACTTTAATTGGTTTGGCCGATGTTGACAGCCATGTTGATTGGCTGAGCAGGACTACGGAGTTAGCGTGATGGTGTGTGGGGGTCAGTGGTAGGGTGCTGTTGGTGAATAATGTAGTCACAGTGGACCAAGTGTCCGCGCTGAGGAGCTGATTAGGACAGGCAGTGGGCAGGGGGCTCCCTGTGGCAACATGAGGTCATGCTGTCCTGTTCCTACATAGTGAGGCCTATGAAAATCAAGGCCAGGAGGGGGGGCAGTGTGTACTAATTAGAGGGAAACAGAATTTTAAAATGATCAGGCTCCAGTTATGTATTGATTATGCCTGTTTTGTGGGAATGATGTCACTTTGCCTGGATCTGTTGTCATGGCTGATATTGATGATCAGAGAGGTGTGGTATTCTGCTTTCTGACATCAGTGCAATCTGTTCCACTTGCGTTTATAAACCAAAGTTAAAGGGAAACTCCTTGTCTGATTACAGGTCTTGAATAATACTGTACATGTTACAAGAAATAGTTTTATAAAGCCTTTTGTGGGTTCAGGGGGAGCTGCACAAAGTCTGATAAATTGCCTCATGTGATGTCACTTGAGGCAACATTGGTTGAAGGTGAAGACTAGAGGTGTGGAGTAAAAAAAAAAAAGTGAGGTTACCACCCCTTGGTATTCCGCTCCTCATCTCTGCTCATGTCTAGCAACTCAAGGCTACTTTGGCTGCTACTAGCATAACAGACCTGAATCTCTGACCAAAACTGTAAGTGGTCGGGCTGCATTTTGGGTAATGTAGAACCATAGACTGTACATAAGAAGTGGACGTAGTTATTGTGACATCACTTGTTGGTTTGTGGACTGCCGTTCTGAAGCCTCGAGTTTGGCATCGCCGCCATGTTGATTTTTTGCAACCAGAGGCACCGGACGTGACGATATTTGGACGAGGCGGTGGAGCTAACGGCCGTGTGTGGAGCTAGCTAGCTTGCTTAGCTAGATGCATCTGTAATTCACGTTTACTGCCATTTTAACTGGGATGATCATTTTGTCTAGTGAAAACCAGGCTTAAAACTAAATGTATTCACCAGGGAAAGTGAACAGCCAACTCCTAATAAGCTTTTTCAATGGCGCTGGTTAAATTTACACAGAGCCGTGGGTACAAATCACTCTAGCCTGATTGACAGGTTGCAATGGTAACGACTTCTCAATCACAGATAATCCTACCCTCTTCTTTATGGTCTTTCCTCTAAATGGGAACATAATTTACTAAATGAACATCATATTGTTTTGAAGAAAACTTTAAACTAGCGATTGAGACCATAAACACATTATAAAAGTGTTTACTGAGGAAATAAATCAGCTGAGAAGTAGGATTATTATGCCATTATTATATATATATATATATATATATATATATATATAATGGAACCGGACTTCTTTTTGCAACCAGAAGAGTTGTCCCCTGCTAGCCATTCAATAGAATGCAGGTTTATGAGACTTCCTCATTCGCCTCAGGTCTCTGATCGGAAGCTTCCCGCTTGTGTAGCGCCATGTTTTGACAAGGTAGAAGAATGCATAGAATAAAAAAGACAATATCTGTGGTTACGCTGCATTGATTTTGATCCTATGAGTCTGACAATTATACAGAAGCATGATGCTAAATATGTGAAGTTCTCTGTCACAGTCTGGCATTCGTCATTGTGTGTTATTCTGGTACTTTATGACTATTGGTCATGCATTTCACTCACCAAATCCTTTGCAGAGAACAATGTCAGTTGGGGTAAGGAGCAAGAGCTTCTGTGGTGTCCGAACAATAATGCTGTGATGATGTGTTGAGAAGAAATCCGCTTGACACTGTTCTTGATCATAAAAGTTTATTACATCAAGGAGTTCAGCATCAATTACAAGCTCTGCAGCAGCTTGGAGAGTGACCCAGCCCGATGACCACTCTGTCTCTCTGTACATCAAACATAGCTTATATAGGATATGTTTAGGTATCTGTTAGATACCATAGAAGGGTTTGAGTCTGCAAAATAAAGCTCCAACCCATATAAGGGTACAGTGCTATTCTGAGGTAACAAAACAAGGGGTCAGAGGTCAAATTCTATAGAAGGGTTCAGTCCCTACATAACCACCAATCACTGCTCTCCCCTTAGGAGGTCACTGACCCTCTGTCCTGCTGCAGTGCTATTTTAAACTGTTATAAGTCAAATGCACATATATTGTACACCACACTTCCTACCAATTTCCTAATAAATTTAATTCTATAGAATTCATCTCAAACATTTGTTTTTGAGTCTGACTGAAAGTCAACAGAGAAAGGCACTTACCTAGAAGTCTCTGTAGCTGTTGAAGAACTGCATAGCCAGGCAAGTTAACCCAGAAGAAGATCTGCCAAACACAAATGTTAAATGAGATATTTTCCTGAAAAACTCAAAGTTATGAGACAGCACAGTATGTATATAAGAGATTTATCAACTTTTTTTTGTGAATGGGCTTTTTTTTTTGACAGGTCACGATAGGAAAACCACAAGTGTAAATAATAAATTCATTAATGATGGCTGAATGGTGTGCACGATGGCTCACTGTCATACTGCCGTAGCTTACTTGGACACTACTAGTGAAACCTGTGCTTTTCGTACTATGACATGTCTGCTGTTAAAAAGACATATGACCATCCTGAGTACATGTAAGTACAGAGTAGATGCTCCTCTGTATTTCTCTTCAGTGGGTTCAGTAGGTCTGATATGTCGTTTTACTATTCATCTTTGATCAAACCATAAAAAGGAGTGAAGGGAGTCCAGTCATCCCTCTGTCCACTAACGACCCTGTCCTAGCCTGGCCCTCCTGTAATTATGATTGATTTGGGTCCGGGACATATATTGCTTGGCGGGCCTATTCTGACTGTACTTCATCACCAGGCATAGCTAAATGCTCTAAAAGCATTGATTTGCCTGAATTACAACATGGCATCAGACCTTTCACCTGTCTGTGGGGGGCTGGGTATGTGTGTGTGAGTTAGCTTTGAGAGAGGGAGCGCAAAGACAGATCTCACCTCCACATATCATAACACTCGGCTCTCCTCTCCCTTTATCCCCGTCAACCCCCCATCATCTCCATCCCATCGATTTGCCCCATAAAAGGTGTTTAATTCAATCAAGAGGAAAGTGAGTGCCTGTTTTTCTGGGTCCCTGTCGATAGCGGTATAATCAATTAGAGTGGGCCTAGACCTCCCTCTCTCTCTCTGTTTCACACATACACACACACACACACACACACACACACACACACACACACACACACACTGGCTCAGTTTCTATAAACTCTTGTACTCTGTCCATTTCTGTCATACACGACTTTCTCACCATATCTAGGCACACACCAAAACGTGCACAGATGTGTGTAGGATAGAAACCAGGATTTGAGGTTTTAACTTCAATGGGTACTAACAGTTCAAGTTGGTTCAACTTAAGTTGTGAAAATCTTAAAGAAAACTGGGACAACAAGTTCAATAAACTTAAGTTAAGTGAATTAACAACTGTTCAGTCACTGACAAACATTACAGTCACATTTGTCTTCCACTTCTATTCCGACTGATTGATGATGATTCCAGGAATCAGTTCCTATTCACATTTCATTTGACATGAAAAACCTACGGCTGTGGCTGCGGCTGTCGGAGTCAACAGATCAAAGACAACATAAGAGCTCCCTGTGACCATTACATTTTAAGGTTACAGGGGTAAGGACTGTATTTGATACTAACCTACTTGTGTCTAATTTTACATTCATTATTATGAAAAGAAACAAACATGACTTATCTTAACGTGCATTAAAGACATGCAGCAAGTTTTCCATCACATATGTTTTCCTACCCTAACAGATGAGTCAACTCTCAGAAGTACATTCATTCAATTCAACATTTCAAAATCAAAGAGTTTATAAGTTCTGAAGTGGTCTGAAACTAAAAAAATATTTTTAAATTGAAGTTGAAATTAACAAAGCTACAAAATATTAATTAATTACTTCGGTAGTGTACTGCTGCCACTATGACAGAAAGAAAATATATATAACAACATTACAACATACCCCGCGACCCTGTACGCAGGGTAAGCGGTTGACGATGGATGGATGGAACATTACAACATATTACCTTACAACGAGAAAGGTTTGTTTAAATGAGATATGTTGATTTTGTGAGATAATGAGAAAGTTTTGCAATGTAAGATGAAGTGATATGTTGTTGTTATTACAAGATATTTAACAGTTTCTAACATATCACTTTAAACCGAGTATTTGGTGTCTAGTAATAACAAGAAAATAAGTAATAATACCATGAAAAATATCTTCTTATAACAGGACAAGGATCTTGTGAAAACAAGATGACAAGAAACTGAACATGGTTCCACTAATTTCCTGTGTGATGTTTCAGTGTACTATGTTTGTTATAATATTAGGTCCTTTGAGCAAGGCGTCTCTTACAGATCAGGGTGGTGTAACACCGTATGTTAGTTATGTAGTTCTATTCACATGGGTACCGACACTCAGCACACTCGAGCGCACAAGCACACCTACCCACTAGACAATAAAGGGAATGAAGAAATAAAAGGTCCGATTCATCAAAATCACACAAGACTCTACCACCCAGTAAATTAAACAATATTTCATAATCACTCTGACAATGAGACAAGAGACAGCAATTTGGGCTGAGAGCTACTTCTCAGCAGAGGAGCGCACACAAATACATACACACACACACGGACACACGTAATTATCAGAGCGGACATGCTCTGGAGACCCCAGACACTCCCCTAGTACCTGCCCAATCAACTGTCCAACAACAGACACCCACCCAGCCTTCATTTATCTTGTCTGTGAGAGTGAGTGTGTGTGTGTGTGTGTGTGTGTGTGTGTGTGTGTGTGTGTGTGTGTGTGTGTGTATCAAGCTAATTACCACCATGAACCATCCCACACATAGACCTAACCCAGACATTGTGGCGCTGTCCAGGGACGTGGGAGGTGGGTAATTAGCCTTCCATTATTACAACACACACACACACACACACACGCACACACACATATATATATATATATACACAGTATTACACATGCAGACACACTTCAAGAGTCAGTGGAGGGGCAGTAGGAGGTTTGGGAGGTTGCGTTTCAGGTCTTCTTTCGGGTCTAAGGACACGATAGGAGGTCAGAGTTAACAATCTGTGTTTAATATTGGTTGGCAGTTAAAGCGTGTGATTTTGAGAAGGAGATTTTTTCTTCCCCTAAGTTCAACAGACAAGAGCTGGGCCAATGGTGGGCCAATTTGGAGTTTTTGGGGGGGTTGACACCTTCAACGCACCTGACACTGACATCTTTGTTCATTTATTTAACTATTTTGGTGTAATTTCTTGATTTCAATTGCTATTTCATTTCTGTTTCATTTGTTTTCTAACATGTGTAACAATGTCCAAGTCCCAAAAAAGTTTTTATAGTCTCGAGTTAGATTTGAAATATCTTACACAAAGAGGAACTGAATGTTATATTATTAAATCAGTAGTGAACATAACTTTTTTTTGCTTGTCACATACTGTTAGCTCTGGATTGGTTTCTGCAGTAATTGTGTTTTTGCGATAATTGTCATAACTGTGGCCAAAACACGGTTTATTTTCATCTCTGAATGCAGAGCAGATAGACAATATAGAGAATGAGACATTAGCGATCTGCGATAAAACAGCTAACGAAAACACAACTCTTCAGCTCTCCAAGAAATCTCCACTGCCAAAGCTAACTCTACCTTGGGCCCATAATATGTAGTGTGCAGGGAAAAGGTGCAGGTGGGTTGAAGGTATCAAAAAAAAATCTCATAATTCCAAGCTGGCCCAAAAGGTACTCCATCCCACCACTGGCCCAGCTGTTGTCTGAGGGTGTGTTAATTGTGTCAGAACCTTCTATTTCCCTCCAAGAGTGCCCCCCTAAAGCAGTTAGATGCTTCCCCCCACATGGTCCTGGGCATCATCATTTTCCAGCAACCATCCATCTTCTGCCTGCGATTAATTCTCTTCATTTCCGAGCACAGGCCATAAATCCTGGCACACTTAATTAATTTCACGGCCAACGTGGGGCACCCGTAAAGCGGGGATTGTTCTCACAAAAGCCCATATTAATTATGCTATTTTACAGCCATCTCATTGAAGGCTGTGTTTCATCTTTCATAATTACATTTTCAACAACAACGGGGGCAACAAAAGGAGTCTAATTATGGATTTGGCGGCATGCTCCCTTGTAATAAGTCAATGTTAGCATCAAGCCCACGATGTGATGCTAAGGCGTTACGACACACAGTGTAGAGAAGCCCGGCAGAATCAATGTGAGCTTCCATATTTTATTATTGTTACTGTAACTATGGTTTTAGCTGAGATGACAATCATAATGCAGAACATATTGAAAGCATTTGGTGGCCTGCTGGCATAAATTGTGTTGATGAAGTTAGAGGAGATTATTGTCACATTGAGGCTCTGGTGATCATTACTCTTGTGATGGAGCTCATTGGGTCTCTGTGGTGGAGCTCATCAGCTGCTCTCCTGATGTTCAGGCAGCAGCATCTCCCGACTGTCAACGCCTCAACCCATCATGCACACGAGTGTCTCTCATGTGCCACAGAGAAGCCCCACAGGTTGAGCAGATGAAACAGCTAAAACAGAGTGGTAGCCCCATTTTTTATAACATATTGTTCACCTATTCAAACTATATGAAAGCTGAAAAAGATCAACAGCATGATTTTCATCCCTAGGCCTATTGTCGCGTTCCCTGCTGGTCTGTGCCACAGGTCACCACCCAGTCGTGATGGGTGACGGGGCCACCCACACACTTCGTCCGGCGTTCAGCCTTTCACCCACACACTCCTGGAGCTAAGCAGTAAAAATATACCCTCACAAACACACACACACATGCGCTAATACACCGCAGACCTGCCATAAGTATGCAGTGATGCATGGGCTGTCATGGCCACCCGGTTGGTGGTGAAGTTGAGGCAGAAGGCCTGCACTTGTTAAGTCACAATGACAGGGTGTCACCTTTGACAGGGATATATTTTTGATCAGAGACATGGCCCAGTCGATTAGTTGAGAGTCATAATCCGTCATTTATCAACAAAAAACATTCACTGGTTCATAATTTTTCAAGTCAGTCTTAAAGCAAAAGGCAGGTGCCCATATCACCGTTGTAACAGGTTTTTCTTGCAGTAGTCGTTCCTCCTCTTCATTCTGGCTATTAAAAGATTCCAGTATAACTGACGGGTTATAAAATCCACCATCCTTGTACCGTGCAAATGTGTATTCAAATACAATATGAGGCTTCAGACGTCCGAGTTAGACAAATCAAATGGGTATCTTCCAAAGTTAAAGCCCTTTTAGTACAGAAGAGGGAATTACATACATACCATGAGGGAATCCATGTGAGGCTGAACTGTTGGTGTAACACAATCATTCATTGAGGCTGTGTTCAGTCACCTACTCCTCTTCTAGAAAAGACAGAAGACACATCAAGCTATAAAGACCATTGGTTAGGTACTGGGGACCAAACCATGTGCTGTTCACGTTATCAAAAGGAAGACAATAACCCTAAAAGTGAATTTGTGATATGGACGGTGGTAATAATGGCCACCTGGATGACCTGAGAGTGCAGCTATGTCACCTCTGATCAGTGGTGTTACAGTCCACTGCCAGATAGTCCTTTCACTTCCTATTAGGCTCCTCACACTGAGAGTTTGCGTGCAGTAGCAAGGGCCATAAGTCCTTTGACAGCGACCTTGAACATATGTGTGTATGTTCATCCATGCGCAACAACGTCCAACATTTCCACGCCCGTGTGTTTGTGTGTGTGTGTGATATCTCTTCCTCTTCCCTCCACTCCTTCCTTGTCAAGGCCATTGGTGATCAGTGGAGGTTAAAAGTTACAAATCACCCCTCCTCCCCCACTCTGCCCTCTAACCCCCCATCCCCTTCCCACCTGTCCTTAAGCTCTCGCCCAGGCGAGAGCCTCAAGGGGCCCGGGTCTCATTCGTATTTGGGGCCATGGCTCCTGTTGAGGGTCTGTAGGGAATCAGAGGCAGTGGAGGGCAATTACTCCACTGCTTTAATTGGCATTATCATTTTAGCAGGCTGACAAAGATGGATCACCCGGCGGGACCCCGCTACTGTCGGTACCGGGGGGGGGGGGGAGGAGAAGGGGAAGGTGTTGGCCTGTTGGGCACGATGAGGAAAAGGATAAGAGGAGAAGAAAATGTAGGTGGAAGAGAGGAGCACAAATGAAGGGCAGAAACAAGGAAATAAATCTGGTGCCAACATCGGCTGAACAAATAACCCCCATTATACAAGAAATGTGTGTGGAGTAATTGTGTGGGCCAGTAGCTCCCTAGGAGTGTGAGGATGTGCTAGCCCTCATAAATGTGTGTGTATGGCTGATTTTATGGCCACGTGTGTGCAGGGGGAAAGGGCAGGGGAGGGGGAAGGAGGTGTATTAGTGTAACCCAGTGTGAAGCCTGGTGAGGTCCTAACGAGCAGCATGGCTGTGGCTACATAACTCAGGTCCCGTAAAGCTGTCAGTGGAATTAAGAGGCAGCCATTATAGGTGCCCATACAAGTGCCTCAATGCAAAACACCAGTCTTCTCCCTGGGGCCGGCAACGGCAGATAATTTTAGCTACTTAGTGAATCATCTTCAAAGCCAGAGCTCGGCTTTTTCAGCTCAGTGGTCTCAGCTTCTACTGTAAGTACACATTATTATATTCTGTTCAGAAGCTTCGTTTGTGCCTTTTGAGTTCAAGGTAGCTTTCTTTACTGTGCTTCCTTCGTCACGATCTCCCAGGTCTACCATCTAAGAATACCCCAAGATCCCCAGAATCCCTAGAGGCTGAACCAGACAACATGCCAGAGGAACACAGTGATGGATCGATGAAAAATTATTATGAAGCTGTCCAACCTGAATTATTGTGCTGTCTGTTGATAATCCCTTATTTGTCTCTTCCTGGCATCCAACAAAATCTGTCAGTCTGACTAAAAAAAGCAAGGGACGGTTGATGGAAGATGATGAAGTGAGTGGAGGGGGGGGTGGGGGGGCTCGTTTCCCGCCTCTTTTAGGGACAGAACATACTTGAGGGGAATGCTGTGCGCTTTCTCTCTCTCTTTCTCTCCCTCTCTCCCTGATATGAAAAATGAAAACTATAAGGGAGACAATAATAAAAATAGCAGAATGAGTGGACAGGCCGGAGCAGTCCATTACTCACAGCTGCTTTGGGCTGCGTGGTAAAAATGTGCTGCTTGCTGCAAAAGCATGCATCACCGCCGGCACAAAACAAATGGGCTGTCTCCAACGTATTTACCTCCAATTGTTCAAGCATTTGTGGGGAGAGATACAGCCTGTCCAGACAGCTCAGACCTGTCCATCTGAGGGACAAGAGAGCGGGTTTACTGGGAGACATGATGAGAGAGATGCCGGACGGACACAGGAGAAGGTGGATTGAGATGAAGGGAAAAACAGGAAGTGGGGAAAGATCGGAATCTGCTGTGAATGATAGAGGGAGTAATCATAATTGAATAATATTCATTGATTTTTTTTTTTCTTAATGGATTCATTTTTGTCCTATCAAGCAAAAAATGCCTGACCATTTTCTTCTTTTTACTGTTGCATTCCTTCATGAGTAGAAATTAGAGAAAGGAGATGACACTAAAGCAGCTTAAAATCTTCCTCTGGACAGCATGACGATATTACTCTCTATGTATATTTGTCTAAACGGTAAGTTCACTGACCTGGAAAGAGAAGCAAAGCCTCCTTTAAGTTATTTACTCGTGTGGAGTGTGTGTGTATACGCATGTGTTAGTCAGTGTTACAGAGGAGCATCAAATCTCATGATTAGAGATCTATTTGTTTTCTTTCTGAAGCCACTGATGATTCTGGAAAGGGAGATGGGTAGAAAAGGGAGTATTGTGTATAAACAGAGCGGAGGAGACAGAAGGAGCGAGGGAGTGGGATTCACATAAACTACATTTTCAGCTCATCTCGCACCCCCACCTCATGCTGTTGACTGAAGTTCTTGAGCGTTCCTGTGAGGCTGTGACTAGAGACCTTAAATGGTAGGTAATAATTTAACTTGGCGGGATGTTTTAGGCACTTATCTTTCTATTCTTGGTCATTATGGTTTTAAAGGGCCGATCAGAACAACACTGAACCCCTGCGGAGCTCGAGACTGGGGCCTGAGCTGGCTTCACAGTACAGTTTTACAGCTCAACATCTCCCATATCCTGGTGTGATACAGCTGTGCATAATGACAGAGCCCCACTCTTAAACGGCCCTCCTGATTAAGATGGCTCTCAACATCGCCCCTGTTTATCTCCAGTGCGGTAGTTAGCCGGGATGGGCTTGCTAATGATGAGTAGTTTACAATATGGCACTCTGGCATAATCGGCCTCCTGTCATCATCGTGTGACAGAGAGGAGCCTGCCTAGCTCCAGCCTGTAGCTCTTCCCTTGCCGTCCATCTGAAAGGCAGCAGATTTAGAGAGCATCACGGTGATAAACAGGAATGAGTAACCATATTTTCAGTTATGATGATCCGTTCTTAAGTACGTCAAATGTCGCCTGGTGATGAGTAGATCAAATAATGTGCTGGAGGCAAAGTGGTAATCAGTGAAAAGCACCTTTATTGTCTCCATCACATTACAGGGAATATTGAGATGTATGTAACAACAATTATTATTACTCCAACAATGCTGACTGTTGTAGGTTTGATGTGTGTTTGTGAATCGAAGTAACCTACATAAAATTTATGTAATAAAATGAATAAAGCTAAAAGGAGTAATGAAAAAGGAATTGGGGAGTATGGAGGAACTGAAGAGAGGGAGAGAGAGGGGGAGACGGTTATTTAATTTATGTGGGGAATGGGAGAGAGTGGCAATGATACATGGGTTTGTTAGTCAATTGATAAAGGAGAGGAAATTTCAAAAAAAATAAATATATATATATGGCCACCATACATCACCTATTTGCAAACAACAAGGGCTAATATTTATCCCTGGGAGGGACCCTCACGCACACACAAACAGGACTCACAGCTCACCATGACCTAATTAAGCCAAAAGAATAGACCTTAATTGGAAAAAGAAAAACTGAATTCTAAAGGAGAAGAAAAAACAAAGAGGCAAACATCTTGTCCCTTTATTGTAAAAGTGAATGCCTTTATGCTGTTATTAATTCTTTTTAAATACAGATACATAATGCCCCATGTGTGAGCTTTTAGTGCTGCAGTGGTTGAAGTAATGGAAGAGTCTGGGAGAAGAGGCACAGATAAGGGAAGTGAAGAAGAATCTGGTGGGCCTATATGGTTAGTGGAATGTACTTACTGAAGCCTATATGTCAGGAAAAGACAGTAGAGAAAGAGAGAGTGTGTCTGTGTGTCTCTTTGTGTCTGTGTGTGTGTGTGTGTGTGTGTGTGTGTATGTGCATGCACATAAGCTAAAAACAGCACAGCCCTATGCTAACACACACGTACGCATGCTTTCTCCCTGTAATGTATTAGATGTTGAATCTGTCTGATACATTGCTGCAGGCAGAATCTTTCATCTTTCCCTCTTTCCTCATTCAGGCGACTACGTGCAGGGAGACTTTTAAATTGTCAAGGCTGAAATTTAATTATTTAATCCCCCGTGATCGATCATTAGTTAAAACGCTCGATCCACAAACCCTGCACCCCCACCACCACCACCACCCCTCTAAACCACCCATTAAGACACAGACAGCATTTTAAAGCGAGTGTGTGTGTGTGTGTGTGTGTGTGTGTGTGTGTGTGTGTGTGTGTGTGTGTGTGTTTTGGGGTTGAGGGGGCTAGTAGTTTCCATTTAATTCAACAAACAAACAAACAAATAAATAAATGTGTAAATAAATATGGCTGCTGTGTGGGGTGGCTGTTAGGTGTTTGCGTGGACATGGGTGTGTGTGTTGGGGTGCGTTGGGGATGTATTGGGGGCGTCTTTGTTGCGGCTCATAGTCCAGATGGATGACTTGTACGGGGGAGTGTATTTATTTTGCGGCGAGGCGACATCAGGAGATTTGTTATTCCCTGGCGTTGCCGAGTTTTTCACATTGCTCCACATCCCTGGGACCATATTTCATCCCCACACCCCCAATCCCCAAACAGATTTATTTACAGGCTCTCCTCCTGTACATATATACCCCATTCCAACACATGCATACATACTGCTACAGACGCGTATACTCATGCATATATGCTATAAACAGCAGGCGTGTTCAGGCACTGAGGACCACAAACACACCTTTTCTGAAATCAAGTGTATGAACACACACGACAGACATTTTTTATCTCTGTGCTGCAGCGCTCTCTATGAGTTTCCAATGAGGATATTCAACAATATTGCCATTTTACCATTCTGTTTAGGTCCACAGTCTCTTCATGATGGGATTATAATTGCTCTCATATATTCCACAAAGCAAGGGCTCTTCCTCGACCTGGAAAGAGACAAAATAAGGAACCAAATCAGGATGCAACTGGGAAAGATATGCAATTAATCCCAAATGATTATTATAAATATGCCAAGGAAACTGTGCCAGGCTTAATATAGGACATCTCTACTGAAGTACCAGAGTTAACAAAGGGTTCAAGGACTTTTCCAGGAACTCCCTAAATGTCCATCATCATCAGTGTGAATTGTGTCATACATTGCCGTTGTGAACTTTTACTGTAACTCCAGAGGCCAGAAGACGCTTATAGTCGATGTTTAGAGACTGAAAGCACGTTTACAAACGCATACTGTAAGTAAGCAGAGATATTTTTTCATCTTTACCTTTGGTCTTGCGAAACAAGTAGCTGTCACCAGGGGAGCAAGCAGATTCCCGGGAATGAAAGAGAGAAAAAGAGAGAACTAGACAAAGAGAGAGGGAGAAAGAGATGGAAATGAAAGATTAAGAGAAATGATGAGAGGACAGGCAAAGAGGAAGTGCGCAAACAAAGAATATAAGGCCCAATCGAAAACCATCCCTCACACCCCTTTCCAAGAGGGAACCCAGAGCTTCAGTCTCTTAATAAAGGGGTGGTGGGGGTTGCAGGGTAGATATGGTGAAATGCCAGGCACTCTGCTTAGAAATGAATAACCTGGGGATATGTGTGTGCGCGAGCCTGTGTAGGAATGAGGAGGATGTTAGGGGTTCCTCAGCCCTGGGTCTCTCCCTATCTTTGTGAGTAATGATTCAGACTGCCAGTGTGGTGCTGTCGCCCTATCTATAACCATTTACACACAGCAGCACATCGAAATAAACACACACATACACGCAGGCAGACACACACACACGCACACACACACACACACACACACAAATTAATCAGACAGGAAACAGGGCAGGTGGATGGACATGGCGGTGGACTGGGTTCATCCATTCAGTCCTAAAACAGACACGCTGTAAAAGCACAGGGGGAGTTTTAGGTGAAGGCAGACGCTGGCCGACCAGCAGCCTCACTGACATCTTCACTAACACAGAAAAAGAATATTATGTTTCTTACATATACACACATACAGTACATGATCGAACACACGCAGTTTCTTTCACCGCGGCCCCACATGCATCACCATAGGAGGATATTTCAGAGATGAAACAGATCTTCAGCATGTAACAGTAACATTGATGACTATGGAATATATCTACAGTACATATTTCAGTTTTCAAGGTTGAAGCATTTTAAAGGTCCAGAGCAATCTCTAATAGTCTAGATTTTGATTATGTTAAAAGGAAGACCTTGAATGGCATCAGCAAATGCCTCTAGTTCACGTTTTCTTCCAAGTCTATTTCAAAACATTACTCACATGCCCGTGTATGCAACGAAACACTCGATGTAATCATTCCTTCTATCCATTCTGGCTTTGAAGAGACTCCTTACGTGCCTCCAGTGTCAGTGATGGAGGACAAAATCCACAGCCCTCTTTTTTGGACAAAAATATATTCCAAAGTTCAGCTGAACCTAAAATGAGGTGCTAATTAGTCAAATCAAAAGGGTATTTTCCAAAGATACTGTCTTTTCAGTACATACTTCCCCCTTTTAGTTTCCCCAGACAGTGTTTACTTGCAGAGCTGCAACAGAGGGATAGTATAACAAAGAGGTTGTTTTGTTTAACTCAGACGGCAGAAGCTTCATATTTGCTTCACTTGAAATTCGTAATGCATTTTTGGACTGCAAGGTGTTTGTCACTGTCCCTTAAATTGAAATTGTATTAGGAAGTGATCTCTTTATGGCCAGTGTGGACAGGAGAAAAAAATTACAGCAACCAATAACTGTTCACTGTCCATATACGTAGGCATGTTCATAATGTTTTAATTTAATGTACTTCGATACTTCAATGTTCACGTCAGGCACAAAAAGAGAGGGAACGGTTGTGCAAGAAGGAACAGGGATGTGTATTAAATATAAATCTTCTTGAATATTTAATCTTGAAGACCACACAACTCCTGTTAAAGTTTAGGAAAAAGTGCAACATTTTAGATTAAATTTAAAAAGAAATGTCTGTAGACAGCAAGTGGATATACGTGTCGGTGCGAGACTGTCTCTCTGAA
This sequence comes from Micropterus dolomieu, assembly GCF_021292245.1. NCBI lineage: Eukaryota > Metazoa > Chordata > Actinopteri > Centrarchiformes > Centrarchidae > Micropterus > Micropterus dolomieu. The sequence goes on from NC_060157.1 coordinate 15,017,356, forward strand.
AAGGAAAAAAACTCCAGCCAGTAAATAAAACAACCATTACATTACGTGATGTAAGTGAGTCCTTCGTAAATAGTGCTTGTCCTGTGGGTTTAGAGTAGATCGAGGCGTGGTCCAGTGGTCAGGGAAATGGCCGGATGACCTGAACTGTGCTGAGTCATGTCCCAGGTGAGGGATAGAGCTGCCTCCACTGGGCTCCGGGACGTGCACTTAACCTACAGTAATTACTGGAAACAACACTGAGAACATGGCAACATGGAAGTCGTGGAAGTGGCTCGAAGATTTCAAATTACTCTGAGCCTCTCAGGGGCACACTGCAGGGAAGCCTGCCAGGATTGTAATATGGATGCTCGAGTTGGTTTCTTAACATCCTCTGGATTTATCAGGCAGGAGCTCGTCACTCTGAAACAAACAACTGAAATAACGTATTTAGCAACTCCAATTTATATCACATGAATGATAAAATCTGTAATGCAGACAATTATTACATAAATATGGGACTAAATCACACTTGTATGGATAATGAGCTTACAAAGTGAAGACACAAATGGTCAACATTGATTGGGGTAACAGTGAAAGGGAGGCGGGTAGGAGTAAACCAGAGGGCGAAAAGCAAGAAATCAGGAGGGAGAGTAGTAGAAGAAATAGGTTAAAGAGAAAAAAAGAGGACAGAATGAGTGGAGAAAAGAGGAAAAGGGGCAAAGAGAGAGAAAGAGAGAAGGACCCTGCGAATGAGACCCAAATGGCTGCTAAAAATCATTAATCTTGTGGGGATCTGTGTCAGCGAACGGCAGCGACACAAAGAGCTCTCGGAGCAGCACGGAGAGCAGCTCAGTGACCCGAACCCAATTGGCTGAGAAAGGCCCACCAGGCTTTAATAGACTTTTGCTGATCCGACACTTGTTTGCTAGGAGCCACAAAGAGGCGATTCCAGGGGCTGACAGGGGCCTGCAGGCCCAGGGGCTCCCCTCCTGGCCCATGATAAATGACCCAGGGTGGGCAGGGCCAGGGCCAGGGCCAGAGGAGAGGGGTGAGAGAGCCAAGAGGCAAGGAGGTCACCCAGAAAGGGAGGGTGGACAGAGGAGGAGAGAGGAAGAAGGGGATACGGAAAAATGGAGAGTAGAGATGTTTGATAACCGTCTTCTGATCCACGGTGATGACACCAGGTCCAGAGATGATGACATGCAGGGACAGTGTTGGGTAGGAGCATCCCCGAGCATCCTGAGTGGAGAAAAACACAAGGAGGGTCTGAGGCAGAGACAATGTCTGAAGAAAGAAATGCTGGTTTGGCTCTTATCCCAAAAGATTCCCACTGCAGCAGCCACCCGCCTCCAGATCAATCATGCCCACACACTCATACACTGGCATCCAACTGATGTGGGGTCAGCCAGCTAGTGCTGCTCGCTGGTGATCAGTTAGGGAACATGAGTTGAACAAACTCTAATCATAAACATTTATACATTACACACTTGACAGGAAAATAAAAAGTCTAAGATATTACACAGAGCCATTTGAGACCTATTAAAACCCTTTCTTTCCTCTTAGCTTAATAACAAACAGGTGCTGTAGATACTCTATACAGTATGTACTATAGCTGACACTTATTTTCCAGAACATTAGATGAACTGGAAATTTAATATAAGCCAGAGAAATAGTCTGACAGCTCCATATGCACATAAAGGAGGTCATGAACAACAAAGGATGCTCCCCAATGCTGACATGTTAACGCCAGACAGAGTTCCAGAGAGCTGACTGGTTCTGTGCAAAGCAAAATGATGCATTAAAGAAAAAAGGCAATTTTATGGGCAACATGAAGTGTATGTACAGGTTTTTATTTTGTTTTTTACAAGAAACAGGTGCTCCTCATGAGTAGAAATGGTCATAATTATGTATTCAATACATCATAAGAACTGAGTTACTTGTGTGTTTCTTTAGAATTACAGTAGCCAGTTATTGGCTCAGAAAATACAGATGTAGATTGTGGTTACGAGCGGAGAATATGGGCTTTAATTATGTTGTGCCTTTACTCTGATATTTGGTTCTTGTGGCGTCGCCTACATTCTGTGGTTACACAGCCCCAGTTTATGATAAGACCCAATGTTATGCATAAGCCTCAGCAAAGAGCCACCTGGAAGGAAGCCAAACTATTGTACATAGCATTGCAATTTACATTAATGAAATGACCACAGCAAAAGGCAGATTTATTGTTCCTTTTCTTCTGGGATTAAGCCAGTACAGTGCATACTGACATTTATTTGTTGTTATATTTACAACATGTCAATCAGAGACATCTAATCTCAGAAAAGGCCTACAATTATGACTTGGCCTCCCAATCAGTTTTTTACATCCTCTTGGCCTCTCTGTCATTGCAAAGAAAGATGAAATAACTGAAGTCCTGAAGTTGAAGCTGTCTGCAAAAGTGGTTATTACCCCCACCCACCTCAAAAAAGAGACTGCATGTCACTGATGATACACATCAAACTATTAGCAATGAGTAAATGCGCCACCAGAGGCGCCCTGTCACAAGAAATAAGTCCTAATTTCCCCTGCAAATACAACTACCTTCACCGGGTAAATGGTGAGAGTTTAACTGCTGTGATAACACTGGTGAGGAATTATGGCTGTCAAAAGCAGGCCTGTGCACGAGGAGGACAGCATGCAGAGTGATTATTTCAAAAGATAAACAATTGCTGTTTACTGATAAATCGATACTTTTTCATATTAATGAGATTGCCGGATTTCCTACTTATCTCACCTCTTGTTTTGTTCCTGAAAAAAAAAACAAAGCCGTCAATTATCCTTGATGGGGATGTTAGCTTTCTTCAGAGGCTGACCTCTGCCTGTTTACACAACACGTCTTAATAATACATGTTTTCACAGATATAATCGATCAGTCTGGAGTAAGCAAGAATGCCTGAGTAAGTGCAAGTTGTAAACGGAAGATGTTAGATTGGTGATGCAAAAGAAAGCTGGAAGTTTACACACAATTGTACCTCAGACGTGCTCTGCTCAGTCATCTTCTTACAAGCTATTATTATTATTGCATGCCAACAGTGCGTTAACGGAAACACTTGTTTACACTATGATTTAGGAGGATCATACAATTGTAGTGGTAAAATGCATTTTTAATGAGCTGGAGCTGTAAAATTTAAGTACATAATTCAACATGAATCAACACCAGGACACCTTAAAATGATAGCAAATTGGCAACGGGACTTTTCCCAGCAGATTCTGGCAGTTTCATTCTGTAAAACCACATAAATACCACACCAATCAAAGGCCAGCTGTGTATCTTACAGTGAGAAAAGGCTGAAAGTTGGAATGTACGTTTGCATGCATTAGTTATCCAAGTGAAAACTCCCTTATACTGCCTTTTAATCTAGTAGTCACTGTATAATGAAAGCGGTTACGGGTAAAAAATAAAAATAAAAAAAAGACACTTTTGGACGTTGAAGCCGGGGCTGAACGAGCTCTGCCCGTCTCTTTTCTCCCTCCCGCGTCAAAGCTCATCAAAGCAGCACTTCCGAAAGCCTCGTCCCTCCATCTCCATCCCTCACTCTCCCTGTCAGGGGCCTTCCAACTCGGCTGCCTTCCGTTTTGTTCTGCAACATTTCCAGGAATGACCGGGGGGACCATTGGAGTTAATCGCACGCCAAACGGCCAAACGACGACCAAATAAAAACCAACTGTGTACCTCAGAGTGAGACAGAGTCTGATTCTGACTGAAAAAGAAAAAAATGTATTCCTCACAGTCACTGCATCCTCCCATACAGATGAAGTTTCATTTCACCCAGATCCAAGCGGTCTTGGCAATGCAACCCGGCCTCCGAACAGCAGGTGCACATGCATGGATAGGTCCAGGAGCCGAATAGAAATCCATATTTGTGCCGGGAATCGTGCCTCTTCCTATAGAAAACACCATGGGCCTCCTGTGTGAAACCGCCGGGCCTGTTGCAGGTGTAGGATGCGAGCTGTGGGAAGCTCTGCAGCCACTGCAGCCTCCATGCGTCAACTGTTAAATGTAACATTTTAAAGGTGATTTTATTTCTGTTATTCATTCCTAAAATCCGTAGGATGGGACTCTCATTAGGGGCGAATAAGCAAGCATCAACACTTTTTTTCGCTGTCCATAAGCATACGGATCACTTAATAGATCATTAACCACCGATGTGCTGCTGACATGGACGCTTTTTTACATCTCGTCTCTCCATTACAGCCCGTTATTACCGAAGGGGGAGAGCCGCCGACAGGCCTGCCTGGATCTATTAGACGGTGGACTCGGGCTATATTAGAGAGCATTACGACCTAATGGGGCTGCCGCCGGGTCGGCCTCGCTGGGAAGAGGTTTTAGAGCAGCTCGCCTCGGCACGGCACAGCTCGCTCGGGGCGATTTTGAAGTTGGGGCTGAGAATTGAGAAGCTCGCCTGCAGGTTCAGGGAATAAAAAGAGCGTGACAGTAACTTGAACGCTACCTGCACGATTTTGATTGTGCACTAGGGGGGAAAAATTGGCTTGAATTTGTCATTCGAGTGTGTATCAGTGTGGGGTGATTTGGAGGCTGAAAAAGAAAAAAAAAGTAGTGAATGTTAAATAGGCTTAAGGTGTTAGAATAGTTCGGGAAGAACGACCATTCTACCTCGATAAAAGCTTGAAGATCACATGAGGAATAAATACAAAAGTATAGTCGCTTTAAATCACACTTTAATTAGCCTTGATTCAAAATAGCCAATTATTAAGCTATAATGTAAATTTGGTCCTAAATAACTATAAGCGCATAAAATCTTATAATAATACATTAAAGATAATAATACTAAAACTATTAATACAGTAGCAATACTACTAATAATAATAAACGATAATAAATAAGACAGTGATGATTATAAATCAATTTGCCGTTTCTGTAAATATTCTGGTATTTGGTTAAAAGATGCGTCTTTCTCATTAATGCTTCATGAAAATATTATATAGATATTCTCTTTAAAATTTGTAATTTTAGCTTTACTTTTTTTTACCTTCATAGGTCAGACTCAGAAAAATATCTTTAAATTACCAGAACTATAACTTGAATTGCGTTAAAAGAAAATCTAAACTAAACCATATTAGGGTATGATGACTTGAGTGAGTGTGTGGGTTATGATTTATGAGGTGTTGGATTCAGAGTTCACCACTGCTGCACAACTCAAACTGATTAAGAATTTAAACCAAACAAATAATCCCTTCATTATCGGATCTCATCTTTGGCAGCCTCCTCTTGCATCCATGCCTGATCAATACGCTCTGGTCGCGGCTCTACTCAGCCGTGGATATGAGGTGGAAACGAAATGATAATCCAATCGATCCTTCAAATTGACTCATTTACAAGCAGTTTCTTTTTGCAGGGAAGCGAGACATTTGCTCACTTCTTTTTTTCGTCAGGCAATTAAAATTAAGATCAGATCAATCATACACGCACACATCCTGCTGGAGGATCTGATCCTCGTTTGGCCAAACTACCTGTTAGACCGTGTCAGTGAGAGGATTAAACGTGTGACACAAGAGTGTTTATGAGACTCAAATGACAGGGATTAATTGCTGTCAGTCATGAGAGCAGGATGTGACATTTAAAATGAGCAATTAGCGTGGAGATAAAACATCGCAAGCGCAAAATAAAAAAGGAAATCCATGGAAGCAGCAGCTCGCCAGCTTCACCGGTTCGTGTCTTGCCCACGCAGGGGCAGCCTTGAGCCTGTTTTCTGGTGATTCCCCCTGTTGTGATGCTGCCCGGTGTAAAACAAACCGCCCGAGCCAAGAGGAGCCTGATGTGGGAATCTGGGAGTAATAACAGGGCTCTGAACAAAGTCAACTTTACTTTTACCAGAAACAATACACTTAACCCATAATGATTATAACACGGGGTTATACAAGCACACACAGGAGAGCTGTGGTTTATTATTATACAATTATTTAAATACTCTATGGAGTTCAGTGCAGCAAGGTCACCATATAGTAACTTATATCAAGAACTGTATAGGACTTAATTGCGATTCTCCATTGTGGGCTATAATATGGTCTAAAGGTCAACATCTGACTCGAAGCCAAGCTTGTCGGTGTAAGATAAAATAAAGTTTTGTGTTGCTTGCGAGAAAGGTCAAGATTCAACATTTTGACCTATCATGTCGACCCCTTATCTGCTGGCAAATACGGCCTTGTGATTAGTTACTTTGTGGAAATATTTATGTAAACCTGTGAAAGCACTGCAACACAGGTCTGAATTCAGTGTAAAAAGTCATTATTGTCTCTTTTTTAAATTAATTTGTTTTCAGAACAAATTAAGTTGTTTAAAGCACTTTCGTGGCAAATCTCATTGTCGCAAAATTAGGGGGGTTCTTCTGGATAGTTACACGGTATTTCTGGGAAATGATACGTGATATATTTGGAAACAGCTGGAGCTGTTATCACCAGAATGCCATGCTTTAATATAAACTGGGGGTTTGTTTAATTCTTACGTTTTCTAAGGGACTGTTGTGCTACTAAACGTTTGCTACTGAACACTGTAGCATATAAAGCCCTCACATTACTCTCACTGAGATCTGAAAAGAGAGAGGACAAGGAGCGGTGCGTTACACAGCAGCGGATACCTCCGTGAAGTTAAGGCATTTCTCTCCCTCTCCTCCACCTTCCTTCCACCTTCTGCTTTTAGGGAACTCGGTCAGCTGACTGTAGCTGTCAAGACCGTATTGTGCGCCCTCCTCTCCTCTGCTCCCCTCCTCCTTCTCTTCCTCTATTTCAGCGCAGAGTCCCGCTCCCATTGGAGAGCTGAGCGCTACGGATCCAGCCTTTCAGCTCGACGTCACGGTGCGCTATAAGGATAAAGAGCTGGCTGGCTCCAAGCGCAGTCTGCTGGATACCACTGAGTGGGAGAGAGTGAGAGAGAGGCGAGCCTTGAAATCTCTGCGGTGCAGAGCTGGAAAAGCTGCTTCTCAGCGAAAATCAGACGCCCTATTTACTCTGCTTATTTGCTCCTTTTATTTTCCTGGAGAAAAAAACGGACTTACAACCAAGAAGTTGCAACGAGGACTGGTGCCCGTCTCAGCGAGCAAACGTGGTAGTTCCTTTATTATTATTATTTATGCTGATTTTTTTTGTGAATACACTTCTACTGAAGGGACTGAGGTTTTACTTTTGCACTGAAGCGCATTGCTTCCTACCTCCTGCCTGGTCTCCCTGCCAGATTATCCCAGCAGAAGTAGGCTATATGACGCAAACCGTGTGCAGAGCATTAGTCTGAAACTTTTCCTCCACTACTTTTTTTTCGTTTTCCTTTTTTCCTCCACCAATCACACGGTGTTTCATGCTACAGCAAGTCAGTGCACAGCGGTGGAGGAGCCAAAAGAACTATTGCATGAAACAAGAAAGGAGAGAAGAGACGCTGATTAATAAGTCAGTTTTTGCGACGCTTGCAAGTACCTTTGCATATCTGCAAAAGAGTCGCGACAGCAACATGAGCACGGAGATGAGCATGGGCCCGGAGCTACCCAGCAGCCCTCTGGCTCTGGAATATGTCAATGATTTTGACCTGATGAAGTTTGACGTGAAGAAGGAAGGCCTGGCCGGGCTGGAGCGCAACGGGGTGCGCCAGTGTAACCGTCTCCAACCCCAAGGCTCCGTGTCCTCCACCCCCATCAGTACACCCTGCAGCTCCGTGCCCTCTTCACCCAGCTTCAGCCCCACAGAGCAGAAAAACCACCTAGAGGAGCTGTACTGGATGCCGAACAGCGGGTACCACCAGCAGATAGACCCGCAGACGCTAAGCCTGACCCCAGAGGACGCAGTGGAGGCTCTGATTGGAGCCACAGCTCACGGCCACCCTCCGCCTCCTCATGTCCAACAGCAGCTGCAGCAGCAAGGCGCTTTCGAAGGCTACAGGGCCCCGCATCACCACCACAGCCACCACGGCCACGGCCAGCAGCACCATCACCCATATGCCGGGAGCATCGCGCACCACGCCGATGAACTGTCCGGGCACCCGGGCGGACACAACCATCCACACAGCCAGCACCACCATCACCACAGCCAGGACCCCGACAGCCCGTCCCCGGTCTCCCCAGACTCCCATCAGACGCTCCATCACCACCGCCACCATCATCACCACCACCCGCACGGCCACCTGAGCCAGTCGGGGGCGCACCACGGCTCCGGGGGCGGCCTCAACGTGGAGGACCGCTTCTCCGACGACCAGCTGGTGTCCATGTCGGTGAGGGAGCTCAACAGACACCTACGGGGCTTCACCAAGGACGAGGTCATCCGCCTTAAGCAGAAGAGGAGGACCCTGAAGAACCGGGGCTACGCTCAGTCCTGCCGGTACAAGCGGGTGCAGCAGAAGCACGTGCTGGAGAACGAGAAGACGCAGCTGATCAACCAGGTGGAGCAGCTCAAGGCGGAGATCAGCCGGCTGGCGAGGGAGAGGGACGCCTACAAACTCAAGTGTGAGAAACTGACGGGGTCAGGGGCCAATAACGGGTTCCGCGAGGCTGGCTCAACCAGTGACAACCCTTCATCACCAGAGTTTTTCATGTGAGTTGTCATAGCCTTTTCTTGTGAACCCCCCTCACAACAAACTTTCCCCTCCCCATCTTTCCATTCTCCACAAATGACTGATGGCTGATGAACAAACGATAATAACCCACACCTCCCATACTGTTTATGATTATACTAATAACGGTAACAATTATATTCATATTAGAAGAATAATCCATCAAATAGTATTCTCATATATAATCATCTCTCCATCCACGTGTCAACTGAGATACAAAGAGCAATGTAGTGTCTGATCAGTCGCAGCATCTTTGTAGATTAGTTGCTTGTAGTGAAGAGACTTTTTTTCTTCTTCTTGGAAGAGGATCGGCTGATGATGAACTTTTCTATTTTTTTTTCCCTTTGAGACTACAGCTTTTGAATAATCTGTAAGTAGTGTGGGATGGCGTCGAGGCAAGTTGTCTCGTAATTTTGTTATGAAACAACAAGCAGGCCTGGCCTCGCAGCCTGCAGCACACGAGACTCACATTCGACAAGTGGGCCCCGTAATCTGAGAAAATCTCCAAAAGCAAGACTCCACTTTATGCAAATCTAACTGTACTAACCTGTCACGGGAAGGGGGGGGGGGACATTTTATGCAACAGCTCATTGATTTATTGCCTGCTTGGTTATATTCGAATATATATTGAAACAAAAAATCTGCATTAAATATTAATCCTGCATGCTGGACATGTATGGTAATAATTTCTATTTTGTACCTTCATCTTCTCGTGTATATTAAGAGCATGTTGTTGATCTGCGCTTCTCCATAGTTTGGGGGGTTAGAGAAATGCAGCGGGGAAAGAACAGCAGGACTGCCGGTGCAGTATCATATGGTTATGGGTTTCTTTGGGCTTGTAAATATTATGCAACTGCACAACAAGATTGAGGAGGCTGGTTTGAACTTCTTTCTGTCTTTGTGTTGTGTTTTAATTACATTTATCTGTATGATTTTTTTTTTTTTATAATTTGGGGTATTGAATGAGAAAGGAGTGCATTTTTTCCCCCAGTTGCATTTAAATACAACAAACTGTGTGTGTCAAGTGCACTTTTTGGATAATGATTTGGAAGTTTTCATTTTGAAATTTGTGCAGACCTCCCTTCCAGGAAGACATACTATGATACTATATTGCATTATTATTCAACTCCAAGGCCTTGGTGCATAGTTTTAGAGTCATATTTGGACACGTGTTCTTTGAGGCTGAGGAGACAAACATGTGGCCACAATATTATTGGAACCAGATTGCACAGAACAGGCTATTGCTACAATACTGTTAAACACACACACACACACACACACAATGTGGGTTAATGCTCTCTGTCATTTAAATCCAACGTGGCTTTTGTGTCACTAATTCGGTGCTGCTCTGCCTTTCTATTAACTCTTAAACAAACCACATCAAACCCAAACAAAACCTTATCCTCTCATTCCGATTAGCGGCCACCTGTAGCATATTATCTCCTAATATTAATGATTTATATATTTTTTCAAAGTGCAACAACTTACTTGTCAGGGGTTTTATGTAGAGTTAATATTTAGACAATGCGAGCAATTTAATACAAAGTTTGACTATTAATGCTCTGTGTTTTCCTGAATTTTTTTCCTGCCGGTCAGTAAAAAAGGGGACTCAGGTTGTGCAAATTCTCAAAATGAAAACAATGTGTATGTTATGTAATACATTTTTTGTCTGTTTTATTATTATTTGATGATTCTGGTTCTGGTGGCCAGATGCATAGTTAAAAGTTTTTATTTTAATGATTTAAATTAACAAACTGTCGGATCATATCGAATAAGCATGGTGCTTGCATTTGAAACTATCGTTGAAAAGTCATGCATTTAACAATCTTTGGTTTGTTAATGATTCAACTGCGTTGAAATCGGACTGAAACTGCAGCAGCGGGTTGTTGTTTTGTTTTCACCTGTTTCATGTACTTGGCAATGATGGGGATCAATTTTAAATCCTGTTTATATAAATAATAGTCAAACACTTAAATTTCAACTGTTTCATTCAGGCTGGTTTCTGTTTTTTTTTGTTTGTTTGTTTGTTTTTTGGAAGAAATTGTTTCCTATTTTGCTTATTAAAGTCATTGAAATGGCAATAATTACCTCTCAGACTTTTTTCTGTCGCCATATAGAAAAAGATCTGTGATGACAAAATCAGGCGCAGGTTGAGTCACATGAACAACATATTACCAGTAATTAATAATACTACAAACACACAGCAGTGACAGCACACTCACTTTCTGCCAAAAACTTTATAAGAAAATGTTGTTTATTGTAGCCACAGCACCAGCACTCATAGCCAGAGAGCCAGAATTTAATGCAGTGCTTTAGGAAAATAATATTTAATAATCTTTTATAAGAACTTATTCGCATTTCATTTGTCCTTGGCCTTTATTTTATTCGCAGACTTTAAAGATGGTGGGGAAACTTTTTGGATAAAAGCCTGCTGGCCTACTGTGATTAGATCACCGGGTCTGGCCGTTTATGTGGCGCTGCAGGGAGATTCCTGTACATGCTTCTGGCCTCTGCTGGCATGCTGACTTCTGCAGAAACCCCGCAGTCACAAGAGCGCACGGTAAAAGGAGAACTTTGACCTTGCAACATACCGGAGATGAGATGAAAACCTATTTGGATTTACATTAAGTGGTAACACAATTTAGGGGGTATTCGGCGTGCATGGTTTTGAATGCACTTAAAGGCTCAATTGACGCGCCTAACGGGTGTGATATTCTTATTCTTCTTGGAATTTATGATTGCCATGTGTCAACACACTTAATATCTTAGAAGACCTTATTCCCCATAATCATTGCTGCATGCAAATAAATGCATAAAATATCGCGTCCAGGGATTTCCGTCAGATAGCCTATGCTTCACAAATGAGCGTGCAAGCGTTAAGAGTGAAAACGCATTCGTGACTTCGATACACAATAACATCAACAAACACTTCTTCAATCTGCATGTCCGGATACTATGACAACAGACGCAGAGAAGTAGAAGAAGAAAGGAGTAAAGTGTTGATCTGGTCCCGGTCTAGAGTTTCTGGTGTCAGAACATTATCTGCCCGGTGTCTGCACATTCTCAAGGACAAAACCGCTAGGCAGAGAATCAACCAATGAGAACCAAGGAAGGCGAGTCTAGTTTACATTCTCCCTCTCTCGCCCTCTCTCTCTCTCTCTGGACAGCCGCTGCAGACTGGGGGTCATGGGGGCAGCTGGGGTGAAACCAGGAAAAAGAGGCCTATATTTACAGTTATGATGATGAACACAAAATCACACACTCGAAAAAAGTTGTCTATAGGGGATCCTTACATAGAAGCTGCTGTGTGAGTGAGTCAGACACACAGAACAGGACACCAGGCATTGTGTATTATGTGAAGTATCATATAGGCTGTTAGGATTTCAGACTCAGCACACATGTTGACACTCAGCTGGATACACAGGAGTGAAAGAGAAAGAGCCTGAAATCTATTACCGGACAAATCAAAGATTAATTTCTATTTAAATGTTAAGAAAAAAATAAATAAATAAAATAAGCTGTCTGACTGTCAACTATTTCACACAAGAGGCTCCAGTCTTCAGCAATAAATGATTATCAGACCATTTGGATGGGGGATGAATCTTAATAATGTATTGACAATCTGATTCATAAATCAATACACATTTGTGTAATGTTTTGTTGCATTAGCACTGATTGTGTCATCCCTACCTTTTATGAAGTACATGTGTGCAATTAAAATCTTGCATCGATGAGAGCCCGAAGAAAACTTTTTAACCGTTTCTCACCTGCAGGAAGCATTTTAAACTTTTGTGAAGAGTAGCATGTTTGTGTTGAGAGCCAGTGATGTGTAGGACCTTACAGAGAAATGGATAGTGGGAAATTGTAAGAGAGAAGGTAGTGGAGAAAAGGGCAAAGTGGGAATGTAGAGGAAAGCACCAGACTCACCTCAGCGGAAGAGCCAAGGACACAGTGACCAGGCGAGCTGTAATGATTTTAGTCTCCGATCACACATTCACGCCCCCCCACAGAGATCCTATCTGCATTCAGCTTGCTCTGCCAGCCTCTACCTCTAGTTCCTTGTAGCAGCGGCAACAGCAGCAGTGAAGAACATAGCAGCCTCAAACCTGGCCTGCTGGTGTTTATCACACTGAACCCCAAAATGTATTTTCATCTCCAGTCAGCTACAACAGGCCAACGGCTTTCAGAAACTCTCCAAGCGTTAGTCCGAGCCCTGCTGCAGGTATTTCAAAGCCTCTGAAGTGTGTTTACGCATTTCTGCCTGCTCTATACATTCAGACCCAAAACCCCAAGAACTCATTTGCATCTTGCATAATTTGTAAGAGTGTGATTTTCTTTTGTTGTGATTTTACTGTATTTACTTCACAGGGCCACATATTTTAATTACTACCAGCTTCTATGTGGTTTAAACTCCGTCCATGTGATCATGTCGATTTAATTACATTTAGATAAAATTCCATTTAGGTAAATCGTGCATACACACACACTTACACTGAGATACATGCACACAAGCACACACATACACACACAAGCGGTCTAGCCCACTGCCACACCAGCGGTCCATTGACTTTCATTGGAAGTGACTTCCCTGCTACTCTAAATCACAATGATTTCCCAGGAAATTTAAGCAGGCTTTTCCCAAGGGACACACACACACACACTAGAGAACATTAACCAGTTACTGAGAGGGGTTTTCAGTGTGCATGTGAGTGTGTGTTAGTGTTCACCTACCAATGCAAACACAATGAGAATACGAGATAAAAGAAATATGTTGCTCTAATTAGCCTTCGTCTGTTTGTGATTTGCTTCATACTGTTGAATGTTGTAAGACTCTTCTTGGCGGTGAAAATGACTGCTTGTGTTTTCCAACTATTCACCATATCTCATAGGTGTGTGTGCGTGTGTTTCAGCCTTGCTGTTGGAATCTCACAGTTTTCAGCGCGCTGGAACCGAGTCAACGGCAATCAATCTTTTCCATCTTCTTCTCCTCGTCTCCCACTCATATCGCTCTGCATCCTTCCCTTCATCTTCTCTCCTTCTATCCTCAGCCGAGGCCCGACCCTGTCTCGAGTTCAGATCAAGACGGTATCTGCTATTTATCTCCGGCCTATGACACTCCCATAGACATGCACACTAAAACAAATAAAAGATGCTTCAATAATTGAACGCAAATAATCACTCCTCAGAATTACAACACAAAGACTGCAACAAACACACAGGTGAACATATATATTTTCTTACATTATGTGGCCATTACATGCTGCTATACACACACAAACAAAAACAAAACACAAACTGACATGTGTTTAAATTTAAAGATTGTGGTGAAATGGTTTGTTTTGCATGCTACATTTTGACAGTAGCACTTCAATGAATAGTTTATAACTGTACGCTGATGTTTTAATGTAATTACGTCAACATTAATGATTATCCCAAAAGGTTCCATTTCCACACAGTTGCAGACGAGAAACAGACGCTGCTTTCCGTTGACCTCGTCCACCGCAGATCCTCTTCGTGATGAATTTGTACCTTCATGGTCACAACCAGTCAATGGTCTGTATGATGGATACCTATGGCCATGGCCGCAGTGAGTCGATGAAAGTGACCCATGTGTACATCTCTGCTTCCGGGATGTGAAACCCAATTCCGTGAGGGATTGATCCATGTCTGGCCGCTGCGGGGATAAGGCCAGAGGGAGAAGATAAGAGCAGACACCGAGCGGTCAATGATACGTTTGAACCATCAACCTCTAATGCAAACAGGACACTATGATGCCCCCCTCCCCCCAAGACAATATCTCATCAGGACATGTGAAAGGTGCTTGCTGCCACTGAAGCACTGCTGACTTTCACTGGAAATCAGCTGGTGAAGGAAGATTTCAAATCCTTTACGTAAGTAAAAGCAGCAATAGTGCAACACAAAAGTAAAAAAATTGCTAGAAATGGAAAGCATAGGCACCTCAAATTTATTTAGTTACATTGCACCACTGCTGAAAATATTACAGATGGGCTCAGCTGAATCACAGAGTGAAATTATGCAGACTCATATTGGGAGCGCAAAGCATGAATATAATCCAGTAAGTGCCAAAACAATGAGTCTGCTTACAGAAAATTAATTGACGACAATTTGATAATCAATTAATTGTCATTTATGAACCAAAATGAGAAACAATTAATTGTTCCTGCTCCACAAAAATTAGGATTTTAGTACATTCACCTGTTTTATATTATCTTTGAGGTTTTTGGCTGTTGGTGAGAGTCATGATAGACCTTTTCTCTGTTCTCTGACATTTAATAGATTAAATGATTAATTGAAAAAAAAATCATCTCTAGAGCAAATGAACAAATTCCAAATTCTCTTGGTTAAAATGTTTAATGATTATTTTCTATTCACCAGTATACTACAGATGTATATCCTACCAGTCAATTAACTCTACAAAGTACCTGCCTTGCATGAGCGCTGTTGGTGTGCTGTATCATCTCCGCCCTGTGTTCTGTACTGTGGCCTGTTGTCGCCCTAAGATGTGAAGTAAATAATTGAATGGATCCATTAATAAATAAAGTGCAGGGGGGGGGGGGGGGGGGGGGGGGGGGGGGGGGGCAGGTCACTCATCTTTCCAATCACTGCACAGGGAGTGGCATGACTGCAAACACACTGCCACTTCTTTCCCTCTCTCTCACTCTCTGTGCTCTTTTTCTCTCCCTAGGAGGTGTATGGACATAATAAGCATTAGCGGTATTGAACTTTGACTCTGAGTGGGGAGCAGGACGTGGTATTTCAACACATTTCCTCTCTGATCCTCTGGGACAAGGCTACTTCCTATAAAACAGGTGGAGGGAGGTAACATAGAGCTACCAGTACAGAGCCGGGCCAAGTCTACCTTCTACCCAGACAAACTGTTTTCCAGTAGGCCTCGGTAAACTCCAATTGGTGGGTGTTATTCCTATATGTTATAGCCTGCTATTTAATATAAAACCCTGCCAAGGGAGCCATAACTGAAAAGGCGAATAAGAAGTTGTGGTTTTGAACCATATAGAATTTTACGAGGATTAATTATCAGCTATTGAAAAGCTGCAGTAGTAGCTGCACATTTATGTTTCCTGTTACAGTAGGTGTCTTTTTGGCAGATTAAAATATGATTCTATCTTCATCTTCCTCCTCAAGGACGCCAACATTGCGTTTGTTGTTTGAGAAACAACTTAGACAATGCAATTCCGGGGTGAAGCACCATATAAGGGAGTTTAAATCCAAGTTCTACTGACAAAACAATAAAAGCTTCCCTCAAGTCACATCACTGCTCTTACATGCCCAGAAAGTATTTTTTTTTCTCTCTCCTAATTCTATGCTAATGCTCACTCACTGCTCTCTGCTTTCTGTCTCACCCATTCACCCCATTCTCGCATTTGCTCTCTTGCTTTCCCCCTTGTTTTCTCTTTCTTCTGGCCTTCTTTTTTATTTTACAGCCTGATCTCTATTTAGATTTCCTCGTTTGGAGTTGCCACAACGCTCCCCGCTGCCAACATCTGTAAGTGGTTTGGAGGCAAGAGACACTATGGAAAAACATCAAAAAATAAAAAGAGCAGAACGGCGCTTTACTACCGGGGTTAGATAGAACAGGGGCTGTGAAAAGGATACAAACTGCACTGGGATCAGAGGCACACGCAGGCGGCAGGCCAGGCTCCGTCTGACTGAAAGCATAAGGTTGGCGGTGGAGGGAGATAACTGTCTGAATCAGGGAAAGACATTCATACATTCTGCACAGTGCGAAACATAAATGCTATACCTGCACATACTGTACTGTAGCTGAGATGGGTGGGGGTGGTGTGCGGGGTTCTTGGGACCCCACAGTATGGGGTTTACTGAGGATTGACCTCAATCACGTGTCAGGTTTTAGGCAGATTGAATTTAAGCTGCAGCACTTTTAAAGAGATTATGTTATTGTAACAGATTAGGGGAAGTAGATACATTGAAGGGAGCTAATGAGGGGTTTCTCCCCTCCCCAGCTGCCAGCCTAATTCAGTGCTCACTGTCCTGTTGATAATACACACTACAATAGTATTACAGTGGCATTAGAGGCTTTTCAGTGTTGTGGCAGTGAGAGCCACTCTGTTGACAGTGTGGTAGAGGTTCAGATGGTTGTGTATTGCATGTACTATACTATTTTGTGTGAGCATGTGGCTGCTCTTTATGCACATGTGTACAGGGGGAACGCAAGAGAATTGAGAGTTTGTGTGTACAGTAGGGTCTCATTAAGTAATGAGGATGATTGCGCTGCATTAGGTGGTGGAGAAGAGAGGCAACAGCCACAGGGTGGGAGGGGAGAAGGGAACATGTGTCTGTGATTTGCGGCATAAGCACATACCATTTAATTGACACAAGCTCTCTCTGTCTCCTGATTGGTGCAGAGCTGTCCTCTGCACGTCTGCTTGGCCCTCTCTGTCCTTGACTCGGAGGGCAGAGAGACAGATGTGGTGTGAAAGGGGCGGAGTAGGGGAATACAGAGAGCGTGGAAAGGTACTGGACTGAAAGTCGGCTGCAGTTAGAGGTAGCGAGTGGAATATTGGATGCGTCTAAAAGTGTTTTGTAGGTCAGTTTGTCGCAACCATGTGAAGCAGAGAAAAAGTTGGAAAGGTTTTGTCCGGGAGTCCCCATCACAGATTGTTAAGTAATGGTATGTGACTCTTCTAAAGGAGTAGTGGAGAAACTACAAGAGCCTCACCCAACACAAAGGAGCAGTGGGCTGAAAGTGTGAAGACAGGCTTCCCTTTGCACGGAGCTGCCCTCTCTATTCTCCTTCTATAAGTAGGCAAGTATTTTTACCCAGGATAAAGTGCTGACCCAGTCTCAGGTAATTACACCCCTGTTGGGCTCTGGCACAGACATGTCAGGGCGGTGCTGAGTGCACCTTACACCTTAGCTACGGGTAAACCACACTTATCTCACTATTTACAAGCAAGTATAGAGCCTCGTTGACAAGAGCGAGAGAGAGGAGGGCATACCTTGGCAAAGCCAGGAAACCTGTCTCCTGGCAGAGGCCCACTGACACCCCATCCCCCATCAAAGACCACCAAAAGGACACAAAAGAAATGAAACTATATTCTATATTTATGCAGAGGGTGTAATCAAAGTAAGGGGAAAATAATGCCAAACTGAAGGATTCAGGCAATGTGTGTGGTACATTTCCTGGCATGAATTCAATCCAATAATCCCTAAGAGGGTTAGGCATGTTTTAATCACTTCTAACAAAATAATGTTTAATAGTCATGAATGATGCATATCTTCTTCTTGGAAGCGGTTATCAAAAGAAAACAATGGCTCTATTAACATGTCAGGATGTGTTGATGCTTCAAAATGATTTGAGGAGCAATACACTGACTTTGTTTTTAGAGCGAGTTGTTAATAACATAATAATATAATACCACTATATGATCCTATCTAAGCATAGAGTACATGAAGGTAATTAAGGTCTGCAGCCTGGCCCGAGGCCAACATAACCTGAGGGTATTTCATTTTCGGGCTCAAACCTAAAATATTATAAACACTACTGAACATGCATTGTTACTGTTAAATTCAGGTTTTAATATTAAAACTACAATGACTAAATACAGCGCACACTGGTAATTTGGTTTCTTGTCTCACACACACACACTATGAGTAATGGCAAGTCAACAGGTCGCAACTTGCTCGCTTGCTAAGTTTGACTGTATTGGAAAAATAGTTACAGAGAATGTAAAAAAATCTAACGGGTAAGGCAGAAATTCAGTCTAATGGTTGTCATCGTGTTTTTCTTTACTTTTTGATCGACATTGAAAAACACAGTTTTGAGAATAAAATATTGACTACGGCCAAATTTCCAAGCCATGCAACGTCTAACATGAACTGTTTTACTAGCTTTAGATGGATGGAGGGTTCAAATTATGATCACTTTGAATCATTCTGTTTAACAATGATTACTCTTTTGTGCAAAGGCTTGTCTAAAACCATAATAATAAAAACATAACCCACCACCACAAGGCAAAGGCTTTTCAGGCTCCATTCCATGTATAGTCGTCTACTACATGCAACTAAGAAAGTCTGCACTAAAGCCACTGAACATGTGTTTTTCAGAGTTTGCCTGTGAGTAGAGCAGGAAATCTTTAGACCCAGTTGCCTTTACAAGAGACTTTCTCCAGCATCTATATATCTTCTCGCCTATTAAATGCATGTTCTATGGAAACTATGTGCTGTGAGTTGCTAGGCAAAGCAGAGGCTAAGGGAAATGGCTGTGGTCAGACCATAGTCCTTGAAAGAGAGGAGGAGAGGAAAGCGAGGAGAAACACAGAGGGGCAGAAAAGAAAAAAATGGAAAAGTAACACACTCTCAATTTGAATCATTTACCTATGTACGCATGCACACATATGTGCACGCACACATACGTATAAAGGCACGCACATCCACAAACGCGGTAGGACGATTCCAGCGGAGGTGCCGTGTGTAATCATACGCTGGTGGGAATGTGCCACTGCATGTTAATTCTCGCTTCACGCTTGCGTTGAGGAACACAGAGCCTCTAATTGATGCTAAACAAACTGCTGACCCAGACTCAGGATGAAGGTCTGTCACTGATGCACAAGCAAAAACAGACACCGGTACACAAACCCTAAAATGTACTATTTGCCCCAAATTCACAAAAAAGTGAACATGCACAACTCGAGCTGAACAAATCCAAGGTTTCCTAAATTTTCAAATGCTTTTTTAGTGTTCTATAAGAGGCTTATACATGCAGAGCTTGAAAGTCACCCACCACATGTACAAGAATGAGACGCCTAGGTGGCAATCTGCAATGTCCTTGGCTTTTTGGAGGTACATTTGGGAGTGTGTGTGTGTGTGTATGTGTGTATGCCTGCGTTAGGAGAACCTTCTGGAGAGTGGGGGGGGCCTGAGGAGGTAAACTCCAACTCATCCTTGTCACACACAAACACAGGCATACATACACACAAGCCGGCCCCTAAAGGAAGCTCCTGGGAGGCACAACGACGCCTTTGTGCGGGCCAGATTTCCCATGTCTCCCTGCTCCAGCACACAGATAGATCATCTCTGTATAGCCTGCTGGATGAAGGGCAAGTGCATGCACGCCGTGCAGAGAGAGAAAAAGAGGGAGGGAGAAAGAGGGTGAAAGAGTGGGAAAGAAGTTATAACCCAAACCACTTCTTTCCTTTCTCTTTTCACACTTTCCCCTTGTCTCATGTCTCCCATGTCTTTCCCTCTCGCTTTCTCTCCCTCTGTACACTCCCCCTTTTCTCTCTCGCTCTCTCCGCAGAGGAATCCAGTCTCTCCGTTGGGATTGGAGCTCTTTGAAGGTGATCCAGAACTGTACTGCTCACTGCCTCCGCTCTCCTCCCTGCCTTACTCCCTTCCTCCTCCCCCCTCTACCCTCCGCTCTCACCCCTCAGCCCCTCATGGGGCCTGGATCCCGCTCAACCGAGAGCAGCCGTGCTTCAAATCCAGGCCCGGGCTTAGTGCTCCTGCCGCAGGCCTCGCTGGCTGTCCCACTGCACCACAGAGAGACAGAGAGGTGGGAGGCCTGGGAAGAGAAGAGCGGGGGGCGGGGGAGGTAGGAGGTAAGAGGTGTGTTTGGTCACGTTGGCATTTGAGGTGCAAGAGAGATGCTGCTCCGCCAAGCAAACGTTTCTCTAAACTCAGCACTCCCCTTTCTTACCAATCATCTCTCCCCTTTCCCCACTCTCTTCACATAACTGTTTATTTTCCTTTTTCATTTCATCCTCTCACTCCCTCCCTTTTTCCATCCCACTTCCCTTCTCTTCCCTCCATCCCAAGGGCAAGCTCACAGACTCGTCCGACTGGTTTCTTTGGCACACCCCGAACACACAAGCACACACTCGGATGCCAACATACACTTAGACACATACCTCTTGACTTTAAAAGAGGGTCCTTCACTCAGTGGCTCACAGTCGGGCAGGAAAAGACAGAGAATGACAAACAGACAGACAGAGGAGGGGGTAAAAAAGAGAAGGAGGCAGATAAAGGGAGGGGGTATACTGGAGAGATGTGCATTCCTTTGGCTTGCCTGGCTCGGGAGTGCAGGAGACGTGTTGCTGGCTGTTCGGTTTATTATCCCCAAGCCATATGGGTTGGCAAGCTTTTGGGGCGTGGTGGGATACATTTGTGTGTGTGTCCATGTGAGTGTGCGTGTGTGTCAGGGTAAGGCAGGGAGTGTGATTATACTTACATTATGTCTTTTATCACCTACAGTACATATCTGTGTGTGTGTGTTCCAGGCCACAATAACCTGAGGAACCACACTTCCACATTAATGCTTTCAATAAAACATAAAGAGCTTCCAGTACCTACATATCACTTCATACCTCACGTTTACACACATGCACACACAAAGAAATTTACACAAGCTGGTAAGGTTTAGCTGTTTGTGACATAAATGCAAACTTAATCGACTGCACCTTATTGTAATGACATGATGGAATGGTACCATGCAGTAGTTATTTTGATACTGCTCCATTTGATGTTCAAGGATAATTCAGGTTGTCATAGTCATTTTCATAGTAATGATAAGATTGTACTTACAAAAGTGGCTGCTGAATTCTGGAAACATACAACAAGTATCTGTATTGTCCTGTAAATGTGTTCTCTGCACTGTGTATGGAGAGTTACTGAGAACTGGAGTAACATTCCTAGTGTATGTACTTCGCCAAATAAAGGTGATTAAGAATACATACGTTGGTAAAAGTTGAAATTGGTCTGTAAACTGTACTGGATGCTTACAACATTTGGGGAAATCATTTTACTGTCCACCTTTATTTTCTCTTCCAAGTACAGTGGGTACGGAAAGTATTCAGACCCCTTTAAATTTTTCACTCTTTGTTTCATTGCAGTCATTTTCCAAAAATCAATCTTGACAGAAAAAAACAGAAATGTAGAAATTTTTGCAAATTTATTAAAAAAGAAAAACTGAAATATCACATGGTCATAAGTATTCAGACCCTTTGCCGTGACACTCATATTTAACTCAGGTGCTGTCTATTTCTTCTGATCATCCTTGAGATGGTTCTACACCTTCATTTGAGTCCAGCTGTGTTTGATTATACTGATTGGACTTGATTAGGAAAGCCACACACCTGTCTATATAAGACCTTACAGCTCACAGTGCATGTCAGAGCAAATGAGAATCATGAGGTCAAAGGAACTGCCTGAAGAGCTCAGAGACAGAATTGTGGCAAGGCACAGATCTGGCCAAGGTTACAAAAAAATTTCTGCTGCACTTAAGGTTCCTAAGAGCACAGTGGCCTCCATAATCCTCAAATGGAAGACGTTTGGGAC
>NC_060157.1:15039359-15040782 GCF_021292245.1 Micropterus dolomieu
CTGGAGAGACCTGAAAATGGCTGTCCACCAACGTTTACCATCCAACCTGACAGAACTGGAGAGGATCTGCAAGGAGGAATGGCAGAGGATACCCAAATCCAGATGTGAAAAACTTGTTGCATCTTTCCCAAAACGACTCATGGCTGTATTAGATCAAAAGGGTGCTTCTACTAAATACTGAGCAAAGGGTCTGAATACTTATGACCATGTGATATTTCAGTTTTTCTTTTTTAATAAATTTGCAAAAATTTCTACATTTCTGTTTTTTTCTGTCAAGATGGGGTGCTGAGTGTACATTACTGAGAAATAAAATGAACTTTTTTGATTTTTGGAAAATGGCTGCAATGAAACAAAGAGTGAAAAATTTAAAGGGGTCTGAATACTTTCCGTACCCACTGTAGGTCTGGCAAAGCTAGGGATTTGTTTAAAACCTGTATGAACGTCTGACTGACTGACACCATTAGACATTTTAGCAT
The DNA here is from genome assembly GCF_021292245.1 of Micropterus dolomieu. Taxonomy (NCBI): domain Eukaryota; kingdom Metazoa; phylum Chordata; class Actinopteri; order Centrarchiformes; family Centrarchidae; genus Micropterus; species Micropterus dolomieu. The sequence goes on from NC_060157.1 coordinate 15,039,836, forward strand.
TTAGACTTCTTTCCTAACCCTGTCTCCTACATATTAGGTTTGTACACAACTACTTTGCAACAGCAAATATGTTTTCAAGGAAACATAATACACATTGGATTACGTTTGTTATTAACATAAAGAGGAAATGTGAATTAACGTATCTGGCAACTTGCATAAAGAGTGTGTCTGTAAAATGTTCACTGGCAACATATGTTACAGAGATGCTCACAAGTCTTTGAGCTAGAGTCCAAGTCAAGTCTCAAGTCTCTCGTGGTTATTACGAATGCTGTATCACTTGCTGCGTTCAATCCAGGTTGCTAATAAAACTGCATGGCTATAAGGAATTCTGTAACTGTAACCTGTTTTTCATTTACAGAGCACAACCATGTAATGTGCTACGCAATTATTGACAGCTTATTAAATACTGTAAAGCTGATGATACACGGGGCAACTTTTTGAGCAATGTTGCTGGGCAATCTTGCTAGTGGCAAGTCCGACTATGTTTTGAACGGATACTCTTAGACTCTCAGACTCTTAAACCCAGTGTAACGTTAACTAAATAAAACTGTGACGTTGCATAATCAACAATAAACCTGTAACCTGTTTTTAACTTACAGAGCACAACGATGTAGCCTAATGTACAATGTGTCACACGCACACAGACACACACTGACACAAACAAATGTAGGTTGTCCCTGGTAGAATTATTCCTGATGCTTTTCTTTCAGTTACTTATTTAAATTAATTATTATTCCAGCTCTCGTGGCTGTGCTGTGTTGCTTATTTAGTGTACTGGACTGTTTCTTGTTTTCATTTTTCTCTTAGTTGTCTTACTATGTCAGCTGTTTATTGCTGCTGTTCGGCTGGTTTTCTTTTACTATTATTATTATTTTTATTGTTTGTTTTTGTTTGTGTTTGTTTGTTGTTGTTTTTCTCCTCCCCAAGCCCCCCTCTCTGTTCTTTTG
>NC_060157.1:15040805-15043324 GCF_021292245.1 Micropterus dolomieu
ATTGCAGGTTTCGTTGCTTTCTGCAATTGGTGTTTCCCACAGCTTTTCCCTGTTGTCCCCACCTTCCATCCCCCTTTCCCCTTTCTCTTACAGGTGTTGTCCTTTCTCTGTGCTGTCTGTTTGTGCCCCCCCATTCCCGTGTCTGCCCCCCTGTCCGGCCCGGTGACAAATCAATACATAATTAAATAAATAATAAAACAGACAAAGGAGTATTTTAATACTCTCTTGTTAAAGTAAAATCTGTCTGGCACAATATGGTATCCAGGTTATTATACTCTATACCAGGCTGGTGGGCAGGACAGGTTGAAAAAATAAATAAATAAATAAATAATGTACAATGCGTCTACAATTAATGACAGATTATAAACTACTGTAAGTCAACAAACCCTGTTGATTTTCAAACCCAGTGTCCCGTTATAACTAAATAAAGCTGTAAGGTTACATGATCAACAATAAACCTGTAACCTCTTTCTAGCCAACGGTAATAATTAACGTGATGGCAGCCAGCGGGATGTAATGATTATGTTAATCGACCACCACAAGTTTGGCAAGTAAACAAATGCTCATTGATCATTTCATAACGAATGACAGTCGGAGACTGACCGACCTCTCGTCGGTCGTAGCTGAAGCAAGAAGAAAGCTAACGTTAGATGGCCAATGCTGAGCTAAACATGTTTACTCACCACAGGTTACTAACCTATTTGCCTTCTATGTTTGGGTCTTGTTTTATGAAGTTTTAAAGCCAAAGTTTATGATGAATGGCGGAGCAGCTGCCGTGTTTGTTGTCCACTCTCACGTGTGGCCATGCGCAGCAGATGCTTCGTGTTACGTATGCAGGTTATAGGTAACGGAGGGAGGGGAATAATGGCAAGCTCACCAGACGTTTCCTTAAATTAAACACTGTTTACGAGTCCCGCACCTCGAGTCCGAGTCGAGTCTGAAGTCCTTTGAGGACGAGTCTCAAGTCGAGTCTGAAGTCACTGTGTGTGCGACTTAAGACGCACTCGAGTCCGAGTCTCTAACTCGAGTCCCCATCTCAGGTATGTTATTTGCTTTTCACAAAAATATCCAATCAACTTGTTGCAATACAATGGTCACTCACAGTGATTACAGCACTATTAAGCTTTATGGTTATGTTAGAGCACTGGCAGCACTTGGTTAGAGGTTAGATTGTAAGATTGTGGTCTGGTTTAACGCAAAACAAAAAGTCTGCAGTGACTTGAAGCACAAGACACGTGTATTTGTATTTTACAGCAATTACATTTGGGGCAAACAATTGAGAAAACAATTTAGTAGTACATAAATGTAATTCCTACAAGACAGTATTGGTGTTCTCACATCTCAACTATTAACATGGGGACTACATTGTTATTCTTGCCAATAGGAATGATTGCCAAAACTGCAAGAGTAAGATTTAAACCTGAGTAATTCTTTAAATTTAACAGCCAATCAGCAGCTCCATAAGCACTTTCTTTATTTTCTGCATTCATCAGTTATTTCTTCCATCCACTGAAATTCTTCTGACTCTGTTACTTTCATCTTAATCACCTCTCTCTGGCCCTCCCTGTTCTAACCCTTCAACGCCACAAGGGTCAGCAGCGGTGTATACCCTGCTGAAGGTGTGTGTGTGTGTGTGCGTGTGTGAGTGTGCATATGTGTGTATGTGTGGAAGGAGCAAGCTATCTATAGCCTGTGTATCCCTGGGGATTTGAGTCTTAAACTCCATATTCATGACACATCACTGTGGGGATTAGAAGGGCATCATCAGATAGAGGGGCTTACGTCAGCGGGCACACACACACACACACACACACACACACACACACACACACACACACGCCCTCACACACAGAAAATAACACAGACACACACTCTCAGCAGCACTCTGGGAAGCACAGCATACACACTTTCCAGGAAGTTCTTCGCTTATTTCTGAAGGAAGTCTGTTTCTTCCATGCATGCACATTAATAAACCAATGAAAGGATAGAGAGGACACCTTTCTATGACTACAACCGATATGTTATGGCAGAGCAGCCAGGATGATTGGTTTGTATCACTAACCAGAATAGTTCAGTGTTAATTTGAGCAGTGATTATTTGAAACTAACAGCCTCCAGTATTCGTCTGGCACTGCCAATTCAAACATTTGAGTTGGACCGGGGAGTGCAAATTGTTGAGAAGAGAACAAACCGAAATGTGTGAGATGGGGGTTGTGTGGGGGGTTATTAAGCCCAAACCACATGGAAGCTGATCTGCAGGGGACGTAGAGAGAGAGGTGGGTGTTAGTGCAGGCAGCATGGATCTGTGTTGTGATTGTTTGTTCATGGCTGTGTGTGCATCCTTGTGTGTGTGTGTGTTCTTATCTCCTCTGGTCCACAGCAGCAGGAGCATCAGAGGAAGCACGGCCTTTCCTTCCTGTGCCTTTCACACTGTCATAACACACATGACCCATAAAAGTCTGTGGCTCCATCCAACAATTGGGGAGAAGGGGGGGGGGGGGGGGGGGGGGGGGAGGAGAG
>NC_060157.1:15043344-15046446 GCF_021292245.1 Micropterus dolomieu
GGGGGGGTTGCAGAACATGTGTGTGTGATTTGTGGCATACGGCACATACCATTTAATTGACACAATCTCCTTCTTCTGTTTGGCGCAGGGTTGTTTTCTACTAGGAGGGAAACAAGGAGCAATTGAGGGCGAGATCGAGAAACAGCTGAGGCGAGTGAGGAGGAAAAGTGGCCTAGCAGCAGTAGAGGGTACTGGGACAGTGGATGCTCAATATGGGCTGGTGCCCTCCACGGGGGAGCTAAGAGAAGGACACTTCTCTACCCTACATTCTGCACCTGGCGCAGGGTTCTGGCAGGCAGCCCATTCCCCCACTTCCCCGTTTCAGCCTGTGCTATCCATCCACTGCTCAACAGCACATCAGCCTCCCTCAGTCGTCCCTCTCTGTCAGTCGCACTCATCATTCACACTCTGGTTTACACAGTCAAGCAGGGGAGGCCAAACTGAAAAATGTAACAATTTTAGAAATGTTACTCGTGAGTAATTGACAATTTTTGGTGTGAAATTCATTAAAATGTGTTTTTGTAAATATTCTCTTTATGGAAATGATCCTCAGTTTGATCCAGCTGAATGCTGTTTGTCTCTGTCTGCATGAATAACACTGCACCATAAAGGAGAACCTGAGGAGGAAGATTGAGGCTGCCATTCAGTCACCAGGTAGTGAAACTACCTTGCGAAGAGTGAGAGGATGTTTTGTGAAACGTGCTGAAGAGACAGTCTGCCTTGCTTTAAATAAAGTCTCTGCTAAAGACTCTCTGTTCTAAAGTCAGAGGAAAATATCATACTGTTATAAGATACAACATTACCCATCAGGATAAAAGAGCTGTATCACTGTCAGTTTATCAGACTTCACATAAACAGGCCACAACAGGATAAAAATAAGCACATGTCGGGTCTTACTCACAAATCAGCACTTTGGTCTCTTATTGTTCAGTATTGATGATTTGCTGTAGTCTCAAAGGGTCAATTTAAAAGTAAGGTTAACCTTGGTATTCTACTGTCTTTTAAGTATCATCATTGTTACAAAAAATTATGAATAAACAAAAAGTGTTAAATGTTATTAAAATTTCCCCACTAACCTTTCAAACTGCACTGAGGTACAAGAACGTGGGAACTGCTACGTTATGCTAGGCTGGGTGGCCATTTTGCAGTAATTGCCACAGTGAGAAATGCAGGTAACATGAAAAGTGAACCAAACTCAAAATATTTTTTTCTTCCACTGCACCAGCTACATTATCTAAGCATTCGGCTACCTTCAAAATAAATAATAAAAAGTTGTCTTAACACATCCAATATGAGACCATACTGCGACGTGGAGGTACTGCATCCTGCAATACGGGTAATAACACTGTCCTAATCAATATTCTGTAAGTACAATTCATAAAACTGTGGGGAATGGGGTGTAATGTGTACACAGGTGGTGGTGTGCTGCACACACACGTGCACACACACACACAAACACTCTCTTTCCATAGAGTACTGGGGTGGGAACGGTGCCAAACCAACACTTCATTTCAATTTCAAATCCGAGGCCTGACTTTGACCTTTCAACACAAAACTAGTTATAGACCCCCCCCCCACACACACACACACACACACACACACACACACACACGCACACACACACACACCATACTCCACGTCTGGTATGCTGCTTGTCAACAAACACTCCTCGCCTTCATTTTGTCTAGGATTTCTTTATTTTTGGGAAAAATCTTTTTGGGGGGGATTTGTGCTTTATTGTGATAGCTGGAGAGAGCAGGGAAGGACATGTGAGAGAGATTTCGGGTGATGTGCAGCAAAGGGCCCAGGCTGGAATAGATTTTGGCCCACCCTATCTTGCCTCAGAAACCTCATCTTCTGATGACTTCCTAAGTGCTCCTCCCGAGTAACCGTCAGTGACTTGCGCGGCTCATCCTTTGGTTACTTCCTGTTTCCTGTGGTCTTTGAGCAGTGCTTCCTGTCTCTGTGAGTTCCATGGAATGTCACCTTTCATCATTACGGGGACATTGTGACACGTCTGTCGCCGAAAAAGTGCGAGAGCATTTCTCTCTGCTGTTAAACTGTCAACACTGATTGTGTGAAAAAGAGAGAAAAAATAGTGGTAGGAGGGGAAAGTGAGAAAAGTGAGAGAAAGAAGGGTGTGGGTAGAGGAATTAGTCTGCAACCAGTGAAGACACGTTTTATCAATATTTGCATACCTGAATACTAGAACTTTTCAAAATGAATACTGCTAACAATGCTAACGATCCCTGTAGGCATACCTTTAGGACACATTTGGCAAAATGTTATCTATTTCAGGATGTGATAGTGTCATAACCAGTGACATAAGACCATTAGTAGTATCACAGAATAAGATCTACAATCATTTCTCACTTCACTTTCCAAATGTTAGGTTTTCTGAACACCAAATGGCAGTTACACAACGCTGGTGATGGGGAGGGAGTGTGTTGCTCCGAGCCAGAGGAAGGGCGTGTGAGTGTAAAATAACACCAAAAACTACACCAAAGGAAGAGAGGAGATGGAGAAAGAGAGTGGGAGGAAAGTGGGATATGGAGAGGGGGTGCCCAGGCGGGTGTTCCAAAAACCTGTTAAGGTATTTCCTTCAGCAAACACAAAAGTTGCGGTACCGTACAGAGAGAGGCGTGCCGATACACACACACATACACAAAATCCAACATGTCACGCTAAAAATACACAGCAGTGGTCAACAGTATAACTTTGATTTAACACATTCTTGATTGGGTAGGTCTCAGGCCAACTTCTGTTTTCCTGTGCAGCAGTGTCTGCCATCCACAGCTGCACGAACACACACACCAACTTAATGAGCCATTCAATACCCCCACAAGCTCCAGACTATGCAAGCTTCCTCGCCAGTGTCCAAGTCCCTTGGTATCTCATGCCTTTAACCCCCCCTCCACTCCTAATTCTACCCCTCACATCTACCCCTGCATGCTCTCACATAAATATGTACACACCTACGCACACACATACACACACTATGTCATATACACACTATGCTCTCCTTCTTCGCCAGCTGTAGTCCACCCAATGTGTTTACACTGCCTGTTGAACCAAGACGAAGAGAGAGAGAGAGAGAGAGAG
>NC_060157.1:15046546-15195982 GCF_021292245.1 Micropterus dolomieu
CACACACACACACCATACTCCACGTCTGGTATGCTGCTTGTCAACAAACACTCCTCGCCTTCATTTTGTCTAGGATTTCTTTATTTTTGGGAAAAATCTTTTTGGGGGGGATTTGTGCTTTATTGTGATAGCTGGAGAGAGCAGGGAAGGACATGTGAGAGAGATTTCGGGTGATGTGCAGCAAAGGGCCCAGGCTGGAATAGATTTTGGCCCACCCTATCTTGCCTCAGAAACCTCATCTTCTGATGACTTCCTAAGTGCTCCTCCCGAGTAACCGTCAGTGACTTGCGCGGCTCATCCTTTGGTTACTTCCTGTTTCCTGTGGTCTTTGAGCAGTGCTTCCTGTCTCTGTGAGTTCCATGGAATGTCACCTTTCATCATTACGGGGACATTGTGACACGTCTGTCGCCGAAAAAGTGCGAGAGCATTTCTCTCTGCTGTTAAACTGTCAACACTGATTGTGTGAAAAAGAGAGAAAAAATAGTGGTAGGAGGGGAAAGTGAGAAAAGTGAGAGAAAGAAGGGTGTGGGTAGAGGAATTAGTCTGCAACCAGTGAAGACACGTTTTATCAATATTTGCATACCTGAATACTAGAACTTTTCAAAATGAATACTGCTAACAATGCTAACGATCCCTGTAGGCATACCTTTAGGACACATTTGGCAAAATGTTATCTATTTCAGGATGTGATAGTGTCATAACCAGTGACATAAGACCATTAGTAGTATCACAGAATAAGATCTACAATCATTTCTCACTTCACTTTCCAAATGTTAGGTTTTCTGAACACCAAATGGCAGTTACACAACGCTGGTGATGGGGAGGGAGTGTGTTGCTCCGAGCCAGAGGAAGGGCGTGTGAGTGTAAAATAACACCAAAAACTACACCAAAGGAAGAGAGGAGATGGAGAAAGAGAGTGGGAGGAAAGTGGGATATGGAGAGGGGGTGCCCAGGCGGGTGTTCCAAAAACCTGTTAAGGTATTTCCTTCAGCAAACACAAAAGTTGCGGTACCGTACAGAGAGAGGCGTGCCGATACACACACACATACACAAAATCCAACATGTCACGCTAAAAATACACAGCAGTGGTCAACAGTATAACTTTGATTTAACACATTCTTGATTGGGTAGGTCTCAGGCCAACTTCTGTTTTCCTGTGCAGCAGTGTCTGCCATCCACAGCTGCACGAACACACACACCAACTTAATGAGCCATTCAATACCCCCACAAGCTCCAGACTATGCAAGCTTCCTCGCCAGTGTCCAAGTCCCTTGGTATCTCATGCCTTTAACCCCCCCTCCACTCCTAATTCTACCCCTCACATCTACCCCTGCATGCTCTCACATAAATATGTACACACCTACGCACACACATACACACACTATGTCATATACACACTATGCTCTCCTTCTTCGCCAGCTGTAGTCCACCCAATGTGTTTACACTGCCTGTTGAACCAAGACGAAAGAGAGAGAGAGAGAGAGAGAGTATTGGATGGACGGACCAGGGCTGTTTGTCTGAAGGGGCTTTCCTTTTCTCACAGGAAATGGTTAAAGAGGGGGAAACCAGGAGCAGGAGAGGCGAACGGCAGCATGAAAATAAACGAGACAACAAAGCAAATTTACAGGAGAATGATACCAGGAGAGAGCAAGTCAGGCACGAGGAGGAGGAGACAGCAGTGATGGCTTGAGCAAAGGAAAGGTCACGGATGCTCATGGAAACATCTGTCCCGGTGTTCAGATAAGCCACAATACATCGAGCGCATGATAGGGAATCACGATCTCCTCTCCTCAGCTGACTCTTTCACCCCTTGCCGTAGGTTAGATAACAGATTAAACTGTGATGCAAGCGTGTGGGGTATTATTACAGCGCATGGACTCACAAGCTAAAGCTCGATGTGGATTGTGTCGCGACCTTTACAGCCACTAATTGGAAGTCAAATCAACACACGGCTGTGAATGGATGCAAATGATTTACCTATAGTGTGTGTTTGTTTGTGCGTGTGAGCGTTTTCTTGTTGCATTGCCATGTTGTGTTGCCACTGTGTTGTGAGTTTGGGTGGGTCTGTGGTGTGTACTTTGTGCCCTATGGTCATGGATGGGGTTAACACTGTGTCTGCCCAGGCTGGCTGTCTAGACCCGATGACTCCAACATGTGTGCCCATGTATGTGTTTGATGATGAATCACTAAATATTGACCCACAGCGGCTAAATAGTCCCCAGTAACTTCAGGTAAAAAAAAAAAGATTGGAAAAATTAGCAATGTTTTCATGTCCTCTTGTTCTTGTTTTCCCTCAAGACATTTCAATTCATGTATAGTAACTTCAAGTCATGTCTTAGAACTTTAACTGCACACTGATCTGTAAAGAGAACCAGACAAGCTGTTTCCCCCTGTTTCCAGTCTTTATGCTTAAGTTAAGCTATCTTCTCATCTCAGCAAGAAAGCATGTTTCCCAAACTATCGAGCTATGTGTTTTATTCCAGTCATGTGCCATTAAACCTCAGTTTCAGGCTGGATAAGACTTATTTGGTTGTTGGCCAAGCTCGAGTCACAAATAAGTGGGTGTGTATGTTCGAATGCGGGTCACAGGTCCCATGTTAACAGAACAGGCTGGGCCTCGACATTTAGAGACACTGTGACTGCAAAAGTTAACAGGTTGGTGTTGGTACCGAGCTCAGTGGGTTCGAGGCAGGTACGAGTTTGTAAAACTGGAAAAGAGTAGGACTCTTCTGTCTCTGTACCTTTACTCCCTGCTATGTGTAGTCATTTCCTTTGTGGTGTTGTAGTGAGGGAGCTTGAGGGAGCTGGAGGAGTAGAACTGTCCACCTCTTACTGGAAGGCACTCCTCCTCCTCCTCTTCCTTTCTCCCCCTGTCTCATAGTACATCCTCCCTCCTCCAATAGCCCCTGCTACATTCTTTCATCTGTAACACTTCTTTCTATAAAATATTCTACTCTTTCCTTCTGCCTGTTTCCACCCTCCCTCCTCCTTCTGTTCTCTGTATGTATAGCACAGTGAAGGGCCTCTCAGCAGCTTGTGATAAGGATTGGGGAGGGGTGTCGTGGGGAGGGCCAAATAGTATTGCTCAGTGGCGCCGGGAACACACTGTTCTGTCCTGATCCTGCTGAGAGCATATAGTGCAAATACACACACAAAAGATACACATGCTAGAATCAGGGAACGTCAGAGAGAGTGTGAGAGTGAGATGTGGCGAGAGAGAGAGAGAGAGAGAGAGAGGGATGCGACATATAATTGTGCTCTAATGAAACATAAACAGTGCAGTCTGAGGGAGTGTGTCTGGGCTGGGCCCCCGGCTGGCCTAAAGGCTCTGCTCTCTTAGGCTCTTAATTATGACTGAGGAGGTCAGTCACGCCTCCTCTAACCCGTCACCAAATACTGTAAGTATTGTAAATATTGTGTGTGTGTGTGTGTGTTTGTGCATCTCTCTGCGAGTCTGTGTTTACGTGTGCTGCGTGCGTCAGAGAAAAATACAGAGAATGCCGACTTTGCGGGAACTAACAGATTCCAGCGTTCTCTCGATTGTATTCATTCCCTGCTGGACAATGACGAACCTAATTGCAGATGCCCACCTGTCTTTTTTTTTTTACACTCAGTGGTGGTCACATTCACCTAGACCACTGTCTCTTTTATGACCCTGCACTTTTCAGTCGTGGCAGGAAAGGAGCAGTTGGTCCCATGCTTCTCTGTCAGGGGTCACTCTTGTCTCAGGAACATGCCATCGAGGAGTGTCTGTCCTTTTCTGTTTTCTAGCATGTTGCCTGTTCGTCCCGCTCCCATGGGACCTCCCATCATCAGAGAAGGCCTTATAACATTTCAAATGCAGATGTTTCAGTTTGTTCTGTAACCTTGTTCCGTCGTTGTTTATTTGAAGCAGGTGTGTATCCATACAGCGTGCATGTGTGGGAATGTGACTTGCGGCCACGCTAGGTTTGACTAAGGGAAGAAGGGTATTCCCAGCCAAACAGTCTGGCCACAAAACCCAGACTAACTAACCTCAGTGTCTGGGTGGCTGGTCTGAAACTTGCCGTCAAAAGTCCTAATCAGTGAGCACATTACACACTATTATGGTTACAGCAAGGGAGGGTGAGGGAGAGGGTGAGAGCAAAAGCAAGAGAACGATCAATAAAGAAAGAAAGAGAATTCAGTTCTTGTTATTGTTACACATTTGATATTTGTGATTTTTTTTCTTGCGGTGTTATACGTCATGTAAATAAAATTCCAATAATCTGAAGCCGAGAGGGGAGAGAGAGAGAGAGAGAGAAAAAGACCATGATTTAGGACACCTGTTTACTTTTGTGTCTTCACTTTCTCACAATCCCTTTCTCTCCACTATTTCTGTTGTTTCCTTTCCCTGTGAACAGACAGGTGAGACAAGAAGCACTAGCTAGGGACCCCTAACCCTTGACCTTTCATCTCTAACCTTGGATCATCAGCTGGGCTGCTCCGGGTGGCCAAATGAGTTGAACTGACCTCAACCCCTAACAGTGACCGTGGGTCATTGCCAGTTGTTGACTTCAACAGTACACAATGAGCGTGGGAAAAAGACAGATTAAAAGAATGGTGGAAGAAGTACCCATATCCTTTACTTAAGTAAAAATACCAATACATTTATGTACAAATTCTCCTGCATGCAAGCGACTCTAACTGATATTTTTATAATAATGTATTAAATGACTGTGAAAATCGTAAAAGGGTTGCACATAGTGATGAACCAACACAGATTGGTCCCCTCGGCTTTCAGCTCATTGCGTAGCTGTCCGGCCCACAACTTTAATGTTTTGGTTCACTCGAACTGCTCTCGTAGCGTTGCTTCTAGCCGGAGCAGGCAGCTGTTTGCTAAAAAAAAAAAAAGCTCTAAAAACCCACTGTACACTTCCAGCTCAGCACCAAAATACAGACAAAGTAAGTGACAAACTGGGGAACATAGTTTAGCTACTAAGGAGCCAGATATTTCCCTAAGGTGTTAGTAGAGCCAAACACAGAGATATAGAAGAGTGAATATTGGACTTATATTTGCAAGGTTTCCAGAGACATGACTCCAAATGAATGATAATGTTGTTCCGTAACTGCTGGACGTATAAACAGGCAACCGTTTGTTAAGTTTGCCATCTCAACTTAAAAGCCCCCCAAGGGACAAAAAAAATAAATCAGTAAAAGTACAGAAATTCTATCAGCATAATGTATTTAAAATATTAAACATTAAAGCTGCAGAAAATTGGCCCCGTAATTGAAATTATTATATTCGACATTATGGTGGATGGGTTCCCACTGTGACACATCCACCAATGTGTCCCTGAGCAAGACACTTAATCCCTAGTTGCTCCAGAGGCGTGGTCCTCATATATAGCAATTGTATTGCAAATGTTGCTTTGGATAAAAGCTGTTGGTAATGTTACATCAATGTAAGCAGCATTTTTACCGTTAAGGTGGAGCTAGTTTTAATTACTTTATGTACAATACAAAAATATTTCAGTCCAGTGGTTCCCAAACTTTGGATTGGGTCCCCTTCTAAGAGTCAAGATAAGTTTCGGGATATTTGGGAGGTGATAAGAAAAAGGGAAGAGAAAAAAACTTCATTTTTTGGACTTTTCTCTAATCTTAGATTTTTTGGTGAAATACTGGATAATTTTAACTCTCTGGGTCTCGAACAGTTAGATGAAACTATCTGAGAAGGGAAATCTCTTTGATGGACTCAGACATCTGAAATGTGACAAGGGACCCAACAAGAGGTTTTTGTAAAGGGTCACAAGTCAAAAGGGTTGGGAACTGCTGATTTAATCTTAAACAATGCATTGTATTTTATAGGCTCATCACATGTTCCTAATGTCTTTATTTAGTAACTACAGCTGTCAAACAAATGTACTGCAGTAAAAAATACATTATCCCTCTGAAATGTGGAGTAAAATCAAAACACACAATTCAAGTACAAGAATCTCGAAAATGCACGGGACTGGAGTTAATGAGCTTTCCACCATGGGGGTGAGAAGACGAGAGATAAACAAGCGTCCACAACACACAAGCTGAAAAAATCTGTAATTGCATGTTTTCTCCCCACATACCTGTAATTACACTCTGCCTACCACTCATCTCTCTCTCTGAGGCAACACTCGCGCTAACCATAATGAAGCATGGCTCTAATGATTTACAACTGCTTAGTATTAACACATAGCCTACAGTAACAGCTACAGACATTACAGGTGACAGTGAAATTATATCTTTATGAAGCCAATTCAAATGATGTGAGATTACGAAAACATATACTCAACTACTCAACAGCTAGTTAGGCAAGACCTTTGTCTTCCACTTAAATGTGTATAGAGCTCAACATTGTTCAATATTTGACGAGATCAACAGTATTACAGTGTTATGCCAGCACAGGTATAACTGCAAAGGCCAACTGAAAGTTCTCTTTACCTCAGACCGAAAAATGTGTAATGCAAAAGTGTTTGTCCTCTGATTTATTTACATTTGTCCCGACTGACTGACTGCATGTGCCTCCCAAGGACAGAACTTTCAGAAGAGAAAGTGTGCGTATGTGGACTCATTTGCATAAGTAGGCCATTGGTTCCTAATGGAGGCGTTTTGTTCAGGCGTTAACAAGGTGTCTCGCTGGGGCTCTCGTTCATTCGTTCCTTCCTGTCGTCCGCTGACTCTGACGTCCAGGCAATCAGCGCTGCATTTGGGCTCTCTCTTTGTGTGATTTACGACCTCCCAGATTCATTTAAAAGCCATTGTTCTCCTCTGACGGATACCACGGCCCCCTCTGCTTCCACACTCTCTGGCACACGAGCACTCACACATTTTTACACAGCCGCCGCTTACTTTATCTCTCACTCACTCACCCACTTGCTCAATCACTCAACACATACACACACAGTGCCCATCTATCATGGAGCGATGCAGGGGGAGATTGTTATCCCGGTAACCGTATTAACCCACAGATTCCCAACACTGGCTGATCCAAGAGTGGATTAAGACAGGGGGCTGAGGGAGAGGCAGGGAGGGGAATGATGGAGAGGAGAGGAAAATTAAGACACAAACTAAAAGAAAACCAACATAGGAAACATTTAGTATCATCCATATTTTCATTCACATATGTCATCAACCGCCTTCGTCCACAATCGTCGTAAAGAAGATGAAAAGACTGCAAACTGTCTCCTGCCTCCTCCACTCTCTTGTTTTCCTGCAGAAGATTGTGTGTCAGCGAGGCGTCTGCAAATGCATCACGACACACCTGCGCTTGATTAAGTGTGTTTAAACTGCAGATGGAAGGAGGAGAGAGGGAGGAGGAGGAAGGGGGGGGGGGGGGGCAATTTAGAGAGCAGAGGTTTTATGAGAGCAATCATCTCCAATAAGGCCTGCTTGGGAATCTCAAGCCCCCGCCCTGCGCACACACCGCACTAAATGTACACCACACACTAACAAAAACACACATACATGCATTTGCACCTTCGAACCCTCTCACACAGAGATCCTTTATGGCTCTGTGTTCTTTCTGGGGTTTAATAAGAGCCAACTACATTTTAATCCCATTCCTCATAAGTGGACAACTTGTATTAATTCTCCAAGATGAGGACAAGCTGGCCTCCCACAAAGCAGGCTGTATTGAGTTACAGCCTCCGCTCTGCGTTTGTGTGGGAGATTAACTTCTCTCTCTTGAGTTCATATTTTCATCTGGGCCTGACTGTGTGTGTGTGTGTGTGTGCGTGTGCGTGTGTAGTTTTTTTTTTTCTTCCTTCACCACTCTCCCTGTGGCCATAGAGAGGGGGAGGGGGCAGGCTTGGAAAAGACATAATGTTGTTACATCATTTGATGACATTAGCTCATGCGCACACACGCGAATACACACACACACACACAGCAAGTAGAGAATATTATGAGTTATTACAACCACTGAGTTACTTTATGTGAAAAGCGAAAGATGTTATCAAACAGTTGCGTGTTCCAAGCGCACACCTCCGTCCTCATGAAGCCGTGTAAAGATGAACTGATGGATGAAGGAATGTGGAGTCCTGCTCCTCTCTTTTACCTTTTCATTGCTGCATCTCTGGAGAGTAACACCTACTTTTGAGTTTAGAAAGTTAAGTACCTAACAGGGCATTTCCACAGGAGGAACTTGAACGGACCAAGAACCTTTTGAGGAACTTTACCTGTGTTTCAACAGGAGTAAAAGGGACTAAATGTAGTTACTGAATGATATTTTCAGGTGTGAAAAAAAGGGCCCGCTCTGTGGGTTGTACGGTCCACTATCTTTACAGGCTGCGTCATTTTGAAGGAGCAGCTTTCGTCTGTGTGTGAGAAATTCACTGGTGAATGTACAAATGCCTATTCTTGTTGACCTAAAATGCATCTTTAATGGTGCATTTCATTTATTTAAGTTTTTCTACACACATACACAGCAAAATAATTATTTTTTTGTTTGTAGTTCGTGAAAGAGAGAGAGAGAGACGTTCAGTGTTAATATTAGGAAGAGGGGGGCATTTCTTTATGTGTATTGAAGTTAAAAACAAAGGCATGTTGTTCGCTTCCCAGCTAGTTAAAAAAAACGAGCTAAAGAGAGAGAAAGAGAATGAGAAAGAGAGAGAGGGAGTGAGAGAGGCAAAGTGTGAAGTACAGGCGATGAGAGTGTCGCTGTTTCATCATTTGTGAAAAACGCATTTCAGCCACTGATGATGTATTTTAATCCATCATTGGTCTAATTTGCCTGATCTTCATGATTTGGAAACCCAAACAGGAATTCACAGAAGGGATTTTTAGTTCCTAGTTTAGTTCCTCTGGTTACATAGTTTGTGAAACTGTTTGGTCAAAAACTTTTATTACAATTCAGTGATACCATTTACCACTCCTAACAATCCTCCAAATTCTATATTAAGAAGTTCTTACTCTGAGCAGCACCAGCTCGGAAAATCTAAACGAACTTCCATAAAAACAATGCTGCAATATATATATATTTTCTCCTTTCAGTTACAGTAAAAAGCGTCTGCGTGTGACTCCAGGAGCTGTAACAGCGTGTGTCAGCTAAAGTGTGTCGGGAAGAATGCCTACAAAGATCCCGTAAGCGCAGGCCATAGTCGTGCTGGTTTTAGGGTAAGTGGGATGTTGACAGCTTTTTGGACAGCTAGCACTCTGCTCTGACAGGCCAAGAGTTATTATCCGACCTGAGACAGCCCAGTGGCACTGCTAAAACCCTCAAATATGCTCAGTTTCAAGTATGTGTGTGCTTGTATGTGTGTGTGTGTGTTTGAAGGCA
This sequence comes from Micropterus dolomieu, assembly GCF_021292245.1. Lineage (NCBI taxonomy): Eukaryota > Metazoa > Chordata > Actinopteri > Centrarchiformes > Centrarchidae > Micropterus > Micropterus dolomieu. The sequence goes on from NC_060157.1 coordinate 15,055,818, forward strand.
GGCAGAGAAGGGCAGAGAGTCATCCAGTAGATTTACTGTGTCAGTAAGCAGCTGTGTTTGTCAGTGCTGGCCCGAGGCTTTTCAATGTTATCCAGTTTGTGTGATTATACACCATACGCTCCTCTCCTCCCATTTTCTGCTCTCCTCATCCTCTTCTTCCTCAAAAGCCCAGAGTCGTCTGAACTGTGACAAAATGTCTGGATGAGCAGAATCTGGTTCCACGTCCCTTGCTTTTACGCAAACACATTTAACACACTCCCATGGGGTTTTTTTTATGCTGTCTTCACACAGATCTGTAACACATACGCTGGCCAGAACTGATGCTGAGATTTGTGATTCTTGAAAAGAGATCGTGAAAACATATAAACAGTATTCCATTAGGAGTGTCTCTGACCTATGAACCACGGTGGATGGCTGTTTAGCCACAGCACTTGTCATAGTTCTCACTGCAGGTGTTCAGGCTTGGTTTGGTTTGAGAGGATTACAGGGTGGAGGAGCTCAGTTAAGTACAGTTTGCTCTTTGTGTCTGGCTCTCTCTTTCTATATGTGTGTGTGTGTGTGTGTGTGTGTGTGTGTGTGTGTGTGTGTGTGTGTGTGTGTGTGTGTGTGTGTGTGTGTGTGTTTTGTGGGTCGGTGAGAGTGAGAGAGACAGCATGATAGTGAATGCATGCCAAAATGTGTGCATCGCTGTGTGTATGTGTCATATCTAACGCAGTCTCTCTGTGTGGTGTTCCCACCCCATCAGTCACTCCTCACTTCATACTATCTTAAAGTGAAAACCCATCTCTCTCTCTCCCAACTGAATCTCATCGCAGCTCTTGAGTAACTTATCACTTAGCTTGCACCACTGGCACTACAGAACATTCATTGTAATGTTTGGCACATCAGCTGGGGGAGGGATGTTGCCTTGACCCTTAAAATGTATTATTCTTTATCAATCTGTTAATTCTTCATCACGAACACACACCTCCGTAGGGAAGCTGTGGTGTGGGTAGATGGTTATGCTGAAAGCATAAAACTTGCTTACTCTACTGCTGCATTCATTGTGAGTCACTGTTTCACAAAGTACTAGCTACTGCTCACATAAATATGTACATGTGTATAAGAAACTGTTTGAGCATTTAGTATTTGCTGTTATAAGTCTCAGTTATTCAGTTCAGTACATTATTAAAACAGCTATAATCCATATCTTTTAAATAACAATGTACAAAATGAACATATGCAAATAATGGTTGCCCATGGTGCAGGAACTTACGGAACACAGATTGGCTTTACAGCGAGTTTAGCTGTCGGGCCCGCAACTTTACTGCTTAAAAGTAACGCTGGAACTTTTGGACGTATAAACACCCATAGTCAGAATGGATTATGCTCTGACTACGCCGTTTATCCACGTGATCCAGAGTTAACCGCTTTTACCAAATTAACTTTTTACTGTAATTTTTGGGATTAAAACGCTGATTTATCTACACTTGTGCTTCTCAGCAGAGAGCCACCGTGTGTTTCCGGTTCCACTGTTGTTGTTTGTGTCAGTGGGCACCCAGAGCTCTGTGATACTACTACTTCATATTTATATAAAAACAGGACAAAACTGTACATTGATTGGAGAAAAGAAAGCCAGGAAGTTGAACTAACTGGTGAGTTCAGAAAATATGTGTCTGTTACTTGATTCCAGCTATCGTTGTACTTTACTGTGAACAAGTTAGCATAGCTTACCCTGATCAATCCAAACTCCATTCAGAAAACCCACATTTTAAAAGTTGTTGTCCTGCTGTCTTGTTGGCAGAACTGACAAAGCATGAATTGTGTTCCACAAATAGGCATCATGCTATAGTTATTTCTGCATCATTTTGATCCATTTATTTCAACTAAATCATGGCAAAATGTTTACTTTGGGTTTATACGGCGTTAGTAATCAAAAGTTTATTTTATTTTTTTAAGTAGTAGTGTAGATGTAGCCCTACTAAAAGCCATGTGTCCCCCTCTGCTCACCCAGCTTGGCCTCCCCTCCCCCTAGGCTAATGGTTAAATAAACCAAATAGTCAGAGGGATCTGGGAGTGTGTGTGTGTTGCTCTGCACACCTCTGCACTAATGCTGGTCATAGCGTCGCGGCCTGCAAGCTGCATGACGCCTTTGTGGGCGGACAGACAGGGAGAGACAGACAGTCAAGCGGAGAAGAGTGTGAGACAGATCATCTACTCAACGTTGTGAAATTCATTACTGGTTCCTCCCCCAGCTGACCTTCTGCACAGTCCTGCAGGTGCCAGAAGAACAATGATCTAAACAACTGACAGCTTTTATCATCTCAACTTCCTCCTTTACATTTGACCACCATATGAGTATTTTGTCCTCCCTCACTTCTAGAGTTGTTTTGTTTGAACTCTTGGCACTGGGAACATTCACATGCGACCAGAACACCCTGATTGTGCCTTACTGGGAGCAACTGTTATCAGAGCCTGTGATGTGGGAATGACACAAGATGTTTTACATATGTCAGCAAGTGACAATGGCTAATGAAAGAAGGAATCCCCGAATCAAATAGTTCATGTTCTACAAATGTACAGAAAGTTAAATGCATGGAGACATTTAATAATGAAGTAGTAAAGTCACTTCTCTCCGGCCTGCTGACCACATCATTTAGGGGTTATGAGTGTGGAGATTGTAGCTGTTTGGCCTCACTCTCATGCAAAACCATAATACTGTAGGTCAGTGGCGATCCCCTGCTGTGGGGCTATAGTGGAAATGCATATGATTAGAGTGTGGCCTGACTAAAGTGTGCCAGCCTATGCCAGTGAAAGAGGGCCATAATAGTCCTGTTAGCTCAAAACATTACAATTCAAGAGAGTCTGCACTAATAGCACTGTAAGACAGACAAGTCTCACCAAGACATGACACAGCATGTTACTTCAGAAAACATTTAAACAAGGAACACCTATGCTGAAGAAAGACGTGTTCACCAGTAGAAAGTTTGTCACAAAGACAACAAAGTCAGGCCAGTGCAGTCAAGATGTCATCATACCTTCACAAAACCAAATGAATGCAGCTCTGACAATCACATGAGCACACTTTCTAGTGCAGCAACACACAGAGCCACCAGATATGCCTCTAGCGTGCCATGATTACTAGAGGTAAATTACAGTGTGGATGCTCACGAAAGTAGTCTTAAGTCAGTACTGTCATTTAGGCACAGCGGGTATACTTTTTATTGACAAAATCATAATAAGTCAGAGAAAACTATTGTTTCCATGTACAAGCATCAACTTTATAAAGTAAGTTTAGGTGGAATTAACCTCCACTGCATTCTGTTTTGATTTTTTTTGTTTGTGGAAAAAAAGAGACTACAAGAGAAAGAGACACAGACAGTAAGAGAGAGAGAGAGAGAGAGAGAGAGAGAGAGAGAGAGAGCAAGATAAGTAGGCCATGACTGAATGGTGGCAGTGTCATGTCTTTGATGTCAGTTTGTGTCCGTATCCCACACGCCTGATTGGTCAGCTCCAAACAAACCGACAGGAGCCCAGTTCAACTCTCTGAGCACGCAAAGACAGAAGAAACCTCACAGGCACAAGCTGGTGCATTTCACAATTCATTGTAAAATCAGTTGAACTGATCTCACTGATCTGGAGCGATTTACAGCAACTAAGATGATAACATTAGAATATATAGTGTTGATTAGAATCATCAGAAGACCAGTTCAGCATGTTTCGCTGATCATTCCTACTGCAGGTCTCAGAGGAGCGTTGATGATGTTTGCTGCATAAAATCCCATCGGATATAATGTTTTCAATGTATTTGTTTATTTTCTAAACTTTTAGCTTGAAGGCAGTCAAAATGCATGCAATCTCTCTGTAACACATGAATATGCGTTACTTGTATAAGTTGTTAAAGAGGAAAAACCGAAATTACCTCTTGAGATTTCTTCAAACGTGTGCACACCAACACTCACACACCTCTAGACACATACACACATACACAAACACATGTGATACAGGCCTCCCAAGGCATAATGTTTACAAATGTAGCTACTCCCCAGTGACTGGGCTTGCTGCCGTAATAAGACATAAACAAAACAGTAGTCTACAAGGATATTCCAGAGATGTACACACATATTCACTAACATGCATGCATGTATGTAAGGCACAGTACCTATGCATGGTGCAGAAATGCTCTGTGCCCGGGTTTCAAAAACACACACACAGCTACACTCACACTCCAGAAGAGACATTTTGCCATTATGCAGTTTAAACAAAACTCCAACAGGGTGCACATTTGTAGTCTCCTGGGATCACACATGAAGGTTTAACAAATTAGCTAAATTGGGAAATGACGGAAGACAAAGAGGAGGAATTAAAAGACAGATGGAGGAGATGGTATAAAATGAGAAGATGAAGGAACAGGAAGAAGGCAGTAATCTGCATTTTAAGGTTCAGTGTGTAATATCTCTGAGGATTTAATGACAGAAATGCAATATAAGATCCATAACTATGTTTTCAGTGGTGTGTAAAGACCTTACATAATGTTGATGCATAATGTGATGTTTCGTCATCACGGCGTTCTGCTTCTGCTTGTATAATTCCAGCAGTATAGACGCCCTTCACTACATTAAATGCGTCTAGCTTTAGCTAGAAGCTGGCCATAATCATAATCAGCAGACCTCACGTGTTTCTCCTGTCCACATTTGTAAAATATGTAGTTGGATTCATTTCATGTAGCCTTTATGTTCTCCAGCGCTGTGGTTGGGCTTTTCCGGTTACGTTAGCGAGACGATCAGCTGATCAGTAATTGGCAATTTAACATTAGTTTACAGCATGGAAGCATCAGCCAGCTAGACTTTTACTGCCCTGGAAAAAAAAAATATGTAGTTGGATTGTAATTTCATGTAGTTCTTCTCCAGCCTCTGTTATGGCTTTGCAACGTGGACAGAAATGTGCCCTTACCTTCCTGAGACAAACCACTGATGAATATTATTGGCAATATAACAGTAACAGCAGGGAAGCTCACATCAGCAGCTAAACCTCTGTTGAATACTGCCCTGGTGGAAAACATGTATTTATTTTACTGCTAATAGTGACACATAGCATGACCGTGTGCCTATCAAGTGACCAATAATGAATATTTACAGAAATTGCATCTAAAATTGGATAGTGCTTTGTCACTGTGCACACAAATGTGTAATTTTTACTTTCACATGCTAAATGCCCATTAAAAATGTTGCACTGTTTTACCACAAGCTGAAATTATTATCAATACTACTTTGTGTTTCTGTGGTATTTAAAAAATAAAAGACATTTTAGTAAGATTTGCGGATTGCTTATCTAATTAATTAAGCAAAGTGAGAGGAGCCTTGATCCTCACCTGACAATGCATTTGTAAACTTCATGTATTATGTGGTTTATAATGGACTGTGGTGCAGAAACAGTGAGGCTTACATTTTTGGTTATGCGCAGGAGTCGACTCATTCACTGAGCAAATCATCCCTAAGAGACAGTTATGTGAGGCAAATAAAATACTTAACACATAGTTAAACACCTTGTTACATGGATTAATAATTCACTTACTGGGAAATGGACCAAGGGCAGGACGATTTGTCCTAAAATCAAGATTTATTGAACATTTTACCTAGATTATGAATGATAATAGATTATTATTTGACTTTACAAGGTCCGTACTGTAAATATGCTCACCTATTAAAGGTCGGGTATATTTTATGATTCACAAATGTCAATATCTAATTGTTAACTGATAAGGTAATGTTGACATGCATATAACAGAGAGTGTCCCCCTATATTAGGGGCATCACAGCTGCTGAATGAATGAGCGCTGTTACTAAAATTTCCCATGATCATGCAACACAACACAGGGATAGCTTCATCCCCTCATTCTTAAAAGGACATTTATGTGACAGGTGATGTTATAAGAAAAGCGAGAGTGAGTGGGTGAGCGAATGTCAGAGAGCGAGCAGTAGAAAGTGACGTGAAAGTGAGTGAGTATGCCAGTCTGGCAGTAAATGTACAGTGTAGGTCAGAGTTATAAAAACTGCTGGAAAGTGAAGCCGGTTAGCACTAGCTAACATCTCCCCTCGGACTTCAGACTCCGTTCTGGAAGCTGAGCAGGACTGGAAGGGGCGGAGTCACGTGACTACCCACGTGGTAGTGTGTTTTTAAGGGGAAAGAACATGAACACACTAGGGCTGCAGGATTAAACAAAGCATTGATGCAAAAAAATTTGTGTCAATGCTTTTTAGTAATCGAATTATTCAAAAATTCCTCGATAAATCTTTTCAGCCCTAGCCCTTCAACCCAAATCAATACTCAGTGCACTCTGTCTTTCTGTGCTGAGGCCAAAAGACAAAATATATAATAAAACAAAGTTACCCCTGTGTTGTTGATTGAAATCACAGCTAGGGGGACATGTGTCTCCAGTACATGCGTGTACATGGTTTTTAAATGGAGGCCCCTGCATATGTGTGCATGTATGTAATTGACATAAGCACACCCATAGGTACACGTGGGAGCAGCGTGCCGACTACATAAATGCTATTTAGTGAGAGTGCTTAGGCAGCACAGCGCAGCACATTCTCCATGTCAGTAGTCCTGGTGAAATACGCTTTATGGAGGGTGTGGTACAATAAGGTGAGGCCCAGAACAATGATTGTTTGTTTGTTGTTGTTTTATTGGCAGTGATAATTGCTGCTGCTACCCCCCCCCCCCCCCCCCCCCAAACACACACAAACACACACAAACACACACAAACACACACAAACACACACAAACACACCTCCCCTTGAGGATGCACAAGCAACCATGGCAGTGCACACATGCACACACTTACATACCCACAGGAATGCCTCCACGCTCCTGCAGGCATGCACACATACACACACAAACGCAGACACATGAATGTCTTTTTTCTTAAAAAGATGACTTTTCAGATTATGGATGTCAGGACTAATGCTGCTATCTTGATTTTGAAGATTTTTATGTACGCACATGCTTACAGTACATACTGTATATGCTATACTGCTCATTATATGATGACATGTACATTTAATTTTTCTGGAAACTATGACAGCACAGGAAGAACTGTTTCTTTTCTTATTATGCCATACTGTATCCTATGACTAAATCATAACATAAACTTTTTAAAATTTCATACAGTCCTACTGAAACAAAAATTGTTTGTTCTGAAACAAAACAGCAGGAGCCACTGCAATCAAGGGTCGTTTTGATTTCAGATGAAGCCTTAACTCGCATGATTTCTCCTGTCCTTCAAACCGCATTGTGATTTCTTCATTACTCCCTTTCTCAGCACACAAACACAGAGAGAGGTTAGGAGTGTTTTCCTATGAGGCATAGGTAAAGACAGGCAGGCTCCAGAGCATAATTGAACATGTAGCTACACCACCACAGGGAGTTGGCAGCGCCTGGGGAGAAGACTTGGCTCCCCAAGAGAGGCCTGGAGCCTAACCAGGCCAAGCTGTGCCAGGCACTGAAACAGACACAAAGCGCCCCCTCTCCCTTCAACCACCGCCCCTTTTCTCTGCTATCCGATTCCTTCAAACAACACCCCTCTGCTCTGTTTTCCTCTCCTTTCACACGTAACTTTTCAGATCGTGTTTGCTCTACAAGCCACTTGACTGCTGCCGTCCTACTTCCCCCGAAAGTGGGTTCAATAGGTCGACACACAAACACACATACAGAATGACGTTATGCTGTGTTTTCAAAGTTCCCAAAGAAATTTTCATTTGGCCTTCTGCCAAATCCCAGTCAGTCAGTCAGGTGTGTGTGATTGAGTGTGAGAACCATGTTCTGTCTTGTCTCCTCTTTCACTGCCACATGGCAGCGTTTGCTGCTATAAAAACGGAAAACAGGTAAAAAATTAAATAAGACTTAGAAACATTGATCTAGGATCCAGCAATAAAGTTTACACTTCTATGTGTGTGTATAAACATACCCATGCACGTTCACATATAAACCAACATGCAGGCTCGGGCAGATATGCTCACATACACAGAAAGCACTGGCAAGCTTTTTTTCCTGTCAAGCCGTGGTCAGTAGGGAGAAAAAGTGTAATTTAGGCTACAATGCCTAACCATAACAGCAAGTCAAACAGCTACACCAGAACTCTCTGGGTTTCTAGGAATTTAGGGTTCATGACTGGATTTTTTGAGACAGAGTGACTGAATGTGATCACGTCTTCAGCCATAAAAGTTAAGTTACATTTCACATGCCAGAGGTCTTTGTGTTTTTTGTCTGTATGTTAAGATGTGTAAAATATATATGTATATTTGTAAGATTTTTGTTTGCAACCCATGTGTGATTAATGTATGGTGTGAGCATGTGTTATGCCAACATCAGGCTGGTATTTACACTTCCCTTCCCTTGTACAGTGCGCTTGTTCACTGGCTCGCTTTGAAGAGTCTTACGTAAACAGGCTTCTCTGGCACTGACCCAACCTGACCCAACCCTGACCACACTAGAGGCCTTGGTTCGAAAGGGAAAGTCTGTGCGAGGGTGACGGTTTTGGGATAATGCATGGAGCTAAATATCTGAATGTCAGACAAGACATTTCGGCTTTACATTGGACATAAGTCTGTAACAAAATGAAAAGACGGAAAGAACAGAGAGCGGCGAGATGCCAGAGTTTGAACCCATAACATGGACAGGACAGGACAGGACATGGCATGTACCATGCGACACTGTGCCACCTGGACACTCCCCTCACAGTGAAGTTAAATCAACACCTGCAGTCTAAATGTTGCCCTTCCTTACATCTCCGCTTTCCCTCTTTGTTTTCATTGGTCTAGTATTTCTCCCTCTGTTCTGCGAGGCTGTGTAATGAGGCCCAGACTGTAATTGGGCCAGTTGTGTTATTTTAGGGTTGGAGTGCAAAGTAATTACCCACCCTCTGCTGTACTGTACTCTCAGAAAGACAGAGAGAGAAAGAGAGAGAGAGAGAAAGGACAACAGATTTATTTAAAAAGGAGAGGAGAGTACAAAAGAGATCTTAATTCAATGTTATTGATTTGAGGATAGAGTTGACTCTTCTGCAAATAGGAAGTTGCCCAGCAGCTTCAACAATCTGAAGGGTTGTGAAACACCACTCCTTGACTTCTGCATCAGCTGCATCCTGTTGATGAACTTTCCTTAAAACAACGTGACTATGACTTGGGCTTTGTTAAGCTCTAAATAACATTAAAAAAAGGGGAAAGCTAGAAATGCAACTGTTAACATTGGATTGATTCAGCACATTGAAAGCATTACACAGTGGAAAAGCTACTATACACGTGCACTCACTCAAATCATGACTAAGCTAAAGTGAGGCATGCTATAGTGCTGAAGCTCATTGTGAAGGGAGGGCAAAAGGTGGTTTGCTGACCTCCACATAAAGGACAGAAAATGTTATTTCAAGAAGGCATCTCAAACATTCTTCTATTTTTGTAAGATCTATATATAGATCCTGCTACCTAAGTTATAATATTTAAGATTTCAGTCCTTGTTGAATTGGGACGCCACTGGTTACCGTGGACACAGCCAGTACGGGTTTTACACTTCATGTCCCAGATTTGATGTGTCAGCAAAACCTCATTGAGCAGCCACTTTGTCAGAAATACAACTGAAGAGCAATTGGTATTTCTCGTTACAGCGCAGCCAAACATTGTTTTAATAAAGAGGAAAGTCAATAATTGTCCATTTTCCATCAAGACCAACTGCCTAATTTAATGTTGCAAGTTGTTTTTACCCCAACATCAAGACACCAGTAACAGGAGTTGTAACTGCAGCACGTCATTTAACTCACACAGTGGCTGCTCCATCTTGTTCTGTTACTCCCTGTGATATTTAAAACTGATCCACTGAAAAAGACCAGGCCATTTGTTATGCTAACCTCTGTGACAAATACACTGAGTTTTCTTTGACTGTTTCCCAGTGAACGCCACCACAGGTTTTGCCAGTAAAATTCTTTTAATGTGAACTAGCAGCAGCAGGAAATGTTCGGTTTACATAAAAGTAACATAAAGATCCAATTTAGCATGTAACATTGTCTGACCCATTTAACAATGGGTAAAAATCGATGCAGCAGAACCAGATATCGTCCATTTTACGCCACACATTCTTCTTCCTCATCCAAAGGTGATGCCTAAATTACCCACAATGCATATGGGCCACTGTTGGTTGAGTCAGAGACATCAAGTGACATCACTTGAGGCAATATAATGCAGCTCACACTGGAGCCACAAAAGGCTTCATACAATTTATTTCACATATGCAGTGTTACTCCAACACATGTAAACATTTTGAATGTCAGATGTGTAAAATCAGTGGAGTTCCCATTTAATACAGCTCTGACATTGCTGTAGAGAGTCAACAATAAACAGTGAGGCTGATATCAATGAGATAAAATTACAGATAGTATTGTTACATTACATAAATGCACCGTTTCCTGGAAATCCCTTGTGTGTGTGAAGGCAATCTGAATCCTATGTGGGAATGGCGGACTCTGCCACTAACAAGGAAAATAACTACATAGAGAAATTATTACTATTGTACACATCAAAGTCATTAAATGCCAACCATAAATGGCATCCGATTTCATGAAAATCTTAAAGATTATAACTTTAATGAGGATTTTGCATTGGAAATTACATAGAATTTTCTACTCAGCCAAATTCCTGAAGGGTCTTGTATTCATATTCATATTTAATAAATAAAACCAAACATAGAACACAATAAAATCCTTTCTTAGATGTGGACACTCAGTCAGGCCCTCTTACAGTTCAAGTGTGCTTTGTGTAATCTTGGCAGAAGTAATTAATGATTTACTACACCAAGATTTCCAGTCCTGCTGGTGCTGAGAGGTGATGTCATTACAGATATTAATGCAGTTTGCATACAGACACGTTTACAAGTCTTTTACAACGGGTTGTATGTCTTGTGCCATGTGTGAGTGAGTGTCAAGGAGACTAATCCTTCATCTGATAAGATTAACACAGAAGTGAGCACACAGGACTGCACAAACACTTACAAATGCATAAAGACACACCTCTACTAAGTGTGATTTGAAACTGAATTTAATTCAGTCAGATCTGAACCATTCAGGTCCACAGAGATAAAAAGCATACTTTGCTGTGCTACTGTGAAAAATTATTAGTTTATCTCCTCTTTTTAAAAAAAGTTGGCACAGTAGAGCACTTCAAATAATTTTATAGTTTTTTGGGCATATAAGGTTTGGGTATTGTCCAAACCGTAGCCATGACATCGTAGTTTCAAACTACAAAAACAAAGTTACTGTTGATTCCACTGACAGAGATTGTTTCTTTAAATATTTTGCCTTCCCACCTACTAGCCTGCATAACAAATGTCATATTTAAAGTTTTGTGAAATACCAATTTTTACCAATTTACCATTGTGCTGTGTTGCAGCTTTTTATCATGCATTCTGTTATGAATCAAAGATATGGTTAACCTGCAATCCGCAGTGTGACACACTAAGTTGCCATTTATCGGAACTGAAAGGAGGGAGGGCCGTTTCTGCTGCCTCTATTCATCTTCCTTTTCATCTCTCCTGCTAACCTCTTCCTCATTCTGACCCTGACTCACTTCAAGACCGAGGAACAGTTAACGAATATTACGACATCGAAACTCAAAGCCGGTGGCCCTCACATCATAGTTTCAGTGGAAAAATTTTAGAGAAATCCACACAGCGTTTTTGTTCCAGTCGGTTTTCACAGGACAGGCCAAGGCGGGCAGTCACGATGTCAGAACCAGAACAGGAAAGAAGCGTGTGAACTAATGGAAAGAATGACCAAGCATTAATAGAATGATGAGTGAAGCAGAGAAGAGGAAAAGAGGGCTGGACGAGAGGTCAGTAGAGTGACCAGCTTATAAATAAAAAGCAGGAAGAGGATGGCTTGGCAAAATCTGGCCCTAACCAGTTCTAAAGGACCATAAAATAACATCGGTGAAAACATTAGGGTTTTTTTTTTGCATTAATGCACCCACTGTACCTGCTGTTTGTCAACATTTGCATTGAATAGCCTACGTAAATCATTACAAGAAACTTTGCTGATGCAAACTTAGTGGTGTAAAAATAAACAAATGGGGACACATGCACATCAGCCACTTTAGAAAATCTAAAATAGCACTAACAAATGAGGAGAAAAACTACATGCAGATACGGCTTCTGTGTTATCCCTTACAGCCTCATATTGTCTTTCCTGTGTTACAGCTATACGACCACTCACTCTGGAAGAGGTGAAGAATTAGACCTGTATGTGTGTCTGCGCGCACGTGGGATGGAGAGAGAGAGAGTTTAATTTTATACTTACACTGTATTTGTACATCTGTGCATTTGTGAGAGTATTTATAAGTAAAGGTTGTATTTATAGAATGCTTAGTACTGATTAAATTTAAATTTGATTTATTTATCCTTTATTTAACCAAGGAAGCCTGCTTTGAGATTAAAATGTCTTTTTCAAGGCTACCCTGGTCAAGATATGAACCAACAAACAGCTAAAACAAAATGTGTCAAAGGACCAGAGTTAAACTAACTGGAAACTTAAAAATAAAATTGTCAAATAAAATCTGAAATTGACAATGTATAAACTATATAAATATAAGACTAGACTCTAAAAGTAAAATAAACATGGCACCTTACAGATAACCAAGACAACCTTTGAGAAGTCTAAAGTCATCAATGATAACTAATACCAATCCTAATGTACCAAACAATAAATGAATGAGACCAACACATCCAGATTGTTAAATACTCTCTAACACCTAGAGTACAGAGCTGAATTAAATACACATGTGCAAAAGTAATCAGATATATTCATCAAACTGCTCAGAGGTGGTCCGCTCAGATGGTATTTTCAAACGGATTCTGTTGATTTTATGTGATTGTGTACCTCAACAAACGGTTTTATGATAATTTGTGTTCTTATATGAGAGGATCTACCCCACGTACATTCACATGCATACATACATACATACATTTCCTTCCATTGCAAGACAGAAGAGAGTAGATGAGGAAGGCCTTCTTTCAGTTCCTGTAAAAAAAACAACCAGAGGTCTTTAGAATGTGTGTGCGTTCATGTGGGTGCATAAACGTGTGTGTGTGTGTGTGTGTGTGCGTGTGGGCATGCACAAGTCTGTGAGGGGCTATTAGGGTGGGGTGGGTGACTGGTGATGACTGTGGTTTTCAAAGGAATTTCAGGCCGTGCCTGGCCGCAAGTTAATGTGTTTATGTCTCTGAAAGGGAGAGAGACAGATAAAAGTAGGGAGAGAGAGAGAGAGAGAGAAAGGGAGACAGAGACAGTGACAGAGAAACACAGACGGACATGTGCTGTGATTCATGGTTCCTCCTGCTAAACCGATGCCTTGGCCACAGTTGATGTTGCAAGCCCTTGACAGAGGATAACAGAGGATGGAAGTGGCAACCGGCTCCAGATTCAACCAGACAGACCTTGTTCCAAGTTGCGACCTCATGACTGCATGCAAGGGTCCTGTAAAGAAATGTAGACTAGTTGTTTTAGGAACTCCTGATCCTCTAAATGGGCCATAATGAGGGGGTCAAAATGTTTTACTAGCAGGCTCCAGGCACGGACGCCTCAGTGGCTCCACAACCTTGAGGGCCTCAGCTTACTCTGCTCCTCACTTACTGTCATTCACTCTGCTCCTCCTCCTGCCGGCTTATAAATACATTCATTACATCAGGACGCACGATGATCTGGCCTGCCTGACCTCACAGCCGGAAAACATATAAACAGAGATGAAGTGCTCCTGAAAAAGCAATAAAAGGCTTTGAATTATAGCCACTGTTATGAGAAGGAAGAAAGAAAAAAACTTTCTCTTACACACTTGACAAATCCATTTTAAACCTTAACTTGTATTTAATTTGTATTATACCAGCATGTGTTATAATAAACGCAGTTCTCCACCAAAGTAAAATCTGTGAGGTGTGTCTGTGTATCTTTGCAGGACTGGTGTGTAGTTCTTGTGCAGCTGAGCGTGGGTAAATATTAGCAGAACAGGGCTAGAGACACAGATGTACAAAATATCGGCGCAGTTACTGTGAGAGCGCAAGTGTAAGAGGGCAGACAGGGAGAAGGAGAAGGTGAGGAATACTGAGAAAGAAAGAGGAATGAAGGCTGACGAACAGGAGAGATACTGTTAGAAAAGGGAAAAGATTACAACCACCAGGACCTTTCTTCGCTGTAAATCACCAGTGCTGCATTTCCTGTGAGCAAATAAAAAAAGCACATAAAAATAAAGGGAAATTGACAATGGAGGGCAGAGAAATAGAATGGTAGAACGTGATAGAGTGGGCACTTTTATGAAGGGAATCTGTAGCCCTGCAGCTTTGTCTGTGTGTCGAGTCTAGCAGCCTCCGCTTTAATCACTGAGAGAGTGAAGTGGAGAGGTTCTTGTGCCGAGTTCCCCCAATGGAGGACTTCAGACGTTTAAGAGCACAGGAAGCAGAGATGGTGCAGACGGGAAATACACACAGACAGTGGCTATGCAAAGTGTGTTTAGGGGAGACAGGCCCCTGTGTGGCAATAACAAAGTCACGGGTCAGTGCCACGACTAATCAGAGGTCGCACAGGATGTCTGTGATCAAGAGGAGGGGGAAAAAAGGGCTGAAATCCAAAAGCTCCTAAATGGCTGATTAAACCGTATCTTGAGGCCAGTTCAGCAGCTAAGTTAAGTATTCACTTAAGCTACATTTAATGCTAATTGAATCCCCCTACTCCAGGGCAGTGGCTGGTATGTGCTCTGAGAATTCAACAATCAGAGTTGAGTGAAAAAGTGGGCTACTTATACAAACCATCACAAGGACACTACCAAAATTAAGAAGGCTGAGACATTTTAAGTTAGGTCAGTCTCTTGTTAACCTCGTTGACACTAATGAAGTAAAAGTAAATTGTTTAGTTTTCGTTTTGTTGAAATCAAAAACAATAACATTTTAGTTTAAGAAAATTTGCCTTCTTTTGAGAGTTGCTACAGCAAGAAATGCTAAAACAATTGGTCGACTGTTCTTTATCGTGAAAAAATTCCAGGGCAGCTCCTGTGGCTTGGGGGTTAAGACATTGACCTATTAGCCAGAAATAAATAAGGAATCTGAAGGCATCACCTTGGGCTTTGGGAAACCTTGTTGGAAAATGTTCTTACATTTTATAGACTAAACAATTAATGGATTCAATAATAAAAAAAAACTGAGATCAATCAATGAAGCCCTATTGTCTCCAGGTAGTTTGATGCTAAATGCTTTTGCAAGATCCTAAACACCCCGGGACATTTCTCAAACATTCAGATTGAATTCGAATGGTCACACCAGGCAAGTGTGTCGTGAGATTAGCACATACGGGAGAAGGCAGCGTGTATGTATGTGCACGTGTGTGTGAGTGAGGGAGTGTGTGTGTGGGTAAGCCTGGTCGTCTCTGCCATTTAGTAGGGCAGAATTAAGCGTGAGGACGTCTGTCCTGTACCAAAGCATGACATCAGCCAGTTGGCAGAGGAGGTGTCGGAGCAGGTGCTATATGGGAACGAGGGAGGGATGGAGACATGCGGGGAGGGAGTGGAATTGGGGAAGGACAGGGAGAGGATGGAGGTGTGGGACAGCAGAGCAGAGGGTGGTGCAGGAGGATGGGGCAGGAGCCAAGATGAGTGTCCAAGTGAAGCTATTTATAGCTCTCCATCATGGGCCATTCTACCAGGCCCTGATCACCACCAGTATTATACCTCTATTTCCCCTCTGCTCATATTCAGCTCATATCCAGGAAGATGGCAAAACACATTTACCTCTGAATAATGTCATATCAGTCTATTCTGAGCCGTGACATTAGACATTTTCCACCCTGTATGTCAAACATATGACAGATAATACTTTTGACACGCTGCTTTTCTTTCTTTAAGACGTCACACTTTATGTATAACTGATTTTGCATTATCTTGTGATTGCCATTCAGGCAACTTTAACAATCTAGACTCTTTCAGTCAACGGAGACATTTAAAAATTTTAAAAATGCAATCAAACAGAGAGAAGGAGCAGCCAAGTGAGCCTGCAGTTGTATTTAGAGTGTAGACAGGCTTTTGACCTGTGTCTGACCTGAGACGGCCCAGCTACAAGAGGTCCATTACCGTCCACTACTCCAGAGCAGAGAGGTTGCCATGGGAACGGCACAAGAACCAGGTCCAGTGAGTCCAGCCATCTGGTGGACAACTCTATGCAAATAAACTCTAGCTACTGTTTAGCAAAAGGTCCAGAGTGAGGCCTGCCTGGTCCAACACACAAAGTAAATCAAAAAATGCTCTCTCCAAGAGAGAAAAAAAGACAAATTGTTGACAGGATAGATAGAAAAGTAGGAAAGGGAGGTATCTGTAGCAGGCAAGTGGTTCATATGGAGGCTTGCATCTGACTTAAAAGAGTACTCTTTTTTTATTCCACGCATTGTTCTTTAACAAAACCTGGCGTCTGCATTACCCACAATGCAACTTGACCGCTGTCAGTTTGGTTAGAGTGTGTCTTATGCTAGCTAATGTATCCTTGAGCAGCAAGCCTATAGCAACCTTGAGAGGGCTACAAAAGCCTGGTAAGCTCCACAACCCCCAGATTTTTTTTACTTTCAAACTTGTAGTCTTTAGACCCAGCTGACAATTTATCATATTTCATGCAGCTCCCTCTGCAACTTCATTTGTAGTTGTACTCCCAATGACCTGCGAACAGACTTTGATGTGTAAAATAAGGTGGCGTTCCCCTTTAAGCATGCTAGAGGGACCAAGGATATGGTTATTCATGGCCATAATATCCAATTGTCTATATCTAGTGTTGACAACACCCCAACTCCCACCCACAGAAATACATCCCCATAAATCACACGGTGTCAGTGACAGATAATCTGGAGTTACACAGTATGTATGTACTGTACATGCATGGTTCTGACCTTACTGGACCTTATCCTGGCCCATGGACACAGCAGCCTGCATCAGAATGGCATTGTGTTCAGTTGTCTCTGGGCCGCGTGTGACAATATAATAGTGTCTTTGTCTTCCACTTATCTGGCCGCAGCTCAGGCTACAGAGCAGAGTGTTTCAACAGCTACTGTCTAGTATCAGACCTAAGGACACACTCTGTGTGAGGGCTTATTGTCAACCACTCTACATGGACAAAATAATCATCTGAGCTGAGACAGATAAGTAGATTTTTAAACGCCCACACAGATGCCTTCATAGGAAGCTGGAGCTGCCAGAGGTTAGCTGCTTTTCTTCCTCTGTGTGCGTTAAAACAACACTGTGCCACAATCAGACATGCAACACATATTTGCTATAAACACATGACAAATATGTAAACATGACGATGGACATTACACTGTATGTGCACATGCACTCACTACAAAACACATATACAAATATATTATATCTTGTATAAATATACAAATACAGCACCGACCAGATGACAAAGCCCTGTACTGTGTGGTGTGAGCTCCTATTTAAGAAATGTCCTTGGCTTTTTGGTTGTTTTCACGGTGAATCCCAGAGTCCACCCACACAGGCAAGCCCTGCAGAGACCTTCTGTTCCTCAACCCAGGACACACACACAAACATGCACAGACAACACGTACACACACACACACGCACACACACACACACAGAGACAGTCACAGAGAAAAACAACAATAGAGAATTGAAAGAAGGTTTTATTGTGACTAGATTTCTACTTGGTTCTTCAGATCCCACTAATGCAATAAAGTTTCATTTCATGATTTTCTTAAAGTTTGATTTTAATTATGGGCTGGTTTACTAAACAACGTCCAGATGGTGCTCTCTGTAAAAGGGAAGGACAGATCTGAACAATATAACATATTAGTCATGATTGTTTGGTTGAAAAAAAATTATGACACTATCTTATCACATACAGAAGGTGTTGTCGTCTCCCGATTCTGTATGCACCCTCTTTCTAACTTTGGATGTTTGACTCAGATTTACACTTGACAAATTGAGGACAAAAAGGAGTTAAATTAGATTCAATGGTGCACACTGACACCAGCAAAAACAGTTGGGTCTGTGTGTTTTATGGAGCCAGCAGAGAGTGGAGTACATATGGACGCCTCACATTATGGCACATAGCACTATAATGTGGTGTGGTAATGGCCGTGAAACCACATGTCACTTTGGATGGGAGAGAGACTCCAGAACAGAGGCGAGGCCCAGAGCCAGACGAGTGCTGCAGTTCACCTTCAGCCACTCTCTATCTCTGTTTTACTCTGTCTGTTTATGTCATCTCTCGCTTTTTCTTCCCCATCTCTAGCTTTTCCTTTCTTATTCCACTCTGCGTCTCCCATTGCCTTTCAGATATCTCGTGTTTCTTTCTTGTGCTCTCGCAGTGTCTTTCTCATTTTTCCAGACTTCTCTAGTTTGACCCGTGGGTTACTGCCTCTGAAAGAATGTCTTGCACAGGCCAAGGTAATATTGTGGTTATTCTGTGAAAGAGTCTATTTCATGCCACTCCATAACATCAAATCAACATTATACCAATTACAATCCCAGGAGCTAAACCTCTGCTTACATTTTGATTTGATTATACCTCGAATCAGTGTCAGTAAGTCCCTTTAAGAGTCCTTAAAATGCTATTTAATGGCATTCTTCATATGGTGCTGCCTTATGTGAAGCAGCCTGTGAAAGCAGACATCATTGACAGAACAACTTGGCTCACGTTCAGTCAATGTGCTAGTTTAATGTGAATGGCTTCAGACCATAAAAGGTGATCAGCTCTTACCATGTCAATTTCACTCTCTTCTGCCTCACCCACTTCATCCCCCTGCGGCCAAACCGATAGCACAAATGCCTCACCTTTGCCATTGTTCAGTATGATACACTGTTACACGAGGTGAGGGTGTTTTCTGTTTTCTCCTAATGACTTCAGAGCGTGCAGGCAGCCTGCGCTCTCATGTTTGTCTCCCAGCGCAAGCAGCCTGGCAAAGTCCAGGGAGGCTATTGACAGTGGACTTTGGAGGGTGGGGAGAGATGAAGGCATTCTGCGCCAACACACATACATAAAAAGTCACGCACACACAAACTCACACTTGGATCATAGGCTGTTATTGCCTCTGGCTATTGCAGGCTAATAAAGTGATCCAGAGAAAATGCAGGAGGAAATGACATGGATATAACCATGTGTGTCTTACAGCTGTTAGTCTAATCAGATGTACACTCTCAGTGCATTTAACTTGAGTCTTATTTGACTGAAATTCCATTATAGGCATTGGGAGAGGTGTCTAAATCTACACGTGTTGCTGTCAGTAAATACAACTGCAGTGGTTAGATGCCTTTATCAGTAGTTTGTGACAAACAGGGCTGTTGTGGGTTATCGACCCCTGGGTGGGCTCATGCTGTTCCTCCACCTTCTGCCACTGTGGTTTACCTCTCTGGAAACTCTGGCTTTGCTGCTGGCACAAAATGGCTACCAGATGCAATAAGCTGGCATAGGTGAAAGTTGGCCACAGAGAAACCTTTTATGAGCGGTTTCTTGAAAGCTCTTAAGATGCCATTGATGTGTTGTTACTGATAATCAACCTCAATACATACTCCTCAGATCATTTTTTATGTCTGGGTAGAGATACGGACAGAACTATTTTTAAGGACACACACTCGCTGTATTCATTCTTGTAGAAGAAACCACAGTTTCATTAGGAAGTCTAGACGAGACCGCCAGTGTTTCAGACTCCAATCTGTGCTCACCTCACACCACACCACCACCTCAGTTATCCTTCAAAATAAACAAGCACACAGTATATCTCTAACTGTCACACACACACACACTACGTATCTAGAAACAATCAGCAGCGATAGAGATACGTTATTATAGGTCCCTCCCAGACATGATGTCACTCAGCTTATAAGAGGTGCCTGACACACAGTGAGGCCCTTGACATAGAGCCTTTTCATTATCTAGGTAGAGCTGACCTCTATAAATTTATATTAAAGACTGATATTGACATAAGTTCGGCTGAGTGTGCGATTTGTATTTGTGTCTAGTATGAAAATATTCTATAACATATTCTCCAGAAGTAGCTACAGCAAGAGCCTCCATGTAGAGGCAATGGAGCTGGATAATTATGGGGTGAACTGTGTGTGTGTGTGTGTGTGTGTGTGTGTTTGTGGATGTGTGGTTTAGGGTAGGGGGGGATTGTAATTTTACAGTGAACAGCTTTTTAATCAGTAGCAGCTGGCTTTTGTTTCTTAAATGCACACACTCACACAGAACTGCCTAGGACGATATGGCAAAAATATCATATAGCAATTTATCTCAGGCAGGATCACGATTCACGATCTTCTCACCATTCAGTTTCATGTTGGTTTTTAAGACTATTTTGCAAGTTATTGGTTTAAAAGAGAAAAATAACTCTTCATTATAAATCGTATACAATGTAGCCTAACGATTGATTCAAACAACAAAGAACTGATTCATTTTGTTCTTATAACATATTAAAGATTTTAATATACATATTTTAATTTGAACACAGGGAAAGACTTGCAGATATTGATTGGTGTCTACAGTAGCCAATGGCGCAAAATGTGCGTTACGCCCCCCCCCACCGTCATGCAGACTTGGTGCAGACTGGTTCAGCTCTCACTGAGTGAACAGTACGCCCGTACCGAGTACCGAGGTGGTTTTCTTGCCAGGTTTGGCCACTGGCACCCCGGGGCTGACTCAGCTAGGATAGCTAGCTGCCTGGCTAACCGAGCTAACTAGCTACAGATACAGACATACAGTTAGTAACGTTAGTAAATGTATCTGTTCATCAAGAAACAGAGGTCCCCATTCATGTCATGTTCACTGGGAGGCTACTGAGCGCAGTTTTGTTGCGCGCTTACTCGGCTCCAGTTCTGGTGCCCAATCCGGCACTGCTCGCTGACGATGTCCTGGCCTGAAAACCACTAGTGCTTGAGTAGAGGTGTAACATTAAAAAACAATACACTCCCCAGGCGCTCCGAGCTCCCAGTCCAGGCTGAGTCAGCTATGACCAGTAGGCTAACTGAGCTAATGTTAATTAGATAACGGCAGATTACGTTAACAACCAAGTATCACTTTTCTTTCATCAGCAAACTCCGTAAATCGCAGAGAGTTGAGGCAGAGCAGCCGGGGGACACGGGGAACTTAAATATTAATTTTATGAGGCCCACCAGTTACAGTGTTGCCTTTGTAGACAGCGGAGGACGCAAGCAGCGAGGCAGCTGAACGGCAGCTGTCTACTGCCTGTTTAAGCCACAAAACTAAACTGATGGAAGTGCACTGTTGCACAAATACTAACGATCTCTCTGAAAAGGCAGATCGTGGAGACATTTTAACTATCCACGATCTAATATCTTAATATAGCACACCCCTAGAACTGCCAATCCTTAGCATAGACAGTTGTTTGCAAAAAATTTATTCAGATATGAATGAAAACCTACCGACTCTGTTTAATGGTTGCAAATGAAAACAAGATTAGTGTTGTATACTTCAGCTCAAGTACACAAAAATAATACTACATACACACAACAAATAAAATAACACACGGTAGCTCCGCTTTAATCTTGAGAAGCTGCAGAGCTGCAGTCTCCATTCATTCAACTCTCTCTCTCTCTCTCGCCTGCCATTCACCAGTCTTTTGCAGAGTTTTGCGTTCATTCTATGCTGCCAGCGACTGCATGATTGTCGCCGTTCCTCGCGGGTCTATTTCAAGTAGCCGGCTATTTAAAAATAACAAAATATTCTTTGTTTGGTTCATCAACGGTGATAAATTATCCGAAAGTCCCGAGAGGTGCAAACAACTCAGCACAACACCAGTGAAGCTGGAGCTCCATCTCTTCAGCAAGTGTTCCTCTTCCGCTACTACGCACATACATGCTACACCTACACATGCGCACTGAAGACCCAGGGTTAGGGTTACAATTTTGGATTTATTCATGCACCTTAAAAACATTCATTGAAGTTTTATTCTTTTTACATGTTTAATTACAGCATTAAACGTTGAAATGTATATTGTAATAGGCTGTATATTAACTTATTGGGAGAAAACTGGTAGTTCTATGTAAAATCAGACGTTGAGCATACCATACCATATCGCCAAAATGGCATGATCCTCGTTTCGCTGCGAAGCTGCGACTGAGATTGACAGTCGAATCAGGTTCCGCCCATCGAAGCATCTTTGGGGTCAGCCCAAGTAATATCATTAGCGCAATATGTGAATCGGATCTTGAGACGGGGCGGATAGCAGTTGCAAGTGATGCAATTCATGGTGCTATCAGTGGGCGCAATCATTTCTTTGTGAATTCGTCCCTCAATGTAAATGGAGGATAATCTACCGGAGTATCTCCCACATTGCTTTATCAGTATTACAATAGTTTGCAGCCCTATGCACTTCAACCTCCAACATGCACACAGACTGACATCTCTACTAAGCTGCCTCCCTGACCCCAGTTGCCCCAGGCAACCCCTTGTTGTTGCAGTGTTTAAAAAGATGTGAGGAGCACAGTCTCCCACCAGGATAACTCAGGGAGCGAACACAGATTAAAGTCTGCTAGTCTCACAATGGGAGCCCTTAAGGCTACACAGAGGAGAGCAGTTCAACATACGCGCGCGCGCGTGTGTGTGTGTGTGTGTGTGTGTGAGAGAGAGAGAGGGAGAGAGAGAGAGAGAGAGTGTCAACATGTGAGCTCCTACTTTCTGTAATTTTGGCTTCTGTATGTACGCATGTGTTTGTATGCAGATATGGGTGCATGCCTACTTACCTTACATCTCCAACGTATACAGCCTTTAATTTTGAATGGAGACAAATACTGTGTAGGCCCATATTGAGGCAATGAAAAGAACCATTTCTCTCTACCTACAGATCAATGGGTTCCCATTCAATTAGAAAGTCTGAAACCATTAGCACCCGGCTAATGACTCCATTCTGGGGAGCTGGGGAGCTTTGGCCTCAGGGTAGGAGGGTGGCGGGTAGGGAAGCCAGAAAAGGCAACCAGACTGGGTGGGGGATTTCTTTAACTGCATTCATTATGACAGCATTACACTTCTTTAGTGTCTTACCGGGCAACACTATCCAGATAACATATTGTAGCAGGGTGCTGAATGCTTTGCTTTGGTCTTGTTTCAGTAATACTAAAGCTGCGCGCATCCTATTACTTTGTTTCTTTTTTCCTCACTTTATTATTCACTTTCTGTTTGTTTTTTGTTACATGAAATGTTTCTAATAACTGTCTTATTGCTGACTTTGCCAACCAACCTTACTGCAACCCAACTGTGTGCGCCTCGGAATTGAGTGAGGGGTTAACCTGCAGGTCCTCCCACTATTCCTGCACTGATGACAGCTATTCATTATTTTATGATGGAGGCAACGCTTTTGGGTGAATTCAGACATCCCTCCACCCCCAGTTTTGCTCCCACATTTTCTACACAGTCCTGCGGCAATCATTAATTCCCCTCAACTTGTCAAATAAACAGTTAGAAATACTGATCAGTCCCAGTGCTGAAAATGGCAGTTGACCTAGACAAACATGCAATGAGAAAGAAAGAAAGAAAGAAAGAAAGAAAGAAAGAAAGAAAGAAAGAAAGAAAGTAGGCAAGCAGCCAGGCAGACAGAAAAATGAGTGTATATTAGAGGGTTTACAGGTAGGAACCATGTGGCTATAGGCAGAGGTAGGACGCCATGGGCAGAGTCCACATCCTGTGTCTTAATAACGCGTGCTGCGGCCTCAGGGGAATGGCAGTTTTAATGGGGAGGCAGTCTGCCACTGGTAAACACATGCTGGAGCTCAGTGAAAACACTGCTGGCAGGGAATTAGGTCATTTGTGATAAGCATGAGAACAGGATCGCCTTGAAATCATTTCTGGCTGCATGTGTGCGTGCGCTTGTGTGTGTGTGTGTGTGTGTGTGTGTGTGTGTTATGTGGAAACTCTCCCCTATTAAACATTTGTTTAGCTTGCCATTAGTTTACCTCAAC
The DNA here is from genome assembly GCF_021292245.1 of Micropterus dolomieu. Lineage (NCBI taxonomy): Eukaryota > Metazoa > Chordata > Actinopteri > Centrarchiformes > Centrarchidae > Micropterus > Micropterus dolomieu. The sequence goes on from NC_060157.1 coordinate 15,079,793, forward strand.
AGTCTGTTAGCTCAGACAAGTCTAAATCAAATCATTTTTCTGTTTATGACAGGGAACCTGAAATCACTTCAGTTTGGGAATTGAATAATTTCAAGTCGCCTGTTACATTCAATAGAAGGGTAAAACAAAAACAAATTTCCTCGAAACACTAAGGCCCCCAGATACTCATGCTGCAGGCTTGTACCCCGAATCCAGTGAAGAGTTATTAGGGATATAATGATATTACGTCTTACAGTGAATGAGCCATGACACCAGCCGCATGAGGTAAGGAGTTGGCCTGGTACAGAGGTAGCTAAGGTTAAACGGAAAAGCAGGGGATGTGTCATTAGCCTGAAAAAACATTTGTCATGATTCTGGTCATTCTTTAGAAGATCAAGTGTTAACATAATCACTTCTTGAAATTTCAGAGAGACTTGTCATTATTCGAAGTAGAGTGTTTGATGGACGGCACATAAGTTCAGGTTCATAAAAGAGCAGAGGAGAAGAGAGTGCGGTCCACCAATTGCCTCGCATTCGATTGCTCTGGTCTGGCTCATCTGGTACAGGAAGAGCTGGGAAAAGTGATCGGGCCCATCCAGTCTCAACTAGCCGGGCCTGCTCCACTTTCCTCCAGGGACTGCCAATGGGGTGGTGTGGCGTAGGGAGATCGGGGAGCAGCGTTGGAGGGGTTCACAAGGGGCAGTGGGAGGGAGGAGAAACTGGAAGGTTGGAATGGGGACGGAGGGGAGGGTGAACGGTTCTCTCCCTAAGAAGTGCTAACTTGGACAGTGGGAGGAATTTTCTGTGGTTTATCCAACGAGAGCTGCTCCATCTGTATAAACTGGAGCCTGCCAAAATGTAGGCTCTCTCTCCACAGACACACACATGCACGCACACACATGCACACACACACACCAAAGGCTGCCAGAATGTCGACTCCCTCTGTCCATAGAGGAGCAGAGAAACTTAACTCCCTCATTACTTGCTGAGATAACTAGTGCTCAGATGCTTCGATAAAAAGTTACAAGAAACACACATGGGCGCACACAGAGCAGAACTCACACGCATGTGCTTGCATGCAAACAAGCACACACGCATCCAGCCAGTCCATTGAGAAGGTGAGTCCTGGAGGTCTCCAAGCTGAAGAGTACTTAAAAGAATTGTTTTCGCCCGTTCTGTTGAGCCGCCCTAATGACAGTGGCGTGGAGACAGAGGTTATGTAAGTGTGAGCTGCAATCACGCTCCACGCCATTTAGACGTGACTCAGCTGGCCCAACGCCTGTTTGCGTGAGTGTGTGTGTGTGTGTGTGTGTGTGTGTGTGTGTGTGTGTTAAAGGACAGAGAGAAAGAGAGAGACAGCTAGAAAACAGCTGAGTGAGTGTGTGGAAGAGAGAAAGACAGTATGTATGATAGAAAAAAAAAGTCCTGAGGTCAAGCGTGTATATGTGCATTTTTGTTTTTGCCTGTGCATGTAAGTGCATGTCGGCCGGGGGGGTTTGGGGGGGGGGGGGTCTGGGTTATAACACATTTTTTAGTGACCATGTGTGATATGCCGTTTTATTAATTACAGTTAGTACACACATGTGCCCCTTCCTGCCTTTTAAAACACATTTTTGCAAGGTTGTTCATGTTAAATTCACTAGCAGGGAGCGAATATTCAAGTGTGTGTCACACAGTGGTCCCTTAGTTTCCCAGCAGGGCTTGTGGCAGAGGACTGACATCTTTCCACAGGATATGAGAACTGTGTGATCATCCATCTGAGCTTTGAGGTGAGAGGAAAACATACACTCTACAGCGCCTCCTTTCGTGCATTAACTTCTATTACTCTCTCTCTCTCTCCTAAGATTGCTCATGTCTCTTTAAAACTTTGCTCTTCTTTAGCCAAGGGGGCAGGGTTGTACTCCGTGAATCACTGGGCTGTCCCTGGCACAGACAGACGCATGCACATAAATGCATACACACACACACACACACACACACACACACACACACACTTGAAGCTCTTCATGTGTATGAGTGGAGCTGGCCCTATGCCCAGCCTTAGGGCTGCACGGCCCCAGCACTGTATCATTTAACCCTTGACGAGCTAATACTGTTCTGGTTTAACCCCAAAAAGGAACATCAGCTCAGTATATCAAAGCTTGACTGTTCAGGCCAAGCCTCTTACAGTCTGTTTTCCAAATGTATGCAAGTAAATGCCACATACAATAATTCCCATAAAGACCACAGCGAGTTTTTAAGCGAGCTGCTCCTTTAATGTTCAGTACAGTTGGCTGTTTAACTCTTTAGGAGGTCTCCCCGAGCAGCTACAGTGCTACTGCTAAACTCAGTAATAGAGAAACTGGTTTCTGTGACAAGGTTTCTATGAAATTGTATAATTTTTCTTCACATGACCCCTTAAAGATGCTTTATTCCTTTAGTGTCAGGGAGGATGTGCTTAACTGGTTGCATGAAAGTTCATTCTTGATGCCCACTGACACCAGTGACATTTGAACTTTGACTTGGCAAACTGTGTTCAAATCATATCTCCTCTTTGTGTCCTATGCAGGACAGGAGACAGTCAATATTTTGGCTATGGTGTCAACATGTGTGCCAGTAGACTTGCCATCTGAGCATGTGGACACAGAAATGCACATGGACCATCAGCAAGTAATGACCATACAGTAGCTTGGGACATGACACAGACAGCGTCGACGGAGATGGGATGTAAGGCTGTTGAGAGCCGGTGTAAAGTGCGTTAAGTATGATGGGTGCAGTGACAGATTGTTTAACCTTATCTGCAGCAGTTGTGGGATCTGACTGTGAATGATGTTGGACCTCCTCTCCTCTCTGCTTCCTGTAAGATAGATCCCCACGGAGCTATAGCTGCACCAATAACCATGTCAGCTTGAAGGCAGGGCTATTGCCCTCCCACCTCTACCAGTGGGTAACCTCTGGAGTAATCCCTCGAGGGTCCAGACTAATATAGTACATGGATATGATCCTATGGAAATGATGGTCCAGCACAGAATTAAATGGCAGCCAAATGTATGTTAAACACTGGATACTTATATGTGGTTTGACTAGTACGAGAAGAGTGAAAGAAAGATGTTTGGGCTTTATCACAGCGTTTTAACTAGAACAGATGGCAGCACCTGAACATACAGTGGCCGAGTCAAAGAAACATACACACTGGAGGGCATGTACACACACATAGTGAGTATGGTTGCTGAGAAGTGTTCTGTAATTCTAGTGCGTTAATGACTCTCCCAGGCACACTGGAGAAGATGTTAAAAACTCCGGCTGTGATTTACTGTGCAGCGACGCAAGCTGGGACACGACCCAGAGATTCACACTGTGGCACAGATACCGCATATAGTCACACGCACACATCCACACACACAGACATCTAAACACCACATTAGAATCTAACAATGAACAAAAAGAAGTTGATGATAGGATGAACAGCTTAGATTGTTAAATGAAACATGTTTTCATGTGAGTGTTAGCTGCATTTTATAAACTAGATAAATAATTCAACCAATCAAGTCTTCATTTTCAGCCCTTGCATTTGCATGTTCAGTGTAGTTTTATGGCCAACTCTAAGACACTGTATTTGAATCAAACACTATAAAATATCTTCCGGTTCTCTTTATACAGGCCATTGACTGGCAATACAGTCACACATCAATCATGGGCCAAGTCACTTAGTAGCCATTAAACTGTAACAATGTTTGTGTTTGTACAGCTTGGCTCTGACCGAAAACAAAAACATACGTCCTCATTTACCCACCGCAATCTCGTTAGGTCCACACAAACAAGTCATTTTTAATCCGCCAACTGCAGATGAGAAAAAGGAAGAGATCTGCTAGACGATCCATCACAAGTTTGTGGCCGGCGATGGCTGTAAAGTGCATTGCCACAATGTCGCATTGGACGACTTGCGGTCTTCCAAATGTCTTTTCATGAACTGAAAGTAAAACAAAGAGCATGAAGGCCAGCAGTGCTCTAACCACAGCAAAACAATAAGAGGATAGGTTTTGTTTCATGACAAGCCTATGTATACTTTTGCTTTGCCCAGAGCCAGACACCTGCCCTGGGTCTGCTTTGTAAACCCTGGCCACAGGCATACACAGGCCTCAACCTAAGTCACCTGTATTTATCTTGGATTTACTGAACGTCTACAGCCCAGTGGTGTGATTTGTATGATGGGATATGTGGATTGCGACATGAGTTGGGTAATATCACCTCTGGTCCGGTTACGAAAAGATTGATAGAAGACTGATGAGGTTTGTTTTGGAGAAATCCAACCCCTTCCCTTGGAAAGGTTTAAGTCCTGTTCCCACAGAATACAACTTCATGCCCTACGTCTGTCCTCCACCAAGAATAACATGTACCTGGACAACGCTGACCATTTAGACAGCTGCAGGGTGCAGGGTGACACAGAGTGAGGGTGGGGGCTGGTAGTGAAGTCTGAGGTACAAAAAAGTGAAATGAACAATTGTAAGTAATAATGTGGCATGCAATGAAAGAAAGAAAAGGAGGAGAAAGAGGAATCGGGGATTGATGTGAAGAAAGAAAATGAGTAGGAGGAACCCATAAAGTTACAGTAAATGAAGGAGACAGAGAGATATGCCCCTCGCCTTTAAAAAAGTTAGTTGAATCTCTGGAGGTTTAATTGAATTTGTAATGAGTCGGGAGGCAGAAAGTTAGCAGAAGCTCTGGAAGGCTTAGCGCTAAAGATGAAGAGCCGGTGAATGACAGGAGAGAAGACAGAGGAGGAGAAGACTCCATAACAGAGGCATACAGAGGAGTCCTGTGTGAGGAAGAAGACTCGGCCACGCACAGGTAAATTGATCTCACGGGAGGGTGAGCAATAGTGGGGTAAAAGCTATGAAAGAGGGTATGGATTGGAAACACTGAGGGATGAACAGGAAAACTGAACAAAGCATGAAGACAAGGAGAAATGAGAGAAAAATAAGGAGTCATACAGGCAAAGGCAGAGAGAAAGTTGGAGAGGGGTGGACAGAGGCAGAGCTTGAGCAGAAATAGAGAAAGAGGTTTAGGGTGGACCCAGGCTGAGGGTTTGCGAGGTGCGGGGCTCTCTGCAGAGCAAACAGCGGCTAACAGAGGGGCTGTTGTCTGGGTCAGGGTGGGCCAGGGGAGGGGACAGCAACACCGGGATGTGAAATCTAACAGTTCTATTTTAGGGCTCCAGCACAGGAGCCCTTCCCTGCTCTGAACCAGGTGTCAGGGTCAGGGGTCAAGGGCAGGACAGCAGAATCTAAAGAGCCATTTGAAGTGTATTAGTTTGACTGGAAGAAGTCCTGTAATTTAAAATGTGTGTGCATTGCAGGTAAAAATCCAGAAGATGGTTCAAGCGAGGAAAAGGAGCTTCATGATTTCTGGCAAATTACTGCTTACAGCCTAAATGGAAAATGTCAGGATCTTTGAACCCGTCAACTCAAACTGTGTCACTTTTATCAAAAGAGCAAGAGGTTTTCTCTCTGTAATTACCAACAGTGCAGTGCGTGTATGTACATATGAAAGAAAATTCAAATACACTTTAGAATATCTTCTTTCTTTTGCTCTTATGCTGCATTGTCCACCATATTCTACCTAAAACACTGCAAAGCCTGTCATTCTCAACATTATCACCATCATCATCATCATCATTTCCTTGTTTCTCTATATTCCAGTATTTAAATGATTTCAGTTGCTTTCTACAGAAACCCAAAATGTACTTCCTCTTCCTCTCGTTAGACATGTTACTCTCGAAATGATCTAAATGTTTGGGAAGTTAATACAACTCTGAGAACATGTTAACTCCTGGTGGTTCATTTCACAATGTCTCTCATAAGTCATCAGCTTTGATTTCAGATGTTGTGGTCTGCTTTGACGGACGATCACAGCCTAACATCACGCTTCCTTCCGACTTCTTGTCCTCCTCATTGCTCATCTTTCCCACGCAGCAATCATAGTCACCCACTGCCACTTCCATTTCTCCCCCCCTTTTATGTCTCATGGTGCATCTTTGAAACAAACCCAGTCTTCCACTTGTAAAGTCACCAACCACCTACCTCCAACCCCCAACCTGCTCTGTGGTCTGAGCCTATCAAGATCCAGGCAGAGGGGCTGATTATGTAGGCAGCTGTCAGCCCTCTAAGGTGAGGCCCCCCAGGCGACAGTTCAACTGCTTCAGACTGAGGCTGAGCCACCGAGCCTGACAGTAGCACGAACAACACAGAGAAAAGAATGCTAATGGTTCAAATCAGATGAGAGCTGAGATGAGAGGCGGGAGTGCGGAGGAGAGGAGGAGGGCGCTGGCAGGCACTCCTGATCAGCTGTCATTCAGACGAGGCCTGTGTGTGTGTGTGTGTGATGGCGTGTATTTGTTGTGCATGTTTGAGCGAGAAGCACTGGCCGCCCAGGATTACGCCCCCCAGTTACTGACATGTTTTTCCTCCAAAGTGCCTTGAAGTTTGCGAGATGAAGGAAGGGTGTGAACAGAGGGGAGGGAGGGGCTGGCAAAGGCGATAGATGGATGGATGTGGGAGGCTATATGCAGTACACTGTTCTGTTCCTTTATTCTTCCATCTAACATGCCTTCCCTATCTTCTAACTCCACCTCTCTCTTTGACTATCTGCCTGCCTCGGAGCCATACTTTACTGCGGAAAAGGCAACATATCAAAACTTAACGGCATTTCCTTTTTCGGAATAATGCTGAGTTCAATATTATTTTGTTTTGAACTTCACTCCTGTGCTTGCTTCTTCTCTCCTCCAGGGCAACCCCTCCATAGGAGAGACGAGATGCTTTAGCGCCATCACTTACGGGCAGTGAAACAGCCTCCTGTGCGGTGGGAGCTCGCGATTGAAACGTGGCGCGCCGAAGACTTCAGTTCCCCTCTTTCCGATCTCTAAATGTCTGATTCCATTCGCCTCCACGGGACTACAGAAAGAAAGTTAAAGCCTACATGTGCATGTGTTCATGCCATGAATGAATAATGTATTCTGACAGCAGAGACAGATGGATATATGATCACCAGCTAAAGAGGATTTGACTTGCATTGACACTGAACCAGGAAGTGCTTGTCAAGTCATGCTACAACCCCCAGCCATGAACTCACAGTAGATCTCTTTTAGTGTTGCCCCAATCGTTGCCCATAATCAGGGTACAGGAAAGTTTTAAGTTTCAATTACGCACAAAATTACCTAAAATAGCTAACTGACATTTTTTGCCAAACATCAACTTGAATGCCTTCCAACGCAAACAGCTTGACGTGCCCTTACCCCAATGCTCTCTCTCCCCGTACCCCACACCCTCACCCTATCCCTGGCAGATGGCTTTAATTAATATAGACATGATAACGAGATTCCCTGCGATTAATACACCCAGCAGTTATGGTTTTAAGTGCTAGGGATTCCAGATAATATGATTAACAGCAGTTGAAGAGGGGGCATCTGGCAGATGATTTGAAATGGAGGGCTGGAGTGATTGTGAAATAAGTGTGTGTGTGCGTGTGTGCGTGTTTGTGCGTGTGTTAGTGTGTGTGTGTGTGTGTGTGTGTGTGTGTGTGTGTTGTGCACGCAATTTTGTGTGTGTTTATCTGAGTGTCTATCAGAGAGATGATAGTATAAGAATGCTGGGGGCCTAACGTCATGCATTCTTAATAGGCAGTTTTTTATCCACTTGTTATTGTGTAGCCAGCTGTCCTTTGTGCCGGTTACATAGGCTATATTCAGTAGGCGATTTGAGGGTGGACGAGGGGGGAATGCTATCCACCTTGTTTAGCAAAATTACCAAAATCCACCCCCCTTGTTAACCTGCTTAAAAGATGTTCTGTGCGTTGTCTCGTGGTGGCACGCTACAATTCCGCTTTTAATAAAAGCTGTGATTAAAATACATGTGAGATATACTGTGTGTATATCTGTGTGTGTAGCTCACTCACTGACTTGAGTTATAATACTTATCGGGATGATTTAATTGGCTAAGTAGCGTCAAATGAGCTGATTTACAACACATGCAAATGGGGCATGTTCAGACCCCAAAAAATACAGGAAAATGTTAATTTAAATAGAAACTATAGTGTGTTGATCACCCTGTTGTGTAAGCAAGTGCGCTGCCTTTTTGAATACGCCGGTGTTTATATAAACATCACTGCTTATTGGGTAAGAGCTCTAAAAAACCCACCAAAATGCCAGAACAGGGTGCGCACTGTTGCACACTGTCCCGAGGAAACACACCATTTCCAGATTGAATGTGCCCCAGGTCTGTGCGTATCCAGTGCAGCAGATGCTAGAAAAGCTGCACCTGTTAAACACTGCGTTACACTGCGTCAAAATCTAAGAATTCTCAGTAGTTTATTGATATCCACTACATCAGACAGAGGGAATCCATATTGGCAGAGGCCACTTGTAGCAAAAGTGCAGCTGAATGCTCATAAACGTGTTGCTGTTCTCACTTGTTATTTTTCAAATAAAACAAATCTTTATGCAGCAAACTGAATGCTTATTTGACAATACATGCAAATTATTTCAGGGTTTAGTGAATGCCCTTATAAATCAGGGGCAAAAAATAGGCTGGGTTAACAATTAACAAATCACCTACTGACTACATGTTAGGGCAAACACACAACAGATAGAACTGCATGACATTTCACCATATGTGTGCATCTGTGTTTATATAGTGATCACTGTGCAAGACTTCATTCCTGTATTATTCAGGAAAGCAGAGACTTTGCAAACGAGACTTTATCTACAAAAACAATTTGCTTAAGAGAAAATTATTAATAATATATGCATATATGCCTTTTAGCTGCAGACAAACCATGAAAAAATGGCAGATAGATGCAAATATGTACAGTACATATTGGTCCTGTTTCTATAGTCAACACTAGAACTTTATTTTCCATTGGCTCTCAGCTGTTGGCTAATTCCAGGACACACAACTCAAAATACAAAGAAAAAAGTACAAGTTACAGGGAACTTGAGAATCTATTTTGATGGTTCCTCTTTGGAGAAAGTCTTCCCTCTTTCTTCTAAACGTATGATCCATTTTGGGTGTTTACATTCGTACGTTCAGCCCCTGTGCTTTGAATGTGAATCTATGTTTTTCACACGTGTCGCCTGTATGAAGACACTAAGCTGGACAAACTAAAGCCATATGGTGCACAGTACACAGGGGAGTCCTCTGCCCCTAATCTTCTGTCTCTTGTTTACACCAATGGCTACATGACTGATATTTGTATTTGTTGGCGTTGTGTCATTATGAAGGAGACTAACTCAAACAAACACAAAAGTACACAACTGCTCCCCCTCAGGGTTAACGGTGAAGGGTTATCATGTCAATCTCTGGCTTGTTCCAACTGTATGGAGTGTGTCTCCAGACACCAGTCACACTCCAAAGGATCAGTCCAGTCTGCACACATGCACTGTGAGGCTAAATAAGATGCACCCTACAGATAAACTCAACAGGACACCAAGGGGACGACTGTGTTTAGAAGACTGTCTGCACATTTGCATGTCTCTCTGTGTTTATCTTTGTTTTTTAACTATTTAATTACAAACCATCTAAAAATCCTAATGGCTGTCAGAACATCACTCTAGCAATGACAATGTTTCTCTAGTTTAAATTTTGATTACTGACTGTGCTCTTCTGTACAGTGGAAATGTGAAGTGAAACCAAGATACTATAGGAGACCTGGATATCCTGAGGATTTCGATTTTGATGCATTTTTATAATTTTTTTTCCAATTAAGTTAGTTCTTTTTTCTTTTTGAGCAGTGGATTTGACACTTGTGAGTGAAGAAAGCAATAATGACAGTCAAACAGACAGCATAGTAATAGCAAAATTGAGTTGTGCAGATTCCGCAAAATGTTATGGTTGCTTAGTTTTTGAAAGCAAAAATCCCAATTTGCTAGTTCCAGCTTCCTAGATGTGAGGAATTGATGCTTTTCTCTGTTGTACATGATAGTGAACTGAAAATCTTTTGACTTTGCACAGTTGGTCAGACAAAACAAGTCATTATAAGATGTCACCTTGGACTGTGGGAAATAACATGGCATTTTTCACTATTTTCTTTCATTTTATAGACAAAATCATTACTTGATCAATTGAGATAATAATCAACAGATTAATTGACAATGAAAATACTCATTAGATGCAGCCCTACAGTCAGTATATAAATAATGAAACTCACAGACAAGCAAATGTTTCAAGGTTAATGTGCCCTGACTATGGATTATACATTTTCTTCACACAATTAAGCAAGCACTAACCACTTATGAAATCTAAAATAAATTCTTGGTTAATGTTTCCTACCCAATCTGATAACAGATCTGTCTGAATAAATGAAACTGAAATGGTTTATTTGTTGAGGGAGACGTTTGCGCTGAAGCCCAGTTTACAATAATACATTTAGCAAAACGCCCTTGCTGTGACTCAGTAGCACAGTTTCCATCAATCGCTGGCAAACATGAACATCATTTAGGGGACAAATGCAAACTTTTATTCTGTGCTTATTCTTCAGACACAGTGTTCAGCAGGAGAGCAGCAGTGGTTATGAGCAGGTGCTCCAGCCTAATGTTAAATCACAACTCAAAAACATTCATCACTGTGCTTAGTTGCAGAAAGGCACACAACCTTGCAGTCAGTGAAATTTAAATTTGCCACTTAGTTGCTAGTCAACATGATGGGTTGGCCCCCCACCCCACACCTCCCAAATTTTGCCTTCCTTTCTCCAGCCTCTCTTTTGCAGTCAAGCAGATGCAGTAAAGAGAGGGAGGGAGAGTAATTTGACAAAGAAAGGGTAGAAGTTGGCACTGAAAGTGAATAAAGGGAGCAAAAGCAAACAGAGGAAGGAAGGAGTGGGAAGGGGGGAGGGAGAAAGTGGAGGAGGGAAGTTGGCAGTGGAGGGAAAGGGAATGGGAGAAGGGATGAGGGGGTGAAGCTGTAAGCAGAAGGCGGACAAACTCCAATAAAAACAAGAGTGTCAGATGTAACACATTTGTGCAGAGCGGGGACTGCTTATAATGACCCACTTCCACTTCTTGACCAGGAGTGACTGGACACTCTGGTTCACGACCCCAATCACAGTTGTACAAAGGCAGAAGGAGATCACAGAACAAAAACATAAAGGGACAAACTGTCACTGGAGTATCGCTGACATTTTCTTTTCAAAGAAACACATCTGCAATTGAAGACGCTTGCTGTTTGACCCACACCAAGAGGACTGACCTACAGTGTCACGTATGTCCCTGCGCACACACACACCAACCACATCAATATGCACACATACACTTGCACACAGCGCACAAGTACATCAGTGTACATCCAGGGTCATGTTAACTGCAGCCGCTGGGACAGAAGTGCAAGACAACCATCTCTGCTTCCTGTTTTTCTGGAAATGAAACTATGTCAAAGGCTATAATGCTGGCAGTACGAAATACTGGCTGCTCGAAACTGATCCCTGAAGCTCATACAAAATCCAAATCCATGCACACACATAAAGACACACAAGCAGTGCAAACTCACACACCATTTTTAAAACAGGGTCAAGACACAACAGGGGTCCTCCTAACCATGCTCTAGAATCCTGCATTCAATCAAGAGATTTGATCACTGGCAGTGAATACAAACAGAACATGCAAAATAGTGATTTTATCTGTGAATCCTCCCCTGTCCAAACCTGCTACTGATTGCTACTGGAACATTAAGCAACAGCTTGCCATCACTCTTCTAGCCTCCAGCCCAGGTAGCAGTGTGGCTGTAATAAAGAGAGTTTGCAGGGTTTAGAGGAGACCCAGTGGATCTTTTTGGTAAAACATCACTCCAGGGCTCCAAAATTAAATATATAGCTGAGGATAAATGTTGCACCTCTGAAGAGAAACAATGGAGGTAAGACTGAGAGAACAAGGGAAGTAGTGTTAAAGGAAACACAAGCTTGAAGAGAAACAAACAAAATAAGTAATATAGAAGAATACTAAATTTATTCTGCAAAATAAACATGATGTAATGTGATGCGGAAAGTCCCTTTTGCGTGGCTGGCGGTAGTAAAGGTAGTAAGGGGATTATTGTGTTTGGGGATATGTGTGTGTGTGAGGAGACAGGGGTCTTAAGTGGTTGCTGACCTCTAACCCTAAACCTTACTCATTACTCAGCACAAGATGTGTCGCTACGGCCATCTGTATGTTTTTACACGCTCTTACACACTCCCCACACACACAGTCAAGCCGCATGCCGACTTGCACAACCAATGATCCACAATAACTGCTGCCGACACACACAGTAGCATAAACACTGGCATGCAAAGTCGAAGTTGCTGTCGTAAGAATTTCAGCCAGCGTGAACTTGACGCGTAGCTATGTTCGACACACATTCTGCCTGTTGCTGCTGTTCTGCCCTGTGTGAGCTGCCCTTGTCTGGGACAAACGTTGCGGTACATGTTATTTCTAGTGATGTTTCCCATAAGCCCTCACATGTACATCACCAGCCACCATTCAATTCTAAGACCCTCGTGGGGCTCACTCTGTTTTGGCCCCAAGTAGTCCTTAACTCATTGACCCCTACACGTATCCTCTTGGCCCTTATAGGCAGTGAGGGATTGTACAGGAGACAGGGTCTGAGTGGGGAGAGGGGGTAGGGGGGGGTCAGCAGCAATAGAGAGGAGCACTTCTTCAGGAAAAGCATTAAAGAGGCAGCTATTGATTTGGGATTTTAAATGTTTTTCGCAGTGATATATCCAATTAGCCTCTGAACCCTCTATGGTTGTAAAGCGGGCTCCCCTGAGGCTAAGGAGAGGACCACTATTAACACTTTTCCCCCAAATGATAAGAAATAGATAATACCTGTTAGACTCCAGACTCATAGCGGCAAGGTGCTGAAAGGCACATGAACAAATTAAATCTACACTTATATTAATTCATAGAAATTCTGGTGCAAAAAAAACCCATTTTCCCATGTGGGTCTGAAGGAGCTCTCTTTAACTTGCATCTGTTCTTTCTTTTATCATGCTCTCCAATCTCTGTTGTGGATGACATGGTGACTTGTTCAGGCAGTGCAGACAGCTCCATGATATTGGTAAGCTTTAATTCTCCCTGCACATCCATGTCTCCCTCCTCCCACTCCTCCTCCTTCACCCCTCTCAATCGATGGTAAGTTATTTAGCAGATAAAAGAGTTGGATCAATTCAGCAGCACATATCAGAGTGCCAGCAACTTGTGTATATTATCTGGTATGTGTGTGTGTGTGTGTGTGTGTGTGTGTGTGTGTGTGTGTGTGTGTGTGTGTGTGTGTGTGTGTGTGTGTGTGTGTGTGTGTGTGTGTGTGAGACAGAGAGAGGGAGTGAGGTTGTGTGTGTCCATGTCAATGGTCTAAGCATATGTGTCTGCGTCAGTACCTGGATATCTGAGCATGTGTGTGTATATTTGTAGTTATACCGCAGCTTAAAAAACAGTGGCTGTGTCTATCCGTGTGTGTGCTTTCTTAAGCGTGCATACCCGCATGTCACTGCCACTATGTCAAACCCACAGTGAAAGAGATACTGAAAGGAATAGGAGAGAGTTTGTCCTTGGCTGTTGAACGACAGTCACCTTTTTTTTCTTTGTGCATGTGCAGACGACTTGCTGGGGCGTTCTGCCTATTGTCAATATCTAATTTGATTCCATTCATCATTAGGTTTTTGAATTGAGGCAATGGAATAGGTGAAAATGGCTCAAACCTGTGTTGGAATGAATACGCTTCCCACTTACAGACAGACAAAGTGAGGCTTATAATAGAAAAGGAATGTGAAAATGAGAGAGCGCAGGAGTTTGTGTTAGAAAAGTGGAGAGCACCAATGCCAAACGCCAAAGTGGGACAGAAAGATGGAATGATCCTGAAGAGGGGAACAAGATGTTAATTTGCATGTTGCAAAAGCATGGAAGAAAATGTTTTCTGCCATACTGTGCTAACTAAAAGCAAATGTAGGTCCGTCAGAGGAGGAACAGAGGCACTGTGCTGAATACAAACAGGAGAAAAGTGCTTTTAAGTCTGGTGAGTGCAAGACATGTTAACAAGGTCAAAGGGGAACAAGTGTAAATGTCAAAGGTCACCACTAAACACATGCAGTCACACAGATCCACGGATATACTCGGGCACACAAAAGCCCTATTATTGGACTGATCACTTTATTTCTGATGGGTAGTTTATTTCCAGGCCCAACAAAGCATTTTATGAAAAATGACACTTGTTTAAAATTTTCCGTGTGTTTGTATGTGTCCTAATTGCCTAAAACAAAGCGTCCCAAAAGTTACCTCAGACACCCACACATACACATATGCATGCATAAAAATACAAGCGAACAGAGACACGCACACCACACACAGGCAAACACACACTTGAGATTATGGGTGAGTCATTGCGTTGCCCAGCAGGGCCTGGGGAGCTGGGGATTTCCACAAGGGGAGAAAAACAGGTGACATCTGCCCGCCTCCCATACAAATCTATGTACAGTACAGCTACATACAGCTGCTGTGCGTGCAGTACAACCTGCAAATATAGGACAGAAATAGAATCTCTTATATTATGTGTGTGTGAGAGAGTGAGAGAGAGTGAGGTGGGAGAGAAAATGGAGATGAATGGTGAATCTAGTCAGAGGTCATTAAAGTAGTCAAAGGGCACTTGCCACAAATTAAGACACCTCAACAGCTGAGACACACCTGTTCACGTGATTAGACACCCACACATACACACAAAGTACCGTAGTCCCCACCCCTGAAGATTCCACCTTGTGCTTACCCATATACACAGATGAGATGGCCATGCATGGCTTGTTTTCACCTAAAATAAGGTTCACAGAGACTGTACACAAATCAATAAACAGCATCCTAGCTTAGCACCAAACATAGCTTGGCCCCTCTTCCTGTAGCACTGCTTGGGTTTCAAACACACCACACTTCTTCCTTCCTTTCAAGTGACGTGCAGAGCTTGTTAGACGGCCCCACTGTCTTACCTGCCTCTCAGTTTGTCTGTTCTCTAGTGAATTAGGAGTGAGACATGCCGGATGATATGTAACACCATATTTGGCCATTCTGACAAGCCCCACAGATGACTTGGATGGGAAATCCCCCATCTAAGCCTTGGCTCTAAGGCTCAGGTCTGATGGTAAGATTTCATCATTGTTTTGTGCTAGGAGTTTGAAAATAAACCAAAACTGCACCGATGACAGAGCAGTCCCATGTCACATTAAAACGTAAATCAAAGCAGAGGTTCTCAAACTTGAGGCTGGAATCCCACTTCGGGTTATTTAATATGCATGCTCAATATAATATGTATGGTTGATTGAGAAATATATACCTATTTAGTGACAATGGCAAAACAAATGAAAGTGAAGTACTTGTTTTACAGATTTTTAGGACCTCCAGCTCTAGTTATTAGGAATCCATGGCAATCTCGTCTTCTAACAATGACATTTTACCCAAAATCTCTATTTCACCTTTTGGTGCATTTCAATGCATGTTTCATCTATGTATAGTCTAATGGATAGTGCATAATAGGACCATATTGAATCATGCAAGTACCCTATCAGGAATCAGCTGGACAACATCAAGGGAGTTGTCAAGTATGTCCTTGTGTCCACCTTTTCATCCAGAGTCATTATATTAAGAAGTAAGGCACGTAAACACTGTCTAATGCAAAGCATTTTCTAAATCCTGTTTGTTTATCCTTGGCAGTACATTCATATGTGCTTAACATCTGCATCTCTGTCTGTCTAACTATAGAGGACTATAACCGTTCTCATGTCCATCCATCCACCTGGTCACCTGTTCTTCTTCCATCCAACCTGTGGGCCAGTAGAGACACAAAAGCTGGGCATCGATTCTTGTGTCTGTTGTGGGCAGAGAGATGTGCAGTCTGGGGATGGCTATCAGGGAGTGTTCGACACAGACCAATATTATTCATCCCGGGCAATATCCTAAAATGGCTAATTATACGGGCCAATTACCGTGCTAATTAGACAATTATCTAAGCAGATAATCTATTGGCTGGAGAAAATCGATAAAGGGGAAGAGATAGCGACAGAGATTAGGATTTACTTTTTATTACCTCACCTGCCTGCCTGCACTGTTCATGAAGAAATGCTCTGATGGTTATTCATCAGTATCATTCAGCATATGAGCCCAAAATTAAGACTTAACATTTAACTTTGAATTTGGCAAATTTCCCCTTCTAATAAGTTTTTTTTATTTTGTGGAGATGATGAATTGTAATTTGACTGTTTCCTCTGGGCATATGTGTGTGTGTGTGTGTGTGTGTGTGTGTGTTTGTATTGTAGGAAAGAGTCAGAGCTCCTGTTCCCACAGGACAGAGTGAGTCAGGTCCCACTGCAGATCTTATCTGATCATGGTGTCAACACTATAGACCTTCTCTCCTTCTACTGCCCTACTCCTCTCTCTGTTTGCTCTCTAGTCCTTTTTAAAAAGAAACCCCTCAATTCTGCCATAATGAAGACGACCGTCATTAAAACAACATTGTCTGCATCTTTGCTTTGCTGATGCTGCTTTAAAAACAATATTAATGTGGTTAAACTGAGTGTTTGTTGCTCGATGCAATGTGTTTGCTCTTCTTCTTCTTCTCTGAGTTGTCCTGGTCGCGAATTTGTGAATCCTACTATGGCGAAAGCATGACCCACCCTACTCTGCCTCTGAATGGCTTAGTCAGATGATGTTTCTCACGTAGCCCTCACTTACAGAAAAGGAAGATCTTGCTACTATGCTGTCTTTGTCAAAATAGCTCAAAATTGTTAAGCCGTAATAAGTCCTTCTGTCACAGTACACTTAAAGGCCAAGAAACATTGCCCACCATTCCGTGTTCGTACATTTTATACAAAATGGCGAACGCGTAACGGCACAACATTCCCGCCTTGACAGGCTGTATAAAAGGGACTACTGACTCTCGCTGCCTCTCTACACGGCAGAATCCCACAAAGGACTCATCTTTCTTCTTTGGTTATGTCCCTGACACAGGCACACGGTTACACACACACATATACACAAAGCTCCTCTTCCTTGTGCACAACACTGGCATCCAGTCAAAGTGGCGCTAAATTGTATTAAAATAGTGCAGTGCTCGTTGCAAATTTACATGAGAATTAGGGAGAGTAGAAGTAATTACTCCGGGCCAGTGCCGCTAATTGAATAAGGGTGCAGCCTTTTCTCTCCTCTCTCCCTTCTCTCTTCTTTCATTCTGTATACACGGGGCTCTGGGCTTCTCCTCAATGTCATTATGCCACTGCTTTGCCCTCTTCAAGGGCCCACATGATAGGCAAAAGAAAGCAACGGAGGGTGTTTCTACATGCATTTATAGGTATATGTTTTGCCGAGTTGTTTTTGTACTGTGTGCGAAGCGATGATGTGGATATGATGGCCTATTGTACACTATGTGGTTGTGTACAGTATTTGTATTCCCAAGCCATGTGGGAAATTAGATGGATAGAATCTATGCACATTAAGATGTAGATGTGGTGTTTGGTGGGTACTGTCATTCTCTTCAGGTCCTGTGGGATACAAATCAGAAGCAGAGTGAAAAATACAAGCGGATAGGCAGACATGACCAGAGCCAGAGCACACACAGACAGCCCAGGGCTGTTTGAAGTAGGCCTCGGAGAGAACAGGTTGCCTTTGAGGTGTGGTGTATGTGAGAGCAACTGTCACACTGACAAACACTTCTCCCATTGGAGCAATTGCATGGAAAAGTGTACGCTTGTGTTCTGTAAGGGCAGTGAGTATTACTATGTAAAACTACTAATGCATTAAAAAACACCTGCAATGCACCTGCAATGGCTCAACATTGATTTGTGCATGTGGAAAACATAAAAAAGCTGTCACCCGTTTTTTGATATTTCAAAACATTCTATAGAGGAACATTATCATATTTCTTTCTGTAGGTCCGTATGTCGGCCATGCGGTGTGAAGGGGAGAGGCAGGCTGCTCTCAGGACTATCAACCTGTGGCTGTTAGCCTTATCAGATCTAACTCACTCAGGGAGAACTAAACACACTCTACCCCTCAGCCAATCTCTCTTTCTCACACACACACTCACTACACATGTGAATGTTCGTTCATATATAAACACCAGAATACACGCATGACAGAATATTCACAACAGACTTGCACCAGAACATTTGGGTCACTTCTCCTGGCTAGGAGAAGCGCGAGCTCGCCGTGCACTGCACGTTGCTCGATGCAGCAACAAACCACCGTGACGTGGCACAAGCCATTGAAAATAACTGGCCTTATTAGCGCAGCGGTGCTGTCGGGGCGGTGGGTCTGAAAGGTTACATCTGTTTTGTTTGTTTACGTTGCACTGAAAGCCCGACTCTCAACGCTACGGCATCGATTGTAAGTGACACGTTTGTATTTAATTCCCTATCAACTTGCCACGCTATTTATCTCAGTTATTATGTATTACCTTTACTTGGGCGCCACGTTCAAAGCTGGGTGGTGATCTCGCAGGTGCCGCATCAAGTTTAATGTGGGTATTCGCTCCTTTAGCAGCAACCTTTTAACTGCAAGTTTTTGAACATGTCATCCATCATCTTCTGTAACGCCCTGGTCAGTCTTGGTGTTTCCGAAATGCTCCCACACTGCCGACTTGGTGGAAACAAAGCTTCACAGTCTGGTCCCTCTGCCTTAGTTTAGCCAGTGTGAAGTAGGCTCTGATAAGCACGACACTTTAAGCTGGTGCACCACTCTTGTAACTTTGTTTTCGTTTTGTGCAACAGAAACACTCGGTGTAGCGGAGCCTTTACAATTAATTAACCGTGACGTTTTAAAGCGCGGTTAATAGTGAAATCCGCTGCATCCCTATTCCTGGCCAAGAAATAGTCCAGCACATAAACTCCGGCAAAACCAGAACCTGTTGTTTCTGTTTCAGCACAGATTAATCAAACAAGATACAAGGATTGAGTGTTAATGAGAGAACCAGGCTAGTGGTTTTCCCTCGATTTCCCCGCAAAGCTAATAGTCTGCTGGCTGTAGCTTCATATTTAGCATACAACAATGGAATCAATCTTCTCACCCAACTATCAGCAAGGAAGCAGATTTACCAAAATGTCAAACTATTCCTTTAACCTTGTCATTGGAACTGCTGTATCTGTTACCTTACATTAAACTTTTATTAATAAGCCAATCAATTTATTTAAATTTTTATAAAATGACACTAAAAGGCATAGAACAATCACTGTCAATTATTAAATTATTCACCAACTGTTTTGATAATTGATTAATCTGTTTTTTTTAAGGAAAATTCTCTAATTCCAGCTTATTAAATGTGAATATTTTTGTGGTTTCTTTACACCCTTTGACAGTAAACTGAATATCTTTGGGTTGTGAACAAAATGAGACATTTGAGGACGTCATCTTGGAATTTGGGGAACACGGACAGACAGATTTCACCATTTTCTGACATTAGACCAAACAACTAATAGATGAATCGAGAAAATAATTGACAGATTAATCGACAGAGAAAATAAGCGTTAGTTGCAGCCCTATCATACACAAACACACGTCCAAGCCCAAGTAGAATCTGAGCTCATCTACTGTCAGATCAAGCTGCGTGTTCGTCTCAAGTTTAAATTGTTACAGGGAAAAAATATGTATTCAACATTTCTCTCTCAGCTATTTCCTTAAGTACTAGGTCACGTTCATCTGTATATGTCAGTGTGTGGGTGTGTGCCTCTTCCCTGGCGCTGATATTATGAGTGAAAATACTTGCTGACGCACAACAGCCAGACTCAGAGGTCAAACACTTCAGAGCTTGCTTTCATTGATTCATAGCCCCAGGTAGAGAGCACACACTGAGTCCAAGTGTGTGTGTGCCCGAGCGAGCAATAGAGATACAGACAGAAAGTCAGACAGAAAGCATGCATGTGTGTGTCTACATCCTAATGTGTCTATGTCTGTTAGCATGTCTGTCTGCACTTGGTGCTATTGCCCCAAACAGAGCTTCAGGCCAGCCTGTGTTTCCTGGCTAGGGGCACATTCACTGCGGTTGGGGTGTTAACAGGAGGGATACAGAACGAAAGAACAAAAGATGTGCCTGAAGCCAACACTGAAATGCCTTTGAGAAAAAGGGGAACATCTCCATGGGGGTAAGGAAGGATTAGAGAGAGTGAGCAAGCAGAGGGAACAGAGGGATGAGGGCGTAAGCAGGGAGATGTAACAAGGGGACAGACTGTAGTGTGAGACACTTTTAAAACAAGGAGGGGTTTGTCACTCGTTTCTCTCCCACACACACACACACACACACACACACCAGAGAAGAGGAAGATGGGTCACAAATGTGCTTTACAGTAAACAGAGTCCTCACAGCTCCCCTATCTAACTAATCTCCTCAGCTCCTGTCAAACAAACAGAGGAGAGAGAGTTAGTAGTGAACAACAGAGGGAGCAGTTAAGGATACAGAAGTGATGAATCGTGTTTGGACTGTGTTCTAGCTTTTATGATTAGTAACTGGTCGCGAGTCACTGTCGGAGGGATTTCTGGGACACTTGTGCGTGTTTATGTTTGTGGTTTTTCAGAGCATCAATACCTTTATTTAGCGAGCCCATCGCTAGCTGTCCATGTAATCCAGGTAGCTGACAAAGAGTTGTTCTGGAGAGTATATATTGCGGCAGCTGATCCCTATTCAAAATACAAAAAGGCTGACAACAAAGCTGCATTCATCATGTACAAGGGGACACTAGCCCCTTATTCTTGTTAGAATAAGTGTTGTGCTCGTGCACACAGCCAGTGCCCGAACATCCTAAAAACTGTGATATTTGCATACATCATTATGCCCTTGAATAGCAAACCACAAACAATAATATTAGTCCGGTACATAATATTTACATTACGTGTTTCCTTTTCAGGGTTATATGAGATTCCTCCTTTGTTCATATGCCATCTATCTGTTTAGAATGAAGCCAGATATTTTTTAGTTTAGTTTTTCGCTGAAATGTAAAAGTAAACACTGCTGTGGAAGTCCCTCCATTTCCTGCTGACTTCCTGTCATGGGGATTTATACACACACAAACATGCACAGACACACACACACATACAGTACAGGGAGGGTAGCGTTCTTTCTCTGTTTCCCAGCAAAGCTATGCTTGTCAGCACTACTTTTTCTACACTGACCTGTCATAACCACTACACAAACAGGTGGATCGGGGTGAAGTAGAAGTCAAACGAAATAAGGAGAAATATTTAACCCCAAAGTGACTGCAACTGGCAAACCAAAAAGCCACGATGCCTCAATTCAAAGATATAAAGTCAAATTTGCAGTAATGCTAAACATGCCTAAAGTTTCATTTCCCATCAGTGCTTTCGGGCCAAGCCTCAAGTAAACTACACATCTTTTACTCATTAAAGAAATCCCCTCTAACTTTTGCCAGCTTTTAGATTAATCACAGGTCCCCACATAATTTGTAGAAGTTATCATCCTGTGTCGTCTTACCATAAATCCACACTCTAAATTCATAATGCTTATTGAAAACAATTCCAAAGCCAAATCTAAAATGAGTTAATTCTTGCAGTGCTGCTGTAGTGTGGGCTGCAGACTGTGACAGCTGAGTACATAATGTGACATTTTATACTGTAAAGTCAGCAAACATGCAAGCATATGACAAAAAACTGGAAGTGTGTTAGTGTTAAACTAGAAGAGCAGAAGAGCGCAGACCCCCACCCAAGGCCAATAATCCAGTCTCCTATGATGCGAAAATCTGCAACCACTATATACAGTATGTCTAAATATATATTTCCAAAACTATTAGAATTACAGTATGTCAAAATATGGTCTCAGCCTAGCTGCAGCCTCATCATCTCATCATGTACTTTGCATAGATCAAAAAATCCAGAATTCCAGATTAATCTGAAACAATCACATCCTTGAATGCTTATAACTTACATACCTGCTGCATTTGTTTCTGCAGTGATGTTTGAGGTGGCTGTTTGTTGTATGTTTAGTCGCGGCACACCATGCACTTTAATTATGAAGGATTTGCACATGTGCTACAAATTCAGTTAATTTTGCCACAGACGTCTGCGTTACAATTGACCTTGCAACGTTAATGGAAGTGAAAAATAATTTGTGTGTCTGCACTGTGATTTGAATCTGCTCTAAAGTCTAACAGTAAGTAAGTAAACTTTATTTATATAGCACCCTTCACAGACAAGAGGGGTCACAAAGTGCTTCACAGTAAAAAATACAATAAAATAAACAAATAACAACAACAACACTTAAAATACAAAACTATATGGCTAGTTAACAGGTTCCTCCTTTGCCCATGCTTCACCCTTCAACCATGTTTCATGAAAATTGGGCCAGTACTTTTTCTGTAATCCTGCTGACAGACACAAGCACCAAAAACAAAACCTCCTTCACTGATGTAACAAAGAAGAATACACTGCTGCTACCTGACAATCAACACATAGCAGTGGTCCATTCCGGACAATATTTCCTAATTCACAGTAATCAGTGGGGAGCCTGCACTATTGATAGGGACAACCCTTTGATAAAAACTAATTCACAGTGCACTTTGCCTGTTGCTCTCCTCTGATTTGTACATGTTTTTATACTGAGTGTCTAGCATTGGGAAAAAAACTATTGCAAAATAATGATAAAAGTATTTCTCACAACAACAGAGACTGTGTGAGATGCTTTGAATTATGATTGGATCAGAGTGGGTATGAAATATTCATCTGTGGTCTCCTGCAGGGACAGCATGCCGTTAAAAAGGCATTGATTTGACAAGCCAAACAAACGCTGATGAGGCCTGATAATCAATGGCGGCATTGATGACGGTGTGTGGTGGCCCTGGGCTCCGAGCGATTGGATGGGCTCACTGTGAATAATGAATGAGGAGATTCCACGATTGATCAGTGAGGTTGTCTCTCTCTCAGACACTCAGCTGGCATTTCAATGGGGCCTCCAGCACCGGAGACAACACGCCGACAACACCAGCCCCGTCCTGCAGGACTGGTCACATCACTGCATCCCAACAAGATTATGGACAAGATGTGAATCAATACAGTCCATTCATGATGGGGAAAAAGTGGTTTTTGAACACATGAATAAGAAGACAGTACAGACTATCATATAAATGTCAGGAAATGTATGAGACAAGAGAAACGTGGGCTACAAGTAGGATTAGGACAGGTGAGAAAACCTTAAGGGTCTTCAGTGACTTTGTCCTTGAGTATGAAATGTCCGGACTGTTTGTATGGTACCCAAGGGTGTACACACACACACACACACACACACCCCCAAACACATGCATAAAAACCCCCACACAAAGGTGACAGCAGTAGTAGGGTGCGCTGCGTTTTGTCATTTGCCTGGCTTCCCCACACCAGTGCTGAATGTCAACTCTCTTTTCTCTTTTGTACTTGGAGGAGGTGGAGGAGTGATGAAGGGAACAAAAACACAGAACAACAACAAAAAAGGTCCCTCAACAATGCCGCTATCTTCACGCCATCTACTGCCGCTGTCTCCTTCTCTTCACCCTCCTCTTCCTCTCTCCCTTTGTGCTCCCCCGTCCACATTCACACTCCCTCATAGAATATCACTTAGCTCTGCCCTTGAATCCTCCTCCGTGAGTGCACACAATGAGGTGCACTCTGAAAAGATTTGAAGAAAGAAAGTGGGTGCGATGCCGCCGCTGCAGTAATGACGCAGACCGTTATTGGTATCGTTATCTCAACGTAACCGTGGCAAGTTTCGTGTCATGTATCTTGCGTGTGTTTGTGTTATGGTTGGTGGGCAGTAATGAAGATACACTAACACAGCTACGCACTCGACACCTTCACCCGCTAACGCTCCCCTTCATTATTTGCTTTGCATAATTGTCAACTATGCCAGTGTCCCATCTCTCTCTCTCTGAACTCTGGGTTTCTCTCCCAGTGTGAGTATTTATTTCGATGAGGAGGAGGATTATGCAAATAAAAGAAAAGTGCATTATCTGTCTAGCCAATAAGAAATCCCTCCATGATTTGGCCTCAACTAATTAGCCAATTCATCTGGGGGGAGTCCCCCCCCCCAACATAAAGACAACATATCATCACCGTGTTATTAATTCTTAATCCTCTCTCTTTCTATACTGTTTTGAAATATGGATGTGCTTCTCACATCCTTCCTCTCTCTCCCATGTTTATTTCTTTCTGTCTCAGTGTTTTTCATCAAAATATTATTCATATACTCCTCACCTGCACATCCTTACCCCCTCCCTCTTTACTCTTCTCAACAGCATCACTGCATATAAATGCAGGTGTAGAGAGTTATTGATCCACAAAGGAGAAAGCAACGAGGAGAATGACTGAAACTCTGCTTTATACCTAACCATTGTCATGGGACTGTCTGCATTCACAGATTTACATGACATTAAATACGAATTCAAATTTCTGTTAAATTTTCCAAATATGTTTATGATATCAACCAGTCCTGACATGTCCTTCTAGCTTGTAAGTCCATCTTCATGTCTCATTTCCCACCAAGTCCCAGCTTCCCTGGTTGGACCCTCTCCCTCACATCCCTCTCTGTCTGTGCACTAAAGGTTAATCTGCTCCTCTGCCTCCCTTTCTGTCTCAAAGAGTTAACATTGCTTTGGATAAACGCCAAACCACAGTTCGCCATATGGAGTTCTCATTGCAGATGGAAGATAAACCTATAGCCATCATATACAGGTGAGCTCCGCCATAGCTGTGTCACTGTGAGACAACGTGGGACAGTGTGTCGCCCTGGTCCATCATATGCCCAGTAGTTAACAGCCTTTGGCAAAATCCCAGTTTACTCCTCTCTGCTCCCAGGAACCAGCCTTGTCCCTGGACACAAGCCAACTCTGCCTCCGTGAACTCCTGAAAAGCTAAGCAGTCTATGCTGTAAGAAAGAAAACAAGAGAGCAGTGGAGAGAGTGAGAATGGCTAATACCAATGTTTGTTCCTCTCAATTACAGTTTAAAATGGAAATCAATGTAGCAGAGGGAATGAGCAGAGCCCTTAACGTTGGGGTGATAATCACATTAAGACAGGGCTTAAATCAACACCAGACCTTGGCCTCTGGAGGGGGAAGAACAACACAGAAAGAGCCGAGACTATTTAATTCCCTCTCTCTCTAGTAATCTATCTATCACTCTCAAACAACGGTCGTCTCCAGCTCCCAAACCGCTGTCTGGTTGCCGGGATACCACCCATAAGTTTCACCATGGTAACATCTGGAATAAAGGTGGGTGGGCAGGGTGCCAGGACAGGCCTGGAGTTTCACTGTGGCCATAAAACTA
Organism: Micropterus dolomieu; assembly: GCF_021292245.1. Classification (NCBI taxonomy): domain Eukaryota; kingdom Metazoa; phylum Chordata; class Actinopteri; order Centrarchiformes; family Centrarchidae; genus Micropterus; species Micropterus dolomieu. The sequence goes on from NC_060157.1 coordinate 15,105,041, forward strand.
ACAAAAATAAATCTTTGTTCAACTGCTCTTCCTAGCACGATGCAACACTGCACGCGCACACGCCCAGTCACGCACACCCCAGCCAATTTAATCCAAGTTAACCGTTTCTCAGCTGGCTTCAATAACAGTCTGACAGTGAAGACCTTTTGTTTCCCTGGTCTTATTGTAGCCTAAACAGAAGGGAACAGTGAGCTGAATTGGTATTTTTGGATGCAGATTCTGCATAACAGCTGAAGTTACAACACCGGGCTCTATCTCTGTGCGGGCTCCGGCAAAGTGGCATTTTCCGGAGAAGCAGTGAGGTTTTTCCCTCGCCTGCGCATGGTATTTTGGTGACTCGCCAGAGAGAAAAAGTGGGAGGAGAGGCGCAGAGAGGGGAGTGTCACTGGCAATCCAGTGAAACAGTACAATTCTGGTGTGAGGAGCAGGTCAAAAGCACACAGCATCTCAGGAGTCTTTTCTGTTACAATTTCATTACACATTTTTAACCAGTCTTAATTACAGTTATTATTTATTTTTCATTATGGCAATAATTCCACAGTAGAGTATTATCAGCATCATTCAACCACAGTAGCTCACATGTATGAATGCCTTGTCTGTCAATTAATGAACTCCCTGTATAGACATCTGTACTCTCATTTGAGCGATGAACATTGTCAAGCTATGATTACGCATGCTAGATCCACTGGTTACTTTGATTAAATCTTATGCAACAAGCCCGAGCACTGTTGCAATATCACTACACAAGCTTCTGTGCTCTTGTTTACATCCAACTATTTGGATATATGAAGAAAAAAAAATTTGAGGAAGTACTTGGATCTGACAGTAATGACACAATTTCCAGGCATCGGTTAAACAAAAAGAATCACAACACTGTGCACAGTAAATGGTAAAGGCTAGAAAAGTGACTCTGAGGACATATCTATATTTATAGCCATTTTTAAAGATATTCCCTCTGCTTTTAAACATATTAGAAACAAACAAGTGCTGAGCCACTAGAGTCAGCTAAACCATGATACTGCCTTCTCTATCTGCTTTAACACTGACATGCAAGCTCGCCCTCCTCCTCTCTCTGTGTCTCTAATTAATGTCGTCACAACCTCCCTGTGCCCATCCAGTGTAGTAGAATACAATACCCTGATGCTGGAAGATAGAAAACACACACACACACACACAGACACACAGGTCCCCCTTCTGTGCACATCCTCCATGCTTGGAGGGTGAAGATATGCAAAGCGTCACTATCATCAAAACAAAAACTGCAGGGGAATATAGGGCAATTGAGTGAATTAAAATGCATCCCCGGAGACATGTCTTTCTTTCTCTTCTCCTTGCTCTCTTCTCCTCATTTCCACACTGTTCTTGCTGGCTTCTCTTTGCAATTTAGTTCAAACTACGCACCTTTGTTCTGGCCAGATGCTGGTCCAAGTCATGGTAACATGGACAAACATCTGTGATTATTTAAGATTTGAAAATTGAAAGCAGTGAAGGTTAAATGTTTTAGTCGTGCAACTGGCACTCCTTTTCACAGACTCGCTGACAAACACTCTGACAGGATATTGGTTCAACTGAGGACACGCAACATACAAACCGTAGTTTGAGTAAAAAGGTATTGAAAATTTGCAATGAGAGGAGAGAAGATGAGAGTGTTCAATGCCACAAACTAATAAAGGCATAGTGATGATATACTGTAAATCCTAAGATGCAACATGTATCTTCTAAAATTTTGAAATGAACAATGACCTCCACTCTAACAGTTTACAATGTTACTACTTTACTGTACTGTTTGTGCTGGTCATACTTGCACTAAATGTCTTGGTGGTACGCACTACGTTTATTGGGTACATCTAGCTAAATCTAGGTCTAGGTTAATATTAATGGCTATGTAACAGAAACACCTCAGTGTATAATACAACACAGTTCAACAGCACTGAATCAACACCCGTCCTGACCAGATGTTGTGTTTCCATTATAATCGATTATTACCCGGTCTCCATGTGGTAATTGACAGTGTTGCATGTGGATTACTTATTGTTACCGTAGATCCCCCTTAGTCTTAGTCTGTCACTGTTAAAAAAAAAATGACAAAAAATATTGGGTTAGCTTGACCCCTGTTCCTCACCACAATTGGACACGGTTTGGCCATAGTGGCGGGGAAAAAAAAGATGTAGACCATCAAATACAAACTCATCAACAGCCTCCTCCTACATCTTTACCTTAGATGGACAAATGACAGTGAGACACATCATTGGAAAGAGTGATGGACCTAATGTGAAACGGATGGAGGAAAAAAGAGCAAGACGTGCGTGTGTGTCCAGCCAATGTCCAGACAGACGCACGCTGGTCAATAATTCAATGAAGAGGTCACACAAGTAGGTGGTTAGAGAGTAGCTATTGAGAGCTGCTCTTCATCTGATCGGGTAGACCAGCATCAGGATGAAAGAAAACTACACTCATGCTTTCTATGTCACTGTGTCTTTCTTTCTGTTCCCCCTGCCTGTCATCTAACCACTAAACCAACTACAGTGTGTTCTTTACACAATGCTGCCAGTGAAATTGAGGGGATGTTGAACTATTGTGGAATGAATGCTCTAAAATACTCTACAGAGGTTTCAGATGTGTTTTTACGGCAGTTTCGGTGTGAATGGAGATAGGATTCCCCAAGACACTTGAGTTGTTTTGAAGTAAATCGCTACAGTTCATGTTTTTGTTTGAGATATAATAGTGTCTTGATTCATCTTCACTTGGGAGAAAGCACAGCCAACCACCCGCATGTTCTGCTTTAATCCATACTACTTAATCTTTGTGGAAAAGGCTCCGCTTATCGTGTCTCCGGTATGTAAGTCTGTTTTTATCTTCTGCTCTCTCCTTCAGACTCCCGCGCACACACAGAAATGCACTTACTGCAAATACTCACACACATACATACATAAATACACACAAAGACACACACTGTGTTTAAAGCAGGCGCATGTAATTACCTCAGTACAACGGTGCTACAAAATGCCAGACAGTGTTTGCATCAGCGTGTATGTGTTTAGAGTTTTGTAATTAGCAGAATACATTTAAATACATTTGGCTGAAACACTCCTGGGAGAGTTCCTGTTTGCTGTGTCTGCCTCAATCTCTCGCTCCCTTTATTCTCCCTGCTTGTATCTCACACTGCCTGCAGTACTCCTTTTCTTTCAGATTCACCAGTCAAGCTCTTCCCTTCATGCACTTGTGTTTTGTTCTCTCCTTTATGTTATACCTCACCAGAAACTGGCCGATCAATGTGCCTATTGACCCTGCTGTGCAGTTTGCATAATGGCAGACCACTACGGCTGAAAATCAGCCACCACGCCTGGGCCTGCTCTCAGGCTACTGCCACGGGATAGCTTAACTTCCCCAAGGACAACATAATAAAATATCTGGACTCATCGCTCTGCCTCAGTGTGGTCGGAAACATCACTTTTGTCCAGAGTGTGAAGTCCATCTACACACTTCCACCTTGTTTTGAAAGCTTTTCAATCAACACACAAGCACAAATTTACTCATGTCCAAGTAGCACATTTTATATCACTGGACACACTTGTCTAGTAAGGACTTAGGACTTAGTAAGGACTTGTCTAGTAAACACAACCTCCCCGTCAAGCCCCTCCCTGCTCATCAAACCAGTCTTAATTATTCAGCAGGCAGCCTGGTGTCTTTCATCTCGCTGTTAATTGCTGCGGTCGACTTCTCACTGGGACCACTGTGCCCAATGAAAGCCTCCGCTCACACTGTATTGCACCACCGGAGGATGCATGTGGAGCAGTTGTGTGTGTGTGTGTGTGTGTGTGTGTGTGTGTGTACATGCGTGTTAGGGTAGGACTGAGGTGTAAGGATGGAAAGGTTAAATTCACATTGCGAGTGATTAAAACATCGATGCTTACAGCTATAATCAGGGACACAGAGTAGTCCAACATGCGGTCCTATAGGCTAGTTGGAGTTGTGGGTTTATGCGGATCAAAAGTCGTGAGAATCTGAAAGGCTGTGTCCAAAAAGATATTCTTATTCACCATTCCTTTTTTTCAGCACTGATAAACGTCAAATCATCATTTTGCACATTAACTATAGGAATCACACAACTGTAAATGTACTAATTTACTATATATTTCAAATGTAATGCATTACATTATGGGAACTGTTGTGGGAATGTTTGAGGCCACTGTATAATAATAATAATACATTTTACAATTGTGAAAAGTCAAATAAAATGGTGTCAGGTAAATACTAATGATACTAATAGTGAGTACTTTCATATTAGTGTATATGTTGTCTAATTAGTAACAAGGTACTGCAGATATGACAAATATGACAGATATGCAGAACAGATATGACAAAATAGGTCTGATGTCATTTAGAAACAGTGTTTCCATTAAGTCGAGGGCACTGACAAGTAGATTTTTCAATTGTAAAATATTCCACTCATGGATATTGGTCACAATAAACCAAAAAAACAAAAAAAAACAAACAAACAGGATATGTGCCAAATATAGATCCGCCTAGAAAACCCACTATCAGTCGCGCTATATTGTAAATTATCTTATATGTGCACCAATACTTTTGTCAGTTTCTACTCAAAAGAGCCACAGCCTAAAATACCAAGGAAGTAAGGCAGATGGTTTTAGGAAAGCCTGCATTAATGGCTGGGCAAAGCTGTCTCCTGGGGGCCACAGAAAACTATCAATTTGAATTTGATTTGAATCATTTGTTTAGAGAATATTCACCAATCAACTGAAATGAAAATGATCTTTGGCTGCGTCCTTATTACCTAATACTGTTGCCCTGTCATGTTGAGAAGCCCTGTGAAAAATTATAGTTTTACATAGAAGTGCAAATCAAGTAGTTTCTGTTGGCCCACAGGTCATTTTTGCCTCATGGCCCCCAAGTGGATGAATTGTGTTTTTGAATTTTCTCTGCCAGACTATTGACCAAGCTTTTAATTGCTCACTCAACTTAAGTTTGCTTGCCTTACTGTGTTTCTCCGTCAAGAATTCAATGTAGATCAACAATCATCTGTGACAGGGAAATAAATAGGACAACAAATAACCTTTGGACATTCATTTAGGATTCTTGACAACAAGCCATACCTCATATCTGTCATATCCAAATAACATACTCAACAAATAAGCAGAAGAGAGAGAAAGACAGTTATTTTTCGCAGAAGAAAAACATAGCTGGAATTGTAGTTAGCAGATAAATTGCAGTTAGCCAGACAGAGCTCCATAATCAGTAGACAGACATACTGGCGCGTGAGCACACAGAGTGGCAGTAGGAGTGATGGGGTGAAAAGTGATGGATAAAGATGGAAAGATGGTGGGGAGCCTTGGCCAACGAGAGCAGGGATGAATGGGTTATACCTTTGGTCTAAGATATACAGTTTGAAGGGAGACAGATATATGAAACATGACTTGCCTTGGAGGACTGCCTGGGAGGAAGACATGCACAGAAGAAAACACAGAAGGACGGATGAAATTAGCTCAGCTACATGGCTGGTTCAAGAAGGACAAAAAGGCAACAAGAGAAAGCAAAGAAAAAAATCAGCGAGGAAAACTAAAGAAAGCAAAAGGGGAAATAAATGCAGAAGGTTACCACAGTGAAAGAAAACTATGACAAGAATCTATCATGTTTTCCAGACAGCCACTTTAGCCCTGAAACACTGCATTCTGACTGGGCCTTTGCAGCATCACACACTTGCACATGTGCACACACACACACACACACAGGTACTACAACATACATCAGCGGGCTGGAAACAGCACATGATAAATTTTGAACACAATACATTTCCAAAAGATTTAACATCTAATTCAGGTCTGACAGTTCCCTCCATCTCAAAGCCAGACCGGTTACATTGATCTCCACACTACGCACAAGTGGCCTTGGACTTCTAGTCACGCACACACACAACACACACACTCACAGAGAAAAGGGACTACACAAACCAAGCAAGTTCAGACCACCTCAACGATGCACACAGCCAGCCAGCACTTTTAAATAAAGAGGCTCTATGTTAGAAGAAGCATTCCAGGTGTATACTAATATATGAGTATGGTGTGTCTTGGTAAAGCAGCCAAAATGACTTGCTCACATTTCAGAGTATTAGTTTCTCCATGTCACACTCTGCCTGTCTGCCATGCGGTGTTTTGCACTTTTGTGTTTAGTTAGTGTTATTTTGGTCTGTTGGGTTTTGGGGGTCTGTCTTGTCTTTCGTCTAGTGTTCGGTAACCCTTGTCATGTCTGTTACCCCAGTGATCCCTCTGCATGTCTGTCTCTGTTTTCCCCTGCTCTCTCTCTCTCTCTCCCTACCTGTGCCTTGTTAGCCTCATGTCTTTCACCTGTGTTGTTCCCGCCCTGCTCGTTAGGACCTGTGTGTGTGTGTATATATACCTGGTGTTTCTGTCTTGTCTTGGTCGGGTCATTGTTTATTGTCACCCAGTGTTGCCTTGTGTTGCCTTGTGTTGCCTTGTGTTGCCTTGTGTTGCCTTGTGTTGCCTTGTGTTGCCTTGTGTTGCCTTGTGTTGCCTTGTGTTGCCTTGTGGCCAGCCTACTCGTCGTGTCTCCCTGTTTCCCTGCTTATTTTGGATTCTGGTTTTCTTGTTTGGATTACTTTGTTTTGGACTCTGTCATCAGCCTCTCAGTTTGTAAGTGTGCTCGCCTTTGTTTGTTTATTAAAACCCCTTGAACTGTACCTCCTTTGCCTTGCGTCCTGCATTTGGGTCCTCCAACCTGCCTCACCCACACCAAACTGTGACACTCCAATTTGCATCAAGGGCTTAATTTCCTCCACTCTGTTGTTTTCTTTCTTAACTCCTTCAATCCTTACTTCTGCTCCCTGGGGAGTCTTCAGGTCTGGTCTGTTGGGTAGACCATTTGGAAGAGATGCTACAAGTAATCAATGTAATGTGTGTGTGTGTGTGTGTGTGTGTGTGTGTGTGTGTGTGTGTGTATTGACATCTGCTTAAAAGTGTTTGCAGCGTTGTTGACAGGTCAATAAGGAAGCTTGCATGTGCAGTGACAAAAAGGTACATGAAACCAGAGCATGCAGATATGCATGCACACACACACACACATACACGTGCAGAGTGGCAGTTAATGTGAGAGATGTGTGTTTACTGCTGTGGCTCAGAGTCCTTGTGGTGTGACAAGCCAAAAACATGAACTTTGCTGATTCTGAGAGAGAGAGAAAGAGAGAGTGACTGAGCGTTGCAGCAGCGAGGATAAGGGGAATGGGGATGCAACTGTCTCTGGGGTCCATACAGTACACACACAGAATTTGTTGTCACTGTGCTTTTTAAAGCTAATGGACTGCAATGCCTTAGATTATGAGTTGGCTTGATGCCCTGTAGCCGGCTCAAGTACAGCTTCAGGAGGTATTACAGGGAAGACACTGGAGTCTTAGCTCCCTGGACTCCCATCTGTGGGACTACAGCACAACCAGGGCAAACACTGACACCGTTAACTCATCGCTGAGTGACACAGGAGAGGGAGAGTGTCAGCGTGTGCGTGGATGGAAATCTAGCACATGCTGGAAAAAGTGTACATTTCAGACTAAACACTGTTTGTATTTGGACAAAATTTAACATTCAAAAACGTTGGATTATCCCTTTAACGCCAACTGTTGCAAATTTGCATTAGGGCTGAACGATTAATTGCATTTGCGATATTATCGCAATGTGATAAAAAGAGATTTTCTAATCGCCAAGGCTGCGATTACACTCTGGTCACATGACATGCGAGAGTAAAGCAGTCTGCAGATAAAGCATCAACTTCGCACGTTACGCTGTACCTTCACTTGTTTTTGTACAATGGCCTTATGCTTGACAGCCACCAGTCAGCTCAGAAAATATCTGTGAAACGGCGTTTCAAACTAGATGCACAAGTCCGAAAGAAGCCCAGACTGTCCTGAGTTACAGCCAGTGCTCACCAGCATCGGAGGCTGCAGCGAAACTCCGGAGTTGTTTGAGAATTACTAAGCTTGTCTATTAAACACAAGTCGCGTCAGTGGAGTATTTTTTTGTTTGCTTACTGGGATATAGAAAGATGGATTTGAACTGAGATAAGGACTTATTAATTGCTGGTTGAACTGTGGGTTTTGTACTGAGCGCTTACTGTACAATAATACACTGTGGTGAACTGTGTTTTTTCTTGTGGTCTGTAGGTAGGCTGACCTGATGATCCATCCATTGTCAACCGCTTATCCTGCGTACAGGGTCGCGGGGGGCTGGAGTAAATCCCAGCTTACAGTGGGCGAAAGGCGGGGTACACCCTGGACAGGTCGCCAGTCCATCGTAGGGTCACACATAGACAGACAACCACTCACACTCACGCTTAAGGACAATTTCGGAGACACCAATTAACCTAGCCTGCATGTCTTTCGATGGTGACCCGGAGTAATAATGTGATACTTCTTCTTATTTGCAATTAGATTATTTTCCAAAATCGTTAGCCCTAATTCGCATCACACCGGTTCCATTCAGACTGCAGCCGCGATAGCGCATGTATTCCCCCAATGCCAGTTTGTGCATTTTCAATACATACCTTGGAACCTTTTGCAAGCCTTTTTTTTACCATTTATGTCTGTAATCACAAATTTGCATCATATATCATCCTTTTATATACTAAATTTATATATATTCTATGTGCTATAGACAGACTAACAATCTCAACTCAATTTAGATTTTTATTAAATATTTGTCAAAATAAGGTATCAAAAATTATTAGTAGTATCAGGGAACACTTGGTTCCTATAATTAGAGACCCAATGCAGAACCCAAGACATGTAGGGTCCAAATTAGATTCTGATTAGGTCATGGAGGGCCCCAGGTGGCACTACTGCAGGTCTTGGGAGTGTGTGTCAATATGTCTAATAACTGAAAACATCTTGAGTGATGAAACTGAGAGTGTGAACTGTGAAGTGCAGGAAAAATCTCATGTGTTGCTGCCACTGCTGCTTGTTAATTGGCTGCCCATCACGCTGCTGTCAGTGTTGGTGTTCTCTCGCTATTACAGTCTGTTTGAGTCAACCGTGGTTTGGATTGGGTCTGATTATCCTCGGGTCTGTTTGGATCAGGTATGACTGTTCCTGGCTCCGGTCTTTACACGTGTCAGGTTAGGGTAGGTTTTTCCACAGGTCTGTCTCGATCAGGTCCAAAATCTTGACCAGTGAAGGCGTCTAGTATCAGGAATCCGCACTAGTGTACAAAAATTTCAAACTATGCCCAGCCCTGGTGAGTCACTGCAAGCATATGTGTGTGCACGTAGACACACACTCCTCCCCAGGTCTTGGGGGACCATGTCAGAACATATTAGTGACAGCACCCCACACTCAGCTCGAGCAAGGTAACGCCAGCCCAATTTGTTTCCCTAATAGCTGGTATATTATTCACACACACACACACACACACACACACACACACACACACACACACACACACACACGTGCTAGGCTTATCATTATACAAGTATACCCTTGAGCAGGCCTCAAGTTCATCTGTTGGGGGTGCAGAGAGAGCCTGGTTGATATTAGGAGAGAGGTCACATTGTACTGTAAACACGCTTTGTCTGCTTATTCATTTATTTACTACGCTCTCCTATCACACCACTCAGCTTGTCAGCAGTAGGGGGCTGGAGGTGGGGTGGTCTTGGTGTTGGCAATGTTTGTGTGTCGGCAGTTTGGAAATACTTTGGGTGATGGATAACTCATGACCGACTTCATTTTTCAGGGAAAAAGATTCATTATGAGAGTCAATTACTTTGTTTGAATACCACTTTGAATTTCAGATATGTGGACATCCGGCAAAAAAAGAAACCCATGCACAAACCCACCATAGCGTGTCCCTGAGTTGACTGTAGCAGCCCTGTCCCAGTATCGACCCCCTGCTGTTTAATATTCATAAAGTCTATTTCAGCAGCTTCAATCGCTGTAGTGCTGCGACGCCCCCGCCCTCTCGCTAAATCCATTCTCATTGATCACCATTGGCTTTCCCAAATGTGCATCGATCCCATTCAGACTCACGCTCAAGGTCTCCTCAAAACACACTTGCCTCACAATTCACTTACAAATGAAGTCCCCCAGCGTTTCATCAAAGAGATTATTTTTGATTATTTTTACCATTGTTCAATAACTGTTCTCACTGAAACCAATAAAAGCTGATGTCTGCTATCGAGTCCAGACGTTATATGAGATGTGTCACTCTGTGGTATTAGTTTTACCATCAGAAGTCGGAGATGAAGTTGTTTGGAACGGTAAGGATCTTTTGTTTGCTTTATATTATTTTATGTATCTGTTGGGGTCTGTATTTCTGAGCTATGCTTAAAATAAACAGTGTGCATTCCACAGCTCTACATTATTTAGCTCTATTACACCATGTTTGTGTTCTGCATTGTGGAGTGAGCGAGCGCATAAGTGAGACAGCATAGGCGTGTGTACGGGAGGTTATGCCACTGAGCTGTCTCCAGGCAGGAGTAAACTGATTTAAAACAGTGATTTAAAATGAACTGAAGACTGTAGAGAGATCCAGTCTAAGAACAGTGGCAGACTGTGGAAACAGAGAGAAATCTCTGTTTTCCTTTTTCTTAATTTAATCTCTTCATTTCCCTTTCTGTTTCTTTAGGGAACATGTGGCCACTCGTCTGCATGGCTAATCATACCATTGTGTTAATTATCGCTTCACAGCTAGCCCCAAGCAGAGACATACACAACACCGCGTGCACACACACAGACCCCTACTCTTTCTCTTGTGGATGCACACACTTCATACGCACTCACTGTATCTTCTCCTTGGCTGTCAACCAACCTCAGATTTATTTTTTCTGGGGTAGAAAGGATCCTACCACTAAACTCGAAAACACACTTATGTCTTACTACACCTGAACCCAGCATTATGAACAATAATACACACACGCACGCAGAGGACACTGGCTCCATTATTCATTCCTCCAAATTGGGAACACCAGTTGTGTGCTCACACACAATAAACAGAGATGAATTCATCAGAAATCTCCCAAGTGCAGAAAATATGAAAAATTTAATCATTCCACAGAATAAAAATTCATAAGGAAATGTACAAAATCAATATTTTATGCTACTTACTGTACCTATTCTTTATTACAAACCTATTCAGGAACAAGCATTAAAAATTAAAGCTGGCAGAAAAGACAGGAGGGAGGAGAAACGGGTATAGAGAGAGAGAAGGAGAGGGGGAGGGAGGAGGGTACTTGCAAGGGACCTGAGAGTTCAAAAGCAATACCGTTTCATTCATGTTTAAAGGCACTTTTTTTTGTTTCTCTAAGAGCCACTGAAGCATTTTTGAAACGGGCAGAAATGCTTTGATACATTGAGCGTTCTGAGCAGCCAAGGCGCTGTCAACATAAATAGCGATGAAGAAGTGGTGGGAAATGTTTTTTAACTGGAGTTTTCAAGGTTATGGCCCCGTGGCGATGATTTGAAGGTACCACTTGCTCTGCTGCTCTACTGGTTATGCATGGACAGTTGCGTGTCTGCCCACAACACGTTAATGAAAACAGTTGAGTGTGCATAATAATGCTGCAGTACTGTATGTTTTGCAGAAAGCTTTCCTTCATGCATTAGCACTTAGGGTGAATTGTGCTGGCACGCTCAGACCAATATAGAGCATGTGCTGTTTGTGTTATTGCTTGCTAATCTATTCTGCACTTTTCTGCTTGATATCATTTATATTTGCCCTCTTTAACAGCACTTTATATACCCACACACCTGGCCTTTAACCTCCCTTTAGTCTTTCACTGCATTCAACTCCTGCTCTTCATTCATAAGTCACATTTGTGTCATTCTAATAGAAGGTTATTCAATTCTCTCTCCTTTATTGTCATTCTCAATAGCTCAATTAAACATCTTGGCTAAAACACTTGAAGTTGAGCAACAGTGTAAGGAGTAAGGAGCAGATAACCCAAAACTCCTGAGAAGTGGAAGAAAATAAAACAGCCTGATGAGTGACTGTAACCCTTCTTCTAACATCCATATGGGTTTTGTTTGGACAAAGTCAAGTTTTCAGTCAACAGTATCTGTGGCCAACTGAGTGGTGGATTGATGTTGTTGGACTTTGGTTGGATACTTTCTGATGACTGTTTTGTATGGCAATTTAAGGATACAGCCCGGCTGTGTTTTAAAGTATAAGCTTTACCGTATTGTGTTCCCGGATGATGTTTCCATATCCGAACATGACAATGCTCTGGTACACATGGCAAAACAAATTAAGGAATGGTTTCAAGAATTAAAATATGAAGTCATACCCTTACCAATCAACGGATCTACACATAATCTACCTCCTTCATCCCTCAAAAATCTCTTTCCTCCCAGAGGTGTCCTGAAAGCAAAGGCATTCCCCATCTCTCATTTTGTCAGTATATAACTTGTTAAATTTTGTATATCTATGATTTTTTTTTTAACCAAGCTAGCCGTTCAGCAATGTTGGTCATCAATCCATCATTTCAGTCTGAGTGAGACACTGACATATGCTGCGTGGGCTGAAATCTGGTAGATAATTAACCTTTTCAGGAATCACCAGCAGTTTAACATGTTCACTTGTCCCAACACCTCAGCTCATGAAAGGCTATCTCTAAAACCAAGTATCAACTTCCCATTAGCTGAACTTAATTCGAGTTAGTGCACGTTTCTATTCTGGCTGGGGCCTCTTTGTTGCATGTCTTACCCCTCAGTCCCTTCTCATCTTTCCACTTTAGTATTAAAAAAAAGCCAAAAAAGAAAAAACACAATTCTTGGAAGCAATGTACATCTATTTTGTAGATATTGCTACCAAAACAACTCATGTTGTTGTAATAATTGTCGGGAAATAATTGTGTGGCACAATTGTGTGGATTCCTTCCCTTCTTACACATAATATTGTCTTGAAAAATGTTTTAGTTCTTTATGTAACATTTCTCCATTACTCTTGGATATTTTATACAGGATACAGGAATATCTGTTACATTTGCACACAGTGCCTTTACCCTCTTGCCATTCTGACATCATCTTCCATCTTTAATTTGATATTTTACCTGTTTGGGTGAGGACATAATCCAGACAGGAATCAGCTAAGCTGTCAATCAAATACACTTAATGTAGAAATGAAGGTATGAAAGGTAATTTCTATTTTTGGTGACTGAACCTGGATGATTTATTGTTTGTGACTAATCTTGGTTTGATTGTTTATTTGATTGCGACATAGCCACGTCCGAACACATCAGCCGGCTGGGAGCTTTTCTTCAACGCAGTTTGAATGTTTTCCCCAAATAATGATACTTTTCAAGGATGCATCAATGACAAGGCCATGCAAAACATAAACATCCCGCACACTGCTACTACTTTATAAAACCCTGTACAAGCATAAACCAGTGTGCAATTGTTTTTGTGGTTGTTGGGTGCCCGGTGCTGGGGTTTCTTTGTGGTGCGTGTTTTACATGAATGTTCACAGTGGGTTACATGGGCAACAACAACTTCAGCAATATACACACACACACACATAGATAGAACTATGCATGTAAAAAACACACACAAAAGAACAGACAGTGAGGCAGAGATGAATCCTGTCTCTCAGCGGAGACTCTAATGGAAGAAAGATGTTGTGTTCTACAGAGATCATCTCCAGACTGTTAACTCATAGCCGTGACTCCATGCAACTCTGTGTTTATGTGTAATCTTTCCCAGTGGATAACAATCAGTCTGGATTCATAATAGATATCAATTATCCATTAATGGTGGTTCGCCAGACAAAAGGAAGTTATTTGTTGGTCAGTTCTCTGTTTCTGTGTCTTGTTGACAGACAAGTGTACTTCAACAACTGACTCCGCTATATTTTAAAAATTCCGCCCAGTCCTGCTGCCCCTCATGGCAAAGGCACAAACATTCAAAGCTGCGCCCCTCCTTTCGTCCCTCTGGTAGCCTCATATCTTCCTCCTCTCCTCCCTTCTCTCCTCCCCTCCTTTGTCTCCCTCTTTCCCAGTGGAAGTGTAGTGCAGGGCCCAGGGCCCCTGCCTCTAATTGCTGGTGAATAGAGTGTTTTCATGGGGTGTTAGGCAGGGCCCTCCCCTGGATTAGCATGCTTACATACACACATACACACACACACACACAAAACATGTACTCAGATACACAAATGGATTAGTGTGTTCACTCATGGAGAGAGGAGGTTGATTTGAGCCGACAGCAGGAGCCCTTTGGAGAAAGCCCGGGCAAGCCTGCTGGATTTTCAAGCGCACACACGTGTGCACATGCACAAAAAGAGAGAGAGAGAGAGAGAGAGAGAGAGAGAGAGAGAGAGAATAAGAGAGAAGACACATCAAAGTTGCACTCACTCATGTGAACACACAAACACACACACACACACGCACAATCTCAGCTCCCAAGTGGAGGGCTTGCGCTGTAGAAAACATATGGGGTGAATCATGTGTTAACAGGGAGTACTGATTAACACATCTGGTGGGAGCCGGTTGGGGGGGGGGGGGGGGGGGGGGGGGGGGGGGGGGGGGGGGGGGGGAAGGGGAGGGTTGGAGGGTGAAACAGTGGGGAAGGAAGGTAGATGAAATACAAAGGAGCGGGTGAGGCAGAAGATGACAGAAGTAGGAGTAATCCTGATTCATTGAATCTGATCAACTGTAATAGAAAAGACGGACCAAACAAGTAAACAAAACAACAAACCTGGAGACTATAAACACATCCTGAGGAATGAGGGACTCTCCACTCATCTCCCCCAGGCCCCGTTCTATGTGTCATGTCAGAGGCAGTCAGCTGTGCCACAGCACCATGCTCACCATATGCCCATCAGTCAGACTGTCTGCCCCAAAACACAAAGCACAAATGAACAAAACACTATAAACACACAGTCATTTCCACATAGTGCGCAGCAGTGAATTAACTGAGTTTGATGGATTTTGTGCATTCTCCATCTGATGTGGGCCTGAATCAATCCAAACATAGGTCTGTGACTAAATAGTTAAATGATAAAAATTAACAACGCAAATGTATTCAATCTAGAGCTGCAGCTATTAATCTATTAGTTGTCAGCTATTAAATTAATCGATTAATTGGTTTGACTCGTTTTTTTAAGACAAATTCTCTGATTCCAGCTTCTAAAATGTGAAGATCTTCTGGTTTCTTTATTCCTCTGTGACAAAGTAAACTGAATTTCTTTGGGTTGTGGATAAGACATTTGAGGACATCATCTTGGACTTTGTAAAACACTGACCGACATCTTTCACCATTTTCCAACATTTCATAGATCAAAGAACTAAACTAAAAAAAAATACTTGCCAGATTAATCAACCATGAAAATAATCGTTAGTTCAATCTGCCATTTTAATAGGTTTTGTTTTATTGGACACATACTCTTGTTTGACTAATCGCACACATTTGAAAACAGTGGCGTTTTTTGTAGGTATATTAAGCCCATGGGTTCCAAACAGGTAACTGTTATGAATATGAAGTTGATAGTTTCCCCAAAAGACTGTTTTTTTTCTTTTGTACAATTGAATTCACTGGATCCTCTCAATTTCTATTATCCATTGAAAAAGGGAAGGGACTATATTTAATTCTCGCCCTTGACCTCACTCCTGTGAGACTGACTGAGTTGAGGGCGTTGTCACTCTCTCCTGTGCTGGGTCAGATGGTTATGTGCTGCTCCATGCTGATTCCTATCTATTCATGTTCCACAGTCTAAATTTCTTGGAAAAAACTGCCTTTACATAGAGAAACGGACCAAGGACCCACATGGAACCCTGTTGCCTTTCTATGTGACTGCCTTTCTGTGTGACTGCAAGAGGGCCATCGTCTTATATCATCTTTTATCTCAAAGTGTATCTGTATCCATTGGTAGTTTCACTACCGTCAAAACAGCATAGCTGTGTTTAAACCACTGTGACGCAACATAAACAGAGACATATCTGCGGTCATGGTCACTTTAGAGCAGAGTCAAGCAATCACACTGGTACTAAGCCAAGCACCCACATACAAATTTAGCACTGCCAACTTACACAAAAACACCTACATGATATGTTTTATAGCACCTGTTCAGGGCAATATGTTTGCATTGTTATGTCTGCTGCTGTTGTTGTTTTACACATAACTAATTGAAGTCAGAAAAGGCAGGATTAGGTGAAAAGGTTTGCAGAAACAGCTGTCACTGTGTTCAAAAAAAACTACACCATTTATCCTTAACCAAGAGAGACAGGTAGAGTTGTTATGAGATATTATGTGGATTTAATTAAGACTCTAACAGCTGTAATCCAACTATATTTGCACAGGTTTTGTATACATACTGTATGTGTGTGCAGGCTTAGTCTGCCTGTAATTCTTTTACACGGGCAAACACGCACACAAATTCTCACACAAACACAAATGAGCATGAGCAAGTTGTTTCTGAATATGGTGTGAGGGCTGCCAGCATCTCCTTCACATCTAAATGAACTGAAATAAGGAAAGAGATAGATAAAAGTGAACTAAGAATGAGAAAAGGATGGGTTCCTACATAATCACTGATTCACTATTTTATCCATTAAATCAGTCAACAAGTAGCTCATGTACAATCTTCATGACATGGCTTGAAATGAGCTTTATGGAGAAACCATAGTGTTGGCAGGTAAAAAAGGCAATCACTTGACAGCAATGAAGTGGCACAAATGTAATGTGAGTTGCACATAAATATGCTTCCAATATACCGTGGTATTTACTGACAGCCTTGTAGGTGGAAAAGACTGTTGACACGATAATTGATTGTTTGTAGATGCAAAGCACCTACTTAACCCTGTGCAATTAAGTGCAGCGACTTTAGCCCGCATGTCTTTGCTCTGCAATGCTGGTAATGCAGGTTGACAGGTCACCAAAACTGTCCAATTAGTTAGCTATTTGTGAGTAAGAATTCTTGTTCACAGCTTTTGTTTTTTTGTAATAAGCCAGTATGAACACTAAAAATATTAGACCACCATTTTCATAGTGGTATACTATGAGTTAATTTACCACAACAAAAACTATTCTTTCCCTACGTTACCTTAGAGTACTATGTGCTTCTGCAGTATGACAAATATTCACTGGTTTACATGACCCTCCCGTCTGCTGCAGCACTGATTTAGCTGCAGCCACCATCCCTCCCTCCCCACCCCCCAACCAGGCCAGTCAATACCCCTACATTATTCAAACTATTCCCCACTTAATTAGATATTTAATTGACTACCTGTAGACAGATGACTGACCCGCCTGCTGGCATAAATTCATGCAAATGACATCCCACATAACCTCCCCCAGGGTAGATTTAATGGTACAGTCTGGTGAGGACAGAGTTCAACAAGAGGATGCAGGGGTCAAGCCCAGTCACTGATCACTGGTGCGTGACCTATTTTCTGTTTGAACTCTACATTTCTCTACTTATGTTGAAGCAGGGACATACACTCAGTTGCTCTTTTATTAGGTACACCTAGCTAAAACTAATGTAGTCTCATATAACAGCTCTGTTCAAAATCTTACCTTCATGGGAGGTTATAATGTTGAAAGGACCCACCTCAGGCAATGTGACGCCTGGCCCAAAGTATGAACTGCACCTACAGAACTCCAAGAGCATCAAAAACATCTGAACTTCATTCCACAGGTGATGCTGAATCTGGGTAGAGGTGAGCTGACACCCAAAATTCTAAATGAAAAAATTCAGCTTTCAAGTGTAAGGCTGGCCTGTCCTGACAAAACGCCAAAAAAATATTATTTAGGACGGAAAGTGTTTTATTGCTGTTGTGTCATTTCAAATACAGTTTTAATAAATGCACTGCATTGTGTGTTCATTAGTGAACAACGCACATTTTGAGTTTTCTAACTTAAATAATTGACTAAAATGAATAGTGATGAACTTAAGTAAAGTCATCTTATCCAGTTTAATAGTGTAATAAACTGGCAACCGTTTAAGCGTGTAAGTTAAAGCCTATAAGTGTGAGAAAAATTATGAGCTAGCATCAATTGGTTATTGCCTTTAAAATATTTTAAAACTCAAAATTAGCCTTAATGTATGTGTATTAGTCTACATTTGATAGAATAGGAGCAGCAAGCAAGAAGAAAATAAGAAAGCCACTGGTTGATTCTACGCCTCGACTCCCAGTTCTGCTCCCCAGAAAGAAAGCAATAAAAGGCACCAGAAATCCCATCTCAGGTGTCTGGGCCCACTGTATGCTAATAGGAAGGCTCAGACGCTCTTCTCACATAATGGGGTTTGACAAAGTGAAAATTAACAGAACCCCACTCCTGCTGTTACTGTTAGAAGGGGTGGTTGATATGGCTTTGTCTCAGACTAGACTACACACACATACACACACATACACACACACCTTCCGACAGATACCAAGGCAGCCGTCATTCTCATTCTCACCCAGACATTTATGTTGAACCCCCCCCCAACCATCATCCCTTCCTCTCACTCCCCCCTCCCCCAGCACCGCTTCCTCTATCTAGGTGTTTGTGTCCCCGGCATAAACATCCCTCCATCCCTCCTCCTTCCCTCTTTTCTCTTCTTCTCCAGCGACTCTGTTTGCTTCAATGGACTTTCATGACAACTCATTCTGTAAGGGTCCTTTTTTCTCTCCCTCTCCCTCTCTTTCTCCTTCACTCTCCCCAGGTGAAATATTGATGGATTTTTTATGAATAGCTATGAAAAATTCATTCAAATTCCAAAATGAAAAAGCGTAAACATTCCGCATCTGCCTATGCCTCCCGCATTCATTATCCTTCACAACATCCTCACTCCCTCCTGCTCACTCTCCCTTTTTTCCCCCACTCTTTACCTCCCTCCTCCTCCCTCGCCCCCTGTCTACCTGAAAAAGACATGCCGCTCTGTCTCTTTTTCCGCCACTTGGCCTAATTGCTTAATTTGACCTGCTCTCTCATCAATTAAAAGTCTGTCAGTGGTAGACAGATGGAGGATGGATCAGAGGGCCAGTCGATGGACAGATCAATGGCAGAACAGCTCAATAAGTAAATGGAGATGGCCAGTGATGGAAAAAGGAAATGAGGGAGGGAAAGAAGTAGAAGAAGAGAACAAATTGAAGGCTGTCATGACAAAAAGGTGCAGCGCCGACGTGCCTCACTCGGATGCTCTGACTCTCTTCTCTCACTATGTCTCTCTGATGCTCTGAATCCCTCCCACCTTTTTTTACCTCTCTGAATCTTTGACTCTTTTGCAAAGCTCAACAGCACAGAGCATCTGCAAAATCAAGTAACAAATATTAAGAAAACAAAATAAATGTGGGGCACAGAGATCTCAAACAGGAATAAGGCTATTGAGACTTTAAATGAAAACAACCCTGTCAAAGGAAATAAAAGTCATGTGGGTGGAGAGCAAACTAAGAACAGACAGAAAATGAGGTGAGATGGAGAAGGAGAAGGGTTGGGAGCTAAAACACTGAAGATTTACCTCACGTTTGACTGGGTAAACAGAAAATGCAACTCCATAAAAGGCAGATTTCAATCAATGAGCTGCAGTAAATCTGCTTGCCTCATTCACTCAGCCACACGCATGCATACATTCACATGCATGCATTGCATATATGGAAATGCATAAGACACGAAACAAATAAAATACAACATAGTAAAATGAAAACTTCCTGAGATGTAGCGCGTTTAAAATGTACTTTTGCTTAGAAACGCATGATGACTTGCAAGCGAGCGAACCGCAAGTCATGTTTTGGTAAACAAACACGACTTCACTGAAACATAGTCTCACATGAATATACATAGATATTTGCACGGGCACACACACACATAACTAGAGGCGCGCACACAACCACAATAATTTTGTTATGCTCCCCTTCAACACCTTGTTTTAATTAGCTTTCTCATGAGACTCCAACTCAGACCAATTAGGGAAGATTATCAAAGAAGGTCTGGAGTAGGGTGCATGCCCACTATGACTCTTGTCCCCAGGGATAAGCCGGGATGAAAGAGACCTCAGCACTGCACGCGCGCACGCACACACACACACACACACACACACACACGCACACACAAACAAGTAAGCAAGCAATGCTCTCCAAAGTAAAAATATCAGCCCTCATTGTACCTTATAACATGTCGGGAAGCTGCCCTGCACAGCACAGCAGCATGTATATACAGCACATCCATGGTCAATCATTTGGTATTGACCAGTCGCAGATGGATCACTGAGGAGATACAGAATGTGGTCCTTCGGCCCCGTCCCTCAAGGCAAACTAAAACCACTCCGTTGGTGCAACCACTAATGGAGACACTTCAAAACATTGAGAGAGATTACAGACTCAGAATTAGGCTATAAAAACACACATTAGGTGTTTAGGATGAACACAGGACTGGAAGAAATTATAATGGTGATGCCAAAACTTGCGTTCACTTGCTCTTATCTTATGACAAATCAATGAAAGCTCTTTTGGGGTTGTGTTCTGTTGAAAGATGATCTGATGTTTGATCAAGGGAGTTACCCCCAAGGAGAGTGTGCCTGTATAATTACTAAGATGTCATCATTTATCTCTCGCCCTCTACATTTGTTTCTACTCTAAAACAAGAGAAATATCTACTTAACTGCAGCCTTAATAGCGTGTTTATCTCACTGTGATATGTCAGTATAATACAGTGTGTGTGTGTGTGTGTGTGTGTGTGTGTGTGTGTGTGTGTGTGTGTGTGTGTGTGTGTTGTCACAAGCTAGTCTATAACCTGATGGTAAGTTAATAGCACTCAGTGGTATTATGTGCAACAGTGATTAGATTGGGAGAGGCTGATGGCGCATATTGGTTTGGTCCCTGAGGGCCTGCCAGAAGAGTCAGAGATCAAAGGTCAATCACCAAGGGATCAATGTCACTCAAAGAACCTGTGTTACATTCAAATACAAACAATATGGCTTATATTGAGTTGTTCTAATGTACTGTATATGAGAACTTATATCGGTTGATGTTTGATGTAAGAAGCCCAAGAGAGACTATCTGCCTACTAACTTCCACCATCCAGGGAAGCAGAATTGTGCAGGATGTAGTACGCTGAGAGAGTGGAGTTGTGGAGTGGAGATCCGTCCAAAGGGAAAGTGACTTCCCCGGGACTTCATTAAGCTAATCTGGCCACCGATACTAACAAAGTTTAGAAGAGGAGGTGAGGAGAAAGCTCAGAAATGAGATGAACACTTATTAGATCAAACCAAGCAATTGTCTTTCGCTGCTCATGGCAGAATTCACACTCATACACATACATACACACATAGTAAAACAGGCTCAGACAAAAAAAGACAGTTTGGGTTTTGACAGAAAGAATCAAATGCACCAAACTCATGATCGCATTAGAGCTGCAACAAACAATTATTGTCGACTAATCTGTCAATTTTTCTCATTATTTTCTTATTTTGGTCTATAAAAATTCCAGAAAATGATTTAAAAAAATTTTATTAATGGTTTATCAAAATACTAATTTCGTGGTTGACAATAAATCATGGTTGACAATAAATCAATATCATACATGCAACACTAAGATAAACGCATTTAAGCAATGCATGATTACATAGAAATGTATGATTACATATAAACAACATGGAAAGAAAGACAGACCTGAAGAAGATAAATAATAAAACTAAACTCAAACTGTAAAAAGACAAAAAGTGATACGATCTTGTCAGAAAATAGCCATTATAATTCCCCACTGCCTAATGTTACATATTCACATTGTTCCTTTCATCCACCCATATAAACACATATAAAAAAAGTAAAGGAGAAGCAGCGGTTGCTCAAATTTGGGAAACTGGAACCAGCAATTTGTTGGTGAAAAATGACTAAAAGGTTTTGATTGGCCAAATAAACTGACAGTCACCTTTATGTTGATCGACTTAGCGATTCATTCAAAAATAGCACAACCCAATGACTTACTCGGCCCATGTGTGTGGCAGCCACATTATCTCTAATCCAGAACATCAGGCCTGGTCTGACAGTCTGGGGACAAAAACAGAGTACTGCCCATGCCCACTAACCTGGGAGTCAGCTCCTACCATAGACTGTATAAAAGAAGTGGATGTAGCCACAGTGACGTCACCCATTGGTCTGTGGACTACTGTTTTGAAGCCTCGAATTTGGCGTTTTGGCTTGTTTTTTTTAGAACCAGAAGTGACCACATTTGGATGAGAGAGTGGAACTGGGGAGAGATACACATTGCTATGCCTGACAGGTCTCCATGGTAGCGACTTGTCAATCACAAGGTAGCTATGCCCTAAAGCATACCCTGCTTTATCATCTATTTTTACTCTGAATGGGACCATAATTTACAAAATGAGCATCATGCTGTATCGAAGAAGACTTGAAACTAGCGACTGAGATTATAAACTCATCAGGAAAGTGATTACAGGCTAAATAAATCAAGTGAGAAGTAGGGTCATTTTGTCATAGACATCTATACAATAGGACTTCTTTTTGCAAGCAGAGGAGTGCCCCCCCGCCCCGCGGCCATTAGTAAGAATGCAGGTTTAAAGCACTTCCCGCAGTGGCTTCAATTTTCAGGTTGGCTCCTGCTCACCAGTGAAGAGGAGAATGAGCCAGGATGCCGTTATCAACCACTATATATCCCACACACCAGTGCGTAAGGTTAGTAGAAGGGGAAAGCATGACATAACAGTTTCTGCTCGTCTTAGCCTAGGCCCTCACCCTATAGTGAGGCACCAACAGGTGGTAGCGCCACTCTTCCTCCATCTGACTACTAGGGCTGTGGAGAAGGGGACAACAAGAGTGTGAGAGGAAAAAATGTTTGATTCTGAAATATTTTCACACTCATTACATTTTTAGAGAGAGGATGTGAAGGAGAGGTACCACTGACAGTATGGCAAAGCTAGGGCAACTAAGAGGTAGTCATATTCTGTGCCTTTTCCAGAGCGACTCACCTCTGCCAGGCTGGGAGTCAGAGAAGAAGCAGGGGATTTCTCCATGTTACTTGAACAGGCTAGAGGCCACTGAGCTTTCCACACTGCACCTCAAGGTACGGGCGGGGAGGGACCAGCTGCACAATGTTCCAACCATCAAACTCTTCAAATGTTAATTAGCCATTGGAGGCACCACCTCCATTTTGCACATATTGTCCCCAAACACACTAAAAGCTAGTCTAAAGGAAATAGGAGGTGAGGAGATCTGAGGAGATTGCTGGCTGGTAAAAGAGCCACTGCTGCTTACAAGCAATCTCCGACTGGTCCTGGATTCTGTTAGTGCCGCATTTAATACCAAAAGCACTGCGAGAGTGGGTCAATTGTGACAATCATGCCAGGGCAAGAACTGCAGAAGCTTGCACCATCTTCCGACAAAGTAATCTGTGGTTATGAATCCAAGCCTGCTGTTGCATAAGAAAGGTGGGTTTTTTGATGCAGCACACATACATCATGTGGGCTCATCCTGATTGGCTGATAGCATATGCAAGTTTTTGTTGGTGAGATGCACGAAAATGAGCAAAGACAAGTTGTAGAGTGCCGTTAGAGGACAAAGTCTGTGTGAAACACAACAGCGTATTCAAAGACTACAAGAGCAAAGAGGAATGAAGGAAGGAGAACAGGGTAGACGGAGAGGAACAGAGGGTAGACAGAGAAAGGGAGGGAGTGCCACGTCGTTCTTAATCTAGTTTGTCTGTCGTAATCGTGTCAATGTCACTCTCAATCAGGCAGCCACAACTAGGGCTATACAACTTCAGTTTGATTGGCCCAAACCTTGTCTTTAAAATGACCTCTACAGGGAAGGTGTGTGTGTAGATGGAGAGAGAAAGAGAAAAAAAAAATAGAAAGAGCGGGGCCAGATAAAGGGGAGGAGAGTCTCCCAGAGACAATATGAGAAAGACAGAGAGACGGAGCACAAATTAACTTTAAACCTGTTACTCCCCCACCTGTCTGTCAATTTCACTTTGGTCTCTTTCTTTTCTCTGATTTTTCAGTGTGACAGTATCGATTGCACTCTCTTATTACACAAGAGGATACAGAGAAGTCTATGTGAGTGGGTGGTGTACAGGTGCTTGCGTACATTTCAGTCACATTCCTGCCTGCTGGCATTGAAAACATTTAAGATGGGCGAGGGTTCCATGGGTTTGAAACACATCATTAAATTTCAAATTTCTGTCTTATTGTGGAGTTCGACCAACGTCAGAGCATTCGTATTGGGGAGCAAATGGACGTAGATCGTCAAGCAGCTGCTCCCGTTTGCATGCACATTTGGGTGTATGATGTTACATTTGGAATGAAGTTAGCATGTGAGAGTATATGGTTACATTCACAGGAGCAAGCCACAACACTGTGGTTGTACATAAACAGGGTGGATTTTTGCTAAATCTGCAAGTGTCAGCAGACCCACTTCCCTAAAAATGTGTACAAGCAACCAAACATCTGTGCTCACCAATAACAGGCATACTGACATTAAATTTAAAAATACCATTTGTTAAAAATCTTTAAAAATACAATTATGTAACAGGTTTAACAGTTTTAGTTTGATCACACACAATGATATTCACACTGCGGGGCATTTGATTTTGTAGGCGGTTATTCTTTTCTGATGCTCTCTTTAAAACCAATTTTCCAGCCATGATTTGAGAGATTAGTCTTTCACCACAGAATATTTACTGAGACCCACTAATCCCACTGTGGCGTCGAGTTTGTTTTATTGTAGTTGTCTCTGTGTTTGAGCATGTTGCATTAAGCCACATGCAGATTAGCAAGAAAATGTTTGTACACTGTTGGTATTTGCTTTAGTCTCCTCCGTGCACAGTAGAGTTTTTTAGTACCACTTTAGAATCACTGGTTTTGATTATGTAAATTCTATTGTACTGAAATGAGTATTTCTGTCTTTTATTGATTATGGCAGTTTTTGGTTGATGGCAGTGCATGGGAGGTACATTAAATCTAAATCTAAAAGTATTTGTGAAAATGAAATGGTAAGTTTGTGCGGCTTTTTTATTGTTTGCAACCACTGTGGAGAAACTGGGTTGTAATTTGAGCTTCAGTGTGAGTGGAAAGTTTCAGGATTAGTGGCTCTCTACCCTATCATCGGCCTTACCCTCCAAGAATCTATGAACACATGCTGTAATTGATGCATTCAAAATAAATCCCAGTTTTAAATTGTTAGCTTGATATCCAAACCCATTTCATGATACTGGCCTGGGCGGTTTGGGTCTGATATCTCCTGCTGCCATGAAAGCAAAGGGGCTCCAGTACAACAACATAGTTCATTGTTCAAGATTAAAGTTTGTCTTCTGTTTACTCTGTTGGGCCAACAGGCCAGTAAGAAAACATTAAAATTACCACTATGTCATGAATTTAACTAATGCATAATGTATGGGCCTAATAAATATGGTTAAATGAAAAGACTGTTTCTTTACATGTGGGAACTTTATGGGAAAAACTACACCTACCTTAATGCTTTGCTTTTTATGAATTCCAGTGTCATGATTACTTAGCCAATGTGATTTCAGTTTTTTTTTGATTGATGTAAACTGAGCCAATTAGGGATCACTTGAGAGGATTGCCAGTTTAGACAACAAGCGCCGTTTTTACCGGGAATTCTACCAGCCTGTGGATTCTTTTGAACTGTCGGAGCCGCGTGAGTAAGGGGAAACTTTTTCTGAACATTGAACTGAACTACCAAGGAGTTTAAAGATTTCGCTTTCATATATGCACCACCATATGGGCCCTAGCGTTTATAAATCCAAGCGCTTGGTAATAATCTGAACATTTCTTTGAATTTGAACTGTGATAGTACACATCTCTGTACTTGGGACTTTGTTATATTGAATTGGTACATTATTGTCTATACCTACTTATCCTGCCTGAAGTCACTCTAGCGACTATTAGTAAATAGGGAATATTTAGCCAGCTCGCCATCAACAGCTAAGAACCCAGGATCCTGTCTTGTTTTAATCAGCTGTTCCGGTGTTAACAAGGAGTTACAATAAATAAATAAAATAATTAAAAATTATAAATAATTTTATTAATTGCAAATACCAATGGCCCTTGATCCATTGTATTTGTAGATTCCCCTGTTTTATAGGTATATTTGATATTTTTTTCATTTTCAGATCTGTTCCTGTTAACTTGCTGTTGCTGCTCATAATGCTGCGGTTAATCCAAACTCAACACTTCCTCAAACCGTTTCACATTAAATGTCTTCCATTCGTTCAGAGGGCATAATCCATTCCTGGAAGACTTTTATTGTTTAACATGCAGCAGAAAGTAAAATGAAGTTCCATAACATACATAAGAAATGTAGATTGTGCTAAATTGACTATGTGAAGCATTATAGTACAAGAAAAACAGAGGTGAAATGTTGATGAGTTTCTCCCACTTCATCTGATTTGCCAATGCAGTAATAGGACACTCTGAAGGGTTGTCAGCTACCATGTGCCAACAGCTGTTGTTGTGTGCTTCAAGTGTGTGTTGAGGTGTAATTATTGGTATTAACATTCAAGCTGTACATATTTTACTCAAAATAACTTAGTAATAAGGATGGCTTCTATTCAGCAATTCAACTCAGGGATACTGTTTACTTCTGAAGCAAAGCAGCAAAGAGTATTTTATTTCAAATAAGCACTGGGTGTCAATGAGCAACAGCAATGGCTGGCTAAAGGGTAAATGTTTTTATCCAATGAAAATTTTTCCTAAATGAAGTGGGAATGACCAATTCACCATGCACAATGATGCTCATCACTGCTAACTTTCACTGCTGGCCTGCGGAGACCTACTACCAGCTACTTCTTTTCAACAAACACGAGCATCACCAGGAGGGACTGACACATAGAAGTTCATGCCACAAAAAAAATACAGATAAAAAAGGTACTGTGGCCACACAAGACATACTACATCACTTGGTAACACATATGATAGTGAAAGTGCACGGTAAGCTGGCAACTCAGCTGATCACAGTGGACTCCTAAAAATTCCTTAACAGGATTTTAATATACAGTTACTAAGTGTTATAGCAAAATATTATGAATAGTGCATATTAAAATATATTGTACATTAAGGATCATATTTTGGGAATGCAATCATAGTGTTAGAGGAGCGTGATGATGCAGTGTCATTGTTCTATTCTTCAAGAAAATCTCTGGATTGGTCAAACCATAACACAGGTCTGAGTTGGACAATAGCAGATCAGATTGCAGTAGAAAGACAAAGATACAGGCTTAAAGCCTGTGAGGAGCAGCAAGGCTAAAACTTTTTTTTTTCCAGGCACTGGGTCAATTTGGCAACTAACTAACCAGGCAGCTAGCCCAAATGAACCTCCAACTGGCCCTTGGCCATTGGGCAATCCTTATTGTTGAACTTTGCAACAGTGCTGTCTGTTGTGGCCTACTGCTGCATAACATATGGTCCTAGGCTTTTCATCTCTCCAGGGATGAAACACCCACACAAACACATGCACAGACTTATTCACACACGCATAAACACACACAGAAGTATCAACGCAGAAAGAGAGAGAGAGAGAGAGAGAGAGAGAGAGAGAGAGAAGGAATTGCGAACAATCACACCAAAATAGCCACTAAACACATCCACACACACATGCCGGGCTTCAGAGGAAACATTAAAAAAAAAAAAAATAACAAGCCACCCCGAGTGACAGGCTGGATGAATAAAACATCCTTTTGGGGCGACCCCGCTCTGGCGCGCCCAACTCCTCAGAAATATTGTACAGCAGGAAATATTCCCAGGGGGCACCAGCAACAGGGGCTATGTGAATGATGACCAGCTCCAGTAGACTTCAGCTTTGTTTCACAAGTGAAGCTGTCTGGCAGAGGTTTGTCTCGACTGTTGAAGAGTTGAAAAAGGAAGCATAGGACATGTTAACCTTTTTCATTCTACTGTGGTGAGGAATCCTCCTGGTATTTGTTTTGTATGTGTAATAATACTTGTGGAAAATGAATATGAGAATGAATTGAACACATGAACAAACAAAAACATACAGACAATCACAGAAACACTAGCAAACACAAACATTCCACACTCAGCTCCACTTTGCTCTAAATCCCGGTTCAGCCAGGCTAATGCATGGATCCATACTGCTCTGGGTGAATTAATGTTAGTAATAAGATATCATGGCTCTGATTGATCCTCTATTTCCATGTCCACACCATAAAATGACCCAAGCTCAGCCACAGCATGCCATCACTCTAATACTGCATTGAATCCACTCTGGGCTGCTGTGGATTTAAGTTGGGCTACAGATGAGGATATGGCTAGAAGCGGGCATGGGACAGGAGCTACTGATAAATAAAGCCTGTAAAACAAGGCAAGAGTTGGTGTGATGACACAGCTATAGTGGGGTGGTGTAACAAGTAGAATACTGTCTAAAATAAAACCTGGGCTCATGGCCCAAAAGAACATTTTCCAACAATGATAAATGCACATTTATTTTAGCTGTTTCTATTATTCCTAAGGATTGGTGTCTGGACCGATTTTAAAGGATTGGTATCAACTACCTGATCAAATGCAGATCCTTTCATTACTCTACTCCTTTGAAATAGCCTGCAGTGTGAGCATTTTGTTCAGATATGCGAGTGAAAAGTATAGTGTGTGAATGGGAAAGATTATTCGGAGTGAGTGACCATTAATTCTGACGTCCAAGTTGGCAAAACACACAGACTTGCTATTTCTCAGAGTAGCAGCATACAAAACATTCAGTTAGCATCTTCTCGCTTTTTTCCTTTCCTTAATTCCCAGATTTAGTTGATGTCAAGGCCAAATTTAAACTGGTCCGTGGTTGGGTTTGTGTGCTCTCTGCCGCCACTGTTTCAACCCAAGATCATTTGTGAGAGAAGAACCTCCACTCTGCAACACCACCCCTCAGATACATTTAATCTACACTACATAACTTCTGCTGCTATGTAAATATGCATAGACAAGTATCGAATCGGACTCAGTATCTGCAGCTATCCAATATTAAAAGGACTTGGATAGGGAACAGTGCCAAAAAAACGTATTACTGTTAATAATATTACAGATTAATAGTGACAGGTCAATCAGTGGCAGATTATTCTTTCCCAGTAATGAGTAGTGAGGCAAATTATCGTTTCAATAGGAATTATGATAACTGCAATTGAATGACCTACTACGAATAATTACCTATTATACAATTTCTGTCCCAGTATTATATCTCCCAAATTCGGTTAAACTTTTTCTAGTTCAAATGTTTTGGCAGTTTTTCATTTTGCTATTATATTTTTTTTCTGGTTGTGTATGAATTCAATTTAATTCTTCATAAATTTCAAAAATGTGATTATTGAATGATTATGCGTAATAACCTTTCTTTAGTTAATTGCAATAAGGGCCCAGAATTAGCACTTGCCACATTTGAGTAAATAAAACTCTCATCACTACAACACACAAGTTGATTGACAACATTTTCTGACTCTACAGTCTGTCACATACACAGATTACCCACAAGGCTCAGCCAGTAACACACCAGAGTAAGGGGTGTGCTAACCTAACTTGTAAGAAAATATAGTAACTATGAAATATAATTATTAAGTGTTTGTTTACCTTGAAAGGCAGAGAGGGGCAGTGGGGGAGGAAGTACTCAGATCTTTTACTTCAGTAAAAGTGCAGAGACCACACTGCAAACATACTTTGTAAAAATAATCAGGAAAATGTAACTGATGACTCAAAACAGAAAAATGCCCCACCCCGCCCATTTTGAAGTATTTTGTAAAGGACTGCAACTAATGATTATTTTCATTATGGATTGATCTGTTGATTATTTTCTCAATTAATTGATATATTGTTTGGTTGGTTGGTAAAAATAAAAAAAAATAGTGAGAAATGCCGTCACTATTATCCAGAGCACAGTGACACCTTCACAATGCTTGTTTTGTCCAACCAATAGTCCAGCCCCGAAATAATTAACAATAAATTAAAACCATACAAATCATCCAAACTAAAGCACAAAGTCTGAATAAATGCTACACTGTGGGAAAATGATCTCAATCTTTAAAGCTAACAAAACCAACAGAGGAATTACAGAACATAGTCTTGCAAATTAGTGAATAATCAGTTATGTAATAATACTAGCTTTTAAATAAGATACACATTAGGTTTCTTAGGAAAAAAGTCAGAAAGTGATTATTATGATTATGGCCTTAAGGACAAGATACAGCAGAAACACAGTAAGTTGAGACTAGAGGTTGGTACTGGTGCACGATGTTGGCACTGGGTTCGAACAAAATCTTCAGCAAGGATCTATCCGTCAACCACTAATGAGCCTCGGAAACTGCCAGCTTGTACCAAATACATCAACATGGAGCCAAAAAGAAAAACAAAGAGACTGAGCGACCCATTTTTTATTGTCCAAGAAGCCTTGGGCGGACGGATTCACCCAGTATCGTCACACGCCAACTCGCCTGATGACAGAGCAGAAGTCATTGAAACCATGTGAGGTTATTTAAGGGGATCAGATTGTTCCAGGAAACTGGTAGTCACTGTCAGAGTTTGGGTCTGAGTTTGAAGACCTGTGATTGATTTGCAAACCACCAGAGGGCCAGTCAAAATCACGCCAGTCCCCACTGGACGATGACTGGCTGGATGCTGACCAACTGCCAAACGCACCTACACACAAACACACACACACATACATAGGCACAAACACACAATCACATTCCTCCCTGTCTGAATTACATGCTGGACAATATCCCACGGTCATTAAAACCAGATTGCTTTGAAGACAGACACCACGCAAACACACACATGATCTCACACCCACACACACACACACGCACGCTACAGGCAGACACATGTGCACACGTACATATTGCTTCAAGGCAAATTGTTTGTTTCCACTGTATAGTCTGTCTGTTCACATGGTACACAGACTTATCAGACAAGTCAACGCACTGCTGTTAGTTAGTATACAGGAAAAACAAACCAATTGGCAGACGAGACAGACAGACAGACACAAACACAGACAGACACGTTCACATGGCTGCAGACATGAAGTGAGTAATACAATATAATATCAAACAGGTGAAAGACTGAATCCCAACTGGTGGGAACAGTGCTGTATAAGCAACTCCATAGGCCAGACTAAAGCAATAATACAAAGCATACACAGATACAAATGCACAAACACGGCAGGTGTAATCTCTCTCCCACACACACACAAACACACACACACACACACACACACACACACACACACACACACTTCTGCCTATAGTTACAGACAATAGCACGCAGAACAAAAGGCATCACCATGTTCACATTAGTGAGCCAACAGGACTATTTTTATATTTTACTGAGTCACAAAGAGTTTTCTCCCAGCAGCATGTCACTATTCTCATATCAAAGCTGCGTTTATAGCAGACAAAGCTTTGAAAGTGGGCCATGGCTCATAAAATGCCTTTATGTCCCTTGCCGGTACACAAAAAAACCCCAGAAACAATGCATTTTAAGTCTGCAATTGGACTAGTGTGTGTGTCACTGAGCTTATTATGTGTGTGTAAAGAGTGTGTCTCAGTGTTAGTGTACTGTATGTCTGTGTGCCTATGTGTTCACGCACATGCATCTGTGCATATGGGATTGTACCCCCCCCCCCCCCCCCCCCCCCCCCCCCCCCCCCCCCCCCCCCCCCCCCCACACACACACACACACACACGTGTTTAGATGTGTGTAGGTGTTGTTGATTTAATTCCCTCCACTGATATTGTTCTTTTCCAATCTTTTTTTTTCTCTCCAGCTGACAGAATGTGCAGCCTTAACACTCAGCTAACAACCCTGGCTTCCTGAATTGCATGTAACCTAATCACTAACGCCATCTGTTAATTATGTTAATACAAAAATGCCTTGGCTGCTATTCCATTCTCTGAATTAGCACCCCACTTCCCCACCGAGCACCCTCTCTCCTTGCTTGCTCCTCTTTCTCTTGTCCAATCCTTTCCATCATCTCAGGCTCCCATTTTCCTTTCTTTCAAATCTCGTCTTTCTTATCCTTTCTAATTCTATCTCCTCACTTCCCCTCTGTGTTTTTTTAACATCCTTTCTAATCCCTTACAACCTTGCTTTTCTCCATCATCTATTCCTTTATTCATGCCATCAGACTCCCTCCAAATGCCTTCATAGTCCTCTCCCCTTTTGTTCCCCAACTCTTCCATGTAGTACTCTTTCAAAAATCTCTCAAACTCTTAATTCCTCGTCCTCACAATCCCATCCCTTACTCAGCCTGCTATCCCCTGGGTAACTGTTGTTGCTCCCAGCAGTGAGTCAGAGGCTAAGCTGGCTGGAAATCCCCAGAGAGGCTGTCTGAAGCCAACTTATTTCGGTGAGCGATATTGATCCACTCTTGCTCTTAATTGTTATTCACTATGCTAATTTGTATTTATAAATCTAAGTTCCTATCGATCTGCAGGAGACATAATAAACTTTGTCTTGAACCCATGCGCGGAATAAGCATTATTGTAATGCAGGGAAAACATCATTTAACAGTCGTATACAGTGATGGTCATTATATTAACGCAATCGAATGGTGGACCTAGCGGCATAATCAGAGGTATAAGTAGGCCTGATGGCATTGCGATTGTCCCCAGGGAGGCCCTGTTCAAGCCTGGGGATTAAGTGGCCAATCTGCCCAGGAGAGGCAATGCACACAGACGCACACAGTCGAGAGTTTACCATCTGCTTGACTCAAGAAAAAATAATAATACAGTGGTCAAGGATTCATACCATACCTATGTGTGATCAGGCACTAATGATTAAAGTTAATAGGACTACATGGAGTGCAGTATTTTCATGTGATATATGTATAATAACTAACAGTCTACAGCCTTCAGCGCAGCAGTGAGTAGGCAGTACTACTCTTATCAATACTCAAAGAATAAATTCAGAGAGGATTAGGATTAGAATTGTATATTTTAAACATGACTAAATCTTGTTTTTAGAGCAGCAACAGCAAAGTCACTATATAAACTCAATAACATCTCAGTGGAAGCAAATCTAAAATGTCTATAAAATAAATCATATTCGTGACATCAGTTAAGTAAGTTTGGAAAAAAAATTAAGAGCTTGGTCAGTACCAGTCTTCCTCCTGTCCTCTGCTGCTGCAGGTACAGCTGGCAGAGAGAGGAGGGGTTGACTTGCCTCCGCAAGCAGCTTTTTTTTTTTCTCCCTAGTTTACAATAACTTGTCAAATTTTAAGATACGAGTCAAACTAAGCTAAACAGTTAGACATACAGACAGCTTTAATTTTAACTGGTTTGTAATAATTCACTGTTACCCTAGCTAGCACGCTGTGTTTGTGTAAAACACAGCAGGAGTGGATGATTGCTTTCTAAATGTCTACAAGTTTATGCTTGTTGAACAGGTGATTTGATGAAATACTTGCTTTTTACTTGCAAAGGTGTTATTGCATGTAGCCTGCTTTCACTAATGAGCGTCGTCAACTCAAGTAATCTTGGAGTTATCTTCACTGTCTCCAACGCGGCCTCTCTGTTCTGCTGTCTGCTGAATCTGTGTGTGTATGTGTGTTCGTGTGGAGGAATCAGCGCTGACACAGACAGCAGGTGAGAAACGTGTTCATAAATTAGATACATAAAATTGGCATTAACTATTTAGAGTATTAAGACTTCAATTAAAATTGATTAGTGAAAAAACATTGCAATTTTACAGAGCCTGAGGTGACAAATTAATACAAATTAAATTGTCTTTTTTCATATATAGAATAAAACATTGGAAGAACTAGAACAAGGGATTTTTTTTAAGTTTTTGCTTAAAAAGTGATAACAACAAAAAAATGTATCAATCATTGAAAATAGTTGCCAATTATTTTTCTGTAGTTCAACTAAATAATTAAAGGACTGATCATTGTAGGTGTAATATGTATGGTACTGGTTTTAATTTCTGTACAGTTTAAACAAGTGTTTTCATTAATACATAGCAGTACTAAACACATAGTACAGTTGGGGGCTGATAGTAATGTTATTCATTTTTAAACAACAGTAATACCCCATGAATCAAATTACTGGACAACTGTAAATGCTGACATGATGGTGGCGCAAGAGGAAAACTCAGTAGGCTTCATCATGAGGGGACCACAGATGCCTGTTCAAAATTTGAGTTGTTGCTGAGACATTTCAGTCTACACCAAAGTGGTGGACCGACCGACACTACCATCCCTAGAACCATCAGCATGGCTAAACACACACAAGGAAGAAAAATAGTTTTCAGGAAATTTCTACCCAGTAACACAGAGTCCTGTTGTCAACGTACTGGTAAGGGGGTAACCTACTGTAACAAACACAGCACTCTGGGTCAGGGGATTTCACACCACCACCTTCACTATAATAAAACAAATAAATATCACTGGGGCCAATCAGCCTCTTCTGTTCCCAGTCCAAAATCCAGCCACACACACACACAAAAACACATATACATAAAGAAACAATCATTTCCATTGCTTTCACACACCCACACATACAAGCAGCCACCCCTCATACACACAGGAACCACACATGCAAACACTCACCACCCCACACTCTGATGCCCTGGCCTCCCACAGCTGGTTGAGTGAGGCCACAGTTTGGGTGAAGTCCAGAGTTTCTTACACTTGGCTGTGAATGTTATTTATCCTGTCAGTGCTGCGCGGTGAGGTGCATGGTGGGAGGTCGGTGCAGCTAGTGCAGGACCACTGAGCAGATCTACGGTATTGACACGGCAGAAAACATATGCATTTGCAGATACTGTGTTCATGCATACTCTTACATACAACTTACACACAAACTCACACAGGCAAGCTATTTTTCTTCCTCCATGGCCTTTACTATCGGCATCGCAGTGTTCTACTGTGCAGCAGGAGACTGTCCTTCACTGTTTAATGTAGTATTAGTGAAGGCACTGAAGGGAAGTTCAAGACGGGGGTCTGATCCCTGTGCCCCTCCCTCAGGTGTAAGGTGAGGACACACAGGGTGAAGGAGGGGACGGCTCCCAAAAACAGCTGCCAGCCTGTAGGATGCCATGGTGCCCCTCTGGGCGTGGTGAAGAGGGTAGGAGGTTGGCAGAGAGGGGGCCAAGGTTGAGCCCACATGAGGAGACTCTCGAGGAGGCAGTGTCACCTTCACCACTGGGCCTCCATCTGTCTGCTCCTGTTGATCCTCCTCCTCAACCTTTCTTTTATTCAGGGAATCGCGAACTTTCCTCATTTATCCTACAAACTGATACATAGTAAAATAGATTCTAATTATCTCATCTGCTTTGACACAGAGCATCTGTTGCCATTAAAATAAGACCTAATTATGCATCTACTGTATACTGCAGTCTGTGCCTGCTGATTTGAAGTTAGACAATAATAGATGGATCAACATATACTGACAAATATAACAATTAATTAATCATTTAAAAGCGTAGTCCACTGATTTCACATTGCACGCATGTAACATCTCTAATACTCAGAATGGACAGTCCACGCGTTCTTCTTCCTTGCCAAAAACTGGCGACTACATGACCAATAATGCAACTAGAGCACCGGCAGTTTGCTTGAAGATTCAGGCGTGTTAAGATAGTAGCAGCTGGGGGGGCGCTAGTGAGCAATGGAAGAGTGAGACGCACCTCCTGGAAGAGTCTAGAGTTATCTGGAATCCCAGGAATATCTAAATTTGTACAACTTACATAATGGTAAAACCAAAAGGCAGGAAGAACAACATGTCTGATACAGGCCCAGAAGCCTCGGACACACACGACCCGGAGGCCAGAGAAACTGATGACAAAAGTGATGGCAAACCCTCGAACAAGACAGTGCTGGCTGCTATTGCTGCTCTAAGTGCGGAGGTAAACTCAATAAAATCCGATGTCTGTGCCAGCATAGAGAGTCGCAGAAATATCGGTGGCCATCAGAAGTGAGATCTCATCCCTGAATCAAAATATTCAGAAGTCCATTTTAGCAAACAGAATTAACTGTCAGAGGCCCAAACCAGGAGACCAGTGTACCCGGCAAGGCTGATGGTGACACATGAAGATGTAAAAATGTCATTCACCGACCCGAAGGAAGCTCATGAATTCGTTGAGAAGCGTTTTAGTCTACCTCCGTAGGCTGCGGAAAGATGTAGGCTGCTTTAACGCGCGGAACCTATTCCATGATGGAAAATTGTGAGTAGGCCTATGTGGATTCACACCACCGTTATATACATTATTTGTTTGGTCATTATTGTAATTATTATTTGAATACTTTCTGGAGTAACATTCACGCAACACTAATTTGTATGGTGTTGGCTAGATATGTTTTTGATCTTTGTTTATAGGTTACTTTTCCTGGGAGAATGCCACAGGTTGCTTGGGAAGGGGCCCACCCAGTTCACGGCTTTGAGAAGCTCTTTCCATGGGTCAAATCAATCTAATCAAACAGATCCTCACTTATAGCACTCCAAGATGGCAATGCCTGATGACCGGAATATAGAGGATAAGTGTAAAGGTCTAACTTTCGCTAGCTCGAATGTGTGAGGTTTAAATAATCCTATAAAGAGAGGCAAGGTTTTTGCTCATCTTAAGTCATTAACACCGGATATAATATTTCTACAGGAAACGCATTTGAAGAATGATTCTCATACTAGGCTAAAATGTAAATGGATTGGAAATGTATACCAGTCAACATTTCCCTCTAAAGCAAGAGCACAGCAATAATGACAAAGAAGGGCGTCCCCCTTTATTCATAAAGCCACAATATCTAATAAAGAGGGCAGATTTGTGATCGTTAGTGGTGAAGTGCATTCTACTTATTATACTTATATTATTTTACTAATTTTATATTATTTTACTAATTTTATATTAAATTTTCATGCTCTTATCTTTTTTTTGTATTATTCTTTACACTTGTTAAAGCACTTTGTAACTTGTTTTTGAAAAGTGCTCTACAAATAAGGATTATTATTATATTATTATTACTTCCCTCACCTTGGTAAATATATATGCAACTAACACAGACAATCCATCATTCTTTAAGAATGTGAAAGGGAGTGATGTCTATATTCCAGATATGTCTCAAACTAACCTTATTATTAGAGGGGATCTTAACTGTGTGCTGGATCCTTACCTAGACAGGTCCTCCAATAGCAGAACCGAGAGAAGTAACTCAAGTGTCTTCCTTAACACCTTCATCAACAACACTAATATGTCAGACATCTGGAGAACTGCTAATTCGTCTAGTCGAGATTACTCCTTTTATTCCGCAAGACATAATTCATATACTAGGATAGACTATTTCCTCATTGATGCGAAATTGATGCCACACGCTGCAAATGCAAAATATCACAATATTGTGATCTCAGATCATGGCCCTCTCACCTTCACCTTAAACATTCAGAGCATGATGAAACCACACAAACTGTAGGCTTAATACATTGTTACTGACTGAAAAAGAGTTCTGTGACTATATAAAAGCACAAATAGC
Organism: Micropterus dolomieu; assembly: GCF_021292245.1. Lineage (NCBI taxonomy): Eukaryota > Metazoa > Chordata > Actinopteri > Centrarchiformes > Centrarchidae > Micropterus > Micropterus dolomieu. The sequence continues at coordinate 15,142,451 of NC_060157.1, forward strand.
TCTTTTTTTCGATACTAATGATAATTCAGAGACCACTCCCTCTATACTCTGGGAGACATTTAATGCTTTTCTTAGAGGTTGTGTTATCTCATTTGAAGCGTCCAGAAAGAAGAAAAATAGGGCAAAATTACTTGAAATAGATCAGTCAATCAGTCAGTTAGACAGTCAGAACGCTCGGACACCAAGTAATGACCTGTACATAAAAATTTTACCCTTGAAATATGAATATAATAAAAAAAAAAGTTGGCAAGGCTGTTTTTCCAAACAGAAACACTTTGAGTTTGGTGACAAACCTCACAGACTTCTAGCACAGCAACTTAGAAAACAAGAAAATGATCGCACGATTCATAAAATTAAATCTGATAGAGGGGAGATTCTGAAAAAGCCCAAAGAAATCAACGATCGATTTCTCCAATTCTACACAACTTTGTATGCATCCAGAGATAATACTCTAGACTATGCAAGAATTCAAGATTTTTTAAATAAATGCAATCTCCCTCAGTTAAGTGAAGAAGAGACAGCTCAGTTAGATTCTGTAGTATCTCTGGAAGAAATCAAAAGGGCCATAGCTTCACTGAAAAATAATAAAGCCCCAGGTCCTGATGGCCTTCCTGTGGAGCTATATAAAAAATTCAAAGAAACTCTATGTCCATATCTACATAAGATATTTGCCCAAGCCCACGCTGTTGGGAGTCCTGCCTTATCTGAAGCAGTTATTACAGTAATATATAAAAAGGGTAAGGACCCAGAAGAAGTTGGCTCTTATCGCCCTATCCCTCTATTAAATCAGGACAGAAAACTGTTTTCTAAAGTCCTTGCTAACAGATTGAATCCCCTTTTACATAAACCGATACATCCAGATCAGACTGCATTTATACCAAATAGAAACTCTTTCTTTAACCTTAGACGACTATTTAATATTATATACTCGAATGATAGATCAAACAAAGAACAAGCCATTTTGTCTCTCGATGCAGAAAAGGCATTTGACCAAGTTGAATGGCCCTATCTGTTTGAAATTTTAAAAAGTTTCAAATTTGGGAAAATATTCATCTCAATGGTCAGACTCCTTTATACCAATCCATCTGCACGAATCCTCACGAACCATGTACTATCTCCCTGTTTTAATCTGCACAGAGGAACAAGGCAAGGATGCCCCCTATCCCCTTTAATTTTTGCCCTTGCGATCAAGCCTCTCGCTGAGAGTATCCGAACAGACCCCCTGATTCAGGGTTACATTACAGAAAATGCTGTTCATAACATATCGCTATATGCGGACGATGTTCTGTTATATATCACTCAACCACAAATTACTATTCAACGAATACTCGATCCAATTAACTCATTTGGAACTTTCTCTGGATATAGGATAAACTGGGGCAAAAGTGTACTTATGCCCATACGAGTACAGAACATGTCCTGGCTATTGAACCTCCCTTTTAACATTTCTCTTGAGAAATTTACATATTTAGGAATCCAGATTAAAAAACACCACTTCTCTCTATTCAAGGAAAACATCCCTCCATTATTAACTAAGCTGCAGTCTAATATCCAATTTTGGATGAAACTTCCAATTTCATTACTTGGCAGAATTAATGCCATTAAAATGATTTTTCTGCCCCAGTTGTTATATTTATTTCAGAATAGTCTTTCTTCCCAAGTCTTTCTTTAGACAATTAGACACAATTGTGGTTCCGTTTTTGTGGAGCTATAAAACACACGGAATCAGCAGGAGACACCTTAGTAAATCTAAAGAGAGAGGGGGCTTAGCATTTCCGGACTTTTTGTTCTATTACTGGGTTTCACATATTAGAATCATGACATATTGGTTACATGATACCGCAACTATACCAAGCTGGCTTGTTAAGGTAAGGGACACATGCAGACCTTATTCCATGGGAGCCATTCTTCTGTCTCCCCTCACCATAGACAAATCCTTATACCAATCCAAGGTAATGATACACACTACACTGTGTATTTGGAAACAAATCAGGTCACACTTTAATCTGGAACTGATATCTTACGCTTTACCAATTGCTAAAAATCCTACCTTTATACCATCTACTTTAGATAACACTTTTAAATCCTGGAAGAAGGTAGGTATCAACACAATAAGAGACCTGTACATTGAAGGCACTTCCTTCACACAATTACAGAGTAAACACAGACTGTCAGGAAGTAACTTCTTTAGATTCCTGCAAGTAAGGGACTATGTGAGAAAACATCTAAATGATTTTGAGACTTTTGGAGGCTCCAGTCTTGATAGGTGCCTCGAGCTTTCACCTTGCTCTGAATCTACATGTTGCATATATGACATCCTACAATCCATCAACCCAGCTGTTTCCACTCCAATAAAAATTAAGTGGGAAGAAGGTTTGGAGAACATCCATTGTTGCTCTAACAATGCAAGACACCGTTTAATCCAGTTTAAAATCTTACACCGCCTCCGCTACTCTAGAGAGAGGTTACATAGAATATACCCTGAGATTTCCCCTACTTGTGTCAGGTGTTCTTTGACGGACCACACATTACTTCATAGCTTTGCTCTATGTCCTCATGTCCAATCCTACTGGACCAATATTTTTGAATTACTATCCAGAATGATACATATAGAGCTGAAACCGGAAGTACACGCTATTATCTTGGGAGCATACGACGATACTATGAAATTGAGTAATACTCAGCAGTCTTTTCTATCCTATAGTCTCATTTCTGCAAAAAACTAAACTGCTTCTTACACATTGGAAAAGAAAAGAAGTCCCCACTACAAAGATGTGGCTTAGTGACTTCACAAACACACTACACTTAGAAAGAATAAGATACTCTTATGGACAAGCTTCCTTACTTTGACATGATTTGGACACCTCTCACTCTCTATCTTGAACATGTGCCCCAAGAGTAATATTTTCCCTCTGACATCAGCTGAGCAGTGAGCCGACGGTGGGATAGGGTGGTTGGGGTAGGGTGGGATCAAACTGTTCTTGTGTGGCATATTATTATTATTACAATTTTTTTTCTTTCTTCCTGTATTTTGTTTTTGTTTGAACTGATTTTTTTTTCTTTTCTTATTTAACATGTGTTAATGACGCATCCTCATTTAACTTCATTACAACTAAAGAAGGAAAAAAAGAGCACTTTATGTTGTGACCATCTACTGTATGTCAATATGGCTGTATAAAGTACAGCTGTACTTGCATAAATGCCATTTGCTCAAGTAAAACATACATGACAAAAAAAAAAAAAAAACATAGTAGCAGCTAATGTAGCCTCAAACAGAGATAAGAAGGGAGTAAGAAGGGGGCTACAGAGGTCGGGTAAGCCCACATCTTTCTAACTCCACACCCATAGATTATTTTCATTTTCAAACTTGTTGTTGCTGCTGAATTGTGACCGCCGCTGCTAAAATTTCACCCATCACACTCATTATTATATCAATGGGCTACTACTTTTCACTCACACACTACGTGGCATGGTAACACTCATCGCTTGGCTCGCTTCCTCTCCTCATTCTTCAAAGGACATCTATGTGACAGGTGTTGTTATAAGAGCTGTGTAACTCCGAATCGGGAGGTGCGTAACAAGTGTTTGATTGTTTGAGCGGCAAAAAGTGATGGTGAACTTGAGCGGAGGAAAATATTCTGGCAGTAAATGTACTGTGCTGGTTACTGTGCGTTACCTTCTCAAGACCAAGAAAAGGCTGTCTGTTGTTTCCCCAACTGGTGGAAAAGTGAAGCCGGTTTGCACTAGCTAATATCTCCCCTCCCTTTCACATTGTGCAGCTGAGTAGGAAAGCTTCTACAGAAGGCTGCGTCTTTTGGCTGCTATGTAACTTACTACCTACTTGTAAAATGTAGAGAACATCAGGTAAAAACTTCAGACTAAACTGGTGTAGCCTACAGCTCTATCCTGTACAGACTGGTTCATCCTAAATTATTTTTCAGTTTTCAGATGAGTCTGAAAAAGTGGTTGTTAGGAAAAGAAAGGACAGTGGTAACTGGAGGGCAAAAAAAGCAAATTAGTGATGCAAAGTAGTCCTTTTAAACTAATGAGGAGATGTTTCTTTTTGGATTTTAATGTGCAAATAAAATGCACCTCAGAAGGGAGGTGGTTTCTAATGTTGCCTATTTTTTTATATTAATGTCTATACATTAATAACCAAAACATGCTGTGCCATAAATGTAAAATCACTGTGGAGAGCATCATAACCAACCAAATTACTTTCCCCAAATCTAATGGTTGTAGTTCCTCCCCAGTAGATTGTTCTTTGGGTGTTGCTTTTCCAAATATTTGTTCAGAGATATGGTGAAAATAATGTCCCAATATGATGCAAAATCACATTTTTTTCATTGGAAAAATGAGAACCCCCAAACCCCCCCACCCCCCTGACCATGACTACCATGACTACCACCAAAACATTCATCTAAAGCTTACATAAAACTATGGGAAAACACTGAAATTTTAAAGTGGTGGTATTATGCTTTTTGGCTTTTTCCCTTTCCTTTATTGAGTTATTTATCTTTTTTGTGCATGTAACAGGTTTGCAAAGTGAAAAAGCCCAAAGTCCAGCCCAAAGGGAGTTCCCATCTCCCACAGAAAGCACTGCTCTGAACCGCTTGAAAACAGCTCGTTTGTAGCCCAGCCCTTCACTTCCTTAACTTGTGACGTCACAATGAAAACACGCCATAAAGCTTGCCAAGCGGCTAGCGGGGTCAGGCACGCCCTCAAACCAAGCTAGTCTGAGCAGAGGTCCTTTGGCTCGACTCGCCTTTGTTTGGGTTTCCATTGTAGAAATGTTGCACCTGTTCGTGCTTCCAGGTACTTTTTTTCGTATCACCTCACTTCCATCAAGGTTCCAAGCGAGCTGAGGGATTGTTACGGCCCTAGAGCCGTGGGTCTTTTGTTTTGGCGTGTCTTTCTCCTGTAGTTCTCCAGGTACTGCCCTTCCCCCTCTTGCCGTGCAGCTGCAATTAGTAATGGGCAGCAGCTGCACCTGATCCCCCAATCAGTACCTGGAGGATAAGAGAGCAAGGAGACTGCAGCAGCGGGACTATGTGGCTGGTCTTGAGACACCAGTGTGTGAGGCTGGTCCTGTGGGGGCCAGCCTAGGTGGCTGCCGACCAGTGGGTCAGATGGCGGACCTTGGGTGCAGCAGGAGTGGAGCTGCGTGGAGCTGCGTGCTTGGGTGCAGCAGGAGTGGAGCTGCGTGCTTGGGTGCAGCAGGAGTGGAGCTGCGTGCTTGGGTGCAGCAGGAGTGGAGCTGCGTGCTTGGGTGCAGCAGGAGTGGAGCTGCGTGGAGCTGCGTGCTTGGGTGCAGCAGGAGTGGAGCTGTGTGCTTGGGACTAGCGGAGCTGTGGGCTCGCATACTCCCTTGGAAGAGGGAAGGCGTTGTGTTATTTAATTTAAGTTGCTAGTTTTGTGTTTTGGTTAAAAGCTATATCACCACCTTTGGTTAAGTAGTCTAGTTCTTGGTGTCTCTTCTGTTAATCTGTAAGACATGTTTGTTAATATATATCTATTTGTTTGCGCATAATCTGTTTCCTGTTTCTCTGTTACTCCTCTCCACCTCTGGGCTTGAGCCACGTGAGGACAGAACAGGGATACTAAAATGTAACGTGAAAACACGACAGATTGCTGATTGGTCAGAGAGAATATTCACTATTCAATCTTTGTGTGCACCAGACAGAGGCCAGCAACAGAAAGTTTTACAGTTTTCGTATGGAATTTGATCACTAAATCCACTTCTGAGAAGTTTTGAGGTGAGAAATAGATTAGTAGTATTAGTAGATTTAGAATATTATAAGTAATGGTGGAACAAAAATGCTTGAATATTTTCGGAGTTGAGGAGATCCGCAAGTGGCTGCGGGGGATGGCTTTGCCAAGCCACGGGAGGAGCATGTGAGGCCGGCCAGCCGCCCGCTCACACAGCCCTCTGCTCCCGCCGTCACACAGACCACTGCAGCAACAACGGCAGAGGAAAACACAGCTGGAAGGTTTTCATACCGCTTATGTCTTTACATTCTGAGTAATATTGCAACGTTTTACCCGTAGATATATTTTAAGAGCTGGTGTGTGTCGCATTGAACATTATGTCGCGGCAGTTGTGTGTGGCATCGCTATGACAACAAGCTACGTACTATCTCTGGGTACTGTCTGCAATGGAAAACGGAGCAGGGTCGAGTAGAGTCGAGTCTATCGATTAGCGCTATTGCAGCATTTTTCGGCAAGGCAGCATAGATCGTCAGAACACCGGCAACAGTTCAATGTTTAGTCCTAATGGTAAGATGTGGAACAATGATGTGTGGTTGTGGACTTGTGAGAAACTTATACCATCTGCTAGGTTACAGTTGCAGTCTGAAGCGGCTTTGATTTGGATCACACTATCTTGTTTCTTACGACCCGCCCTTCTCTGCTTCTGATTGGCTAGTAGTCTGGAAACTGCGCATGTGCAACTCCCAACTCCCAACACTCTGTAGCTCAAGAGCGTAGAATACAACACATAGGGTGAAAAGAAGAACTGCAGCAATGTGCAGTATGAGGAAAAATATGGTGTTTATTGAAAATTAAACCATGTAAACCTGTTCTGGTACAACCCCTAATTAAGATTTTGAACCTGAAAATGAGCATAATACCACCTCTTTTAATGTATTGCATGCTCATGGACACAAGAGCAATGCTGCTGAGACAGGTTGTGACAGTTTTCCATTCAGACATACTACGCACTATGCTCTCAAAAAAAAATTTCTTCACCTCAGCTGCTACAACTCCGTCCTAGGGCAAACACTGACAACATTTATACAACATACTGTAAACAGACAATGATGAGTAAAGTCAGCAGAGTTCCCTTTTAAGACATGTCACATAACAAGATAAAATGCCAAACAACTTTTTATTATTAGGATTATTGTCGCTTTTCTACCTGTGCCAAACTTTATATGTTTGATAACAGTCCCACCCCGATTTCCTGCAGAATTAATTGGATGGACTTCAAATTTTTTGCAGTGCAATCTAAAGACCTTCAAGCTGTTAACTATGAGTTTTCATTGAACGGCATGTCCATGGTATGGCATCAAAATTCAGTGTTCTGCCATGAAACAGGAAGTTTGTGTAACTAATGTGCCCTAAACTTCGCATTTTTAATAAGACTTCCAGCTGGAGGACAGCTACATGCCAATCACGAGGCATGGTCGTTGTGCCAACTAGTGGCAGCAGGAAGTCCTGGCATGACACAGTGTGGTCCACACTTGATGTACTGGGACATGACATATAATTAGCTAGTGTTGTCTAGCGCCACATAGGGGACACAGTAGGTGATGTGCGTATCACTCGTGCAGCATCCAAAACATACAAATTCAGAGCTGTGATGACTGACCTCAGGCAACTGCGCGACTGCTCGCCCCGACGTGCATGAAGGAGCGAGGACCAGTTCATTCCTGCTTGCAGCTTTAACATATAATTGCAATTGGACACATTTTGGGTTTGGACTGACAAAACAAGAAGTTTGAAGACAATGCCATAGGGTCCAGGCATTAATGAGGGGAAATTTTCACAAATTTCTAAAAAAAAAAAAATTGAACACATTATCAACAGATTGACCCATAATACCAAGAATCATTTAGCACCTGTCCAATTTGAATTCCAAATAATTACTCTTGGAGGCTCAACAATAGCTAATAGCCCAGAGCCAAACTTTACTGTAAGGCATGCAGTAAAATGTGGGGTTTCTTCGAGTCTCATAGAAATACTAGAAACAATATGGACATGAAATTTTCTGTAAATTTCTCTGCAGCAGAGGGATATATGATATTTTGTGGCCCATGCAGTCTTGGAAACTGTAGTTAGCCTCGTTAGAAGTGAGCATATGTTACAGGTGGTGTGGAAAGCAGTAGAGAGTTGGCAGCTGTGTGGAATCTTCTGCCAGGGTGAGAGCGTTGGTGCCAAGGTGAAATCTGAGTGGGCCATACAGCTGAGCTCTTCAGCTCAACACACACACACAGGCACATCAAGTATGACTGGTGGGGCAAATGCACACAGACAAAAATGTTAAACTATGAATGAGAAACAAGCAATGCACAGAAGACTTTGGCAAGCACAATGAATCACTCACAATTACAGTATAGCTGAAACAACAACAAAAAACTGTGGCAGCTTCACACTTTTACTGTAAGTCTCCATCTCATGAGAAAAAATAATCTATTAGCTATAAATATCCTTTAGTCTGTGTTCACAGAGTTGGTTAATGTGGACCATACTTGAGTGTGTGAATGTGTGTGATGTGGTTGTACAGCAGCTGTATTCTTCAGCGTGTGTGTTTGTGTGTGTTTGCATGTGCAGGTTTCCGTGCCTGTATGATAAATGGCAGCCAGACATCGGGTTACAAGGCAAAGCGGCCCAGATGGACTACTGTTTGCGGTCATTTTTTGCCAACATAACACATAACTCTACACATACAACATACACAGGGGTGGAAATTAACATCTTCCAAGCTCCAAAGGCGGACAGATTTACATTTTGGCAGCTAAATGTACGTATTCAGTACGATATCGCCATATAACAGGCTAGCATTTTGACAGTAGCTAACAGCTATCAGCATTGATTTTTGCTGTGTGTCGCACTTAAATAGTTCCCCGCTGTACCCAGGGATCTAAAATTGTGTAACACACAGATGAGGAGCGTTCATAGGTTGTGGCTTATGTTCATTTCAGGTTACATGTGTCTGATTGGCGTAGATTTGTGAAGGGTGGGAGTTGAAGTGGAAGCAGTGAAGTCGTGCTTGGAGTACCTGTCCTCCCATTAAAATATTTTTATTTATAAACAATGTTTGCTACGTTCCCCTCCGTTAAAGCCAGTGGCAGTATGTAGAACAGCTTGATAACAGTGAAGGGAATGGAAGCGGTAGGAGTTCAGGACAGTGATGCATTGCTAAACAGAGTATTTCACATGCATTTGCCCCTAAAATAGATACGTGCGAACCAGAAAAATTATTTACGATTTGTGAGTAAAAACTACAACCTACAGTTACTTCTGTGCATGAATGGTTATGATTTTTTTTGTTAGTACTTATCATTAATGAATTAGAAACCAAAGTAGACTGTTTCTTGCACAAAGATTTAATAAATAAAAACAACCCACAATTAATATTAGGCCTATAGTAGTGATACACTTTATATGAAAGTTTAATGAATATAGTAGGGGGGGGGTTCCCTTATTTTCAAACCCCAATGTTAATGGGTAATAATAATGTTGGTGACATTTATGAGGTTTAGTAACCAAACCAACAACACATACACCGCCGACAAAAAGGATTAATTGATGATGAGGTTTAAGTTGAATGATTAATAAGTATCTTGTAAGTTTATAAAACAATTTACTGTTATGTCTTAAGTACATTTAATAGCAATAAAATAATTTTGCTTCAAATTTCAATTTGGCATCTTCTTTAAGTTTGTATCTGACAGAATACCTGATTACCTCAATTAAAAGTACTAACACAAATGTTTATGTGACTTAAAAAGGCATATATTTTGGCCAGTAAAAATATGTTTGGCCGGTGGATTTTTTCATCTACCAGTCCCATTGGCAGGTGAGCCCAAAAGTTAATTTCCACCGCTGAACACACAGATGAACACACACTGAGGCAGGCAACACATACACAACACCACTCAACACCTCTTTCACTACTTCTGCACTACAGCCAGTGGGGTTTCAGCACTATGACGTGTTTTTAGTAAACGCAAACTAACCTGAGGAAATTAACCCTCAGTCCTTACAGTTACCACTCTGGCTTTTGGCATTGTTGTGCACCCTCCCCAACTCCGCCACCATTTTACTCCTTTCATTTTTATTCCATTTCCCCTCATCTGTTGTCCTGAATGAGCACCTTTTACTGGAAGAGTAATTTTCCCACTCTCTTTACCTCTTGAGACTGACTGTGGGGTGAGGTAGTGTGTGGGTGTTGGTTGTAGGGGGTGATGGAGCTTTTTAAAAGGGTGGGATGAGGGGTGTCTTCTGTCTACCACATCCTCCTTCCTGATCCAGGAAAACATACACGATTCCAGGACTCCAGCCCCCCCAGCCTGCCAGCCCCATGCTCAGCCAGGGACTTTCCAGAGCTGCCCTGCCCAGCTAAGGAGAGTACTAGTCAGCCACTGTCAGGCTATTGCACCCTGTGCGTGGCTCAAAGCACTATAATGTGAAATAGCGGGGTAATTGAAGTCATTTAGTCATAGAATCGAGCAATTTAGTCTTTAATCGTGACTATCAAAGAAAGTTAAAATAAAAGCACACTTGTGGGGAATAGAAGAAGTTTAAAAAGGTAGTTAATAACATGTGAGTCAAGAAGTTAATAATCAAGATGTGCCAAAAACCTTTTCCTGGATCAAAAGTATTGGGTTACTTTTTGAACTGGTTCTCTAATAAAACTCCTTTAGATGCTGGTGTGATTCAGCACTACAGGTGTGATCACAGATCTTAAACCGCTGTATATCAAACACATGTGCCCTTTGTGATAAACCCCCATCATAAACAATACTGTAAAATCCAGATTACACATCTGACCTTCTCCCAGCTTCTCTCCTTTACAACTCTTGGGTGATCTTACATTCACTCACACAGCTGAAAATCAAATCACGTTTAGGAGTGCTGAAGTAGAGTGAGTTAATATGGTCAATTTGACTATGTGATTCAATCAGCAGTCAAAATGAAGAGATGTGCTTGGGAGTTTTTCACTTTCCGCTGGTTAAATTCAAGAACGGATGTCTTTTAAACAAATTTTAATCTTAATTTGAAATTGCATGAAATGAAGCCTGAAAAAGCAGCGCAAGTAAAAATATAAAATGAACACATATCCAAGAACAACCATTTAAAAACAAAAAAAGCAGCAGTTTTAAGACGTCCAACAGTGATGTAAGATTTAAAAGCAAGCTTTTACCACCTTTAAGACCAGTATTGAATTTGACGATTCAAAACTTAAGACATTTTAAAGGCCTACCACACATACGCCACCCTGTGATATATTACCTGATGCCAAAAACAGCTACATGGGAAAGTACCTATTTCTTAAGTTGTGACTAAAATGAAGTTGACCACAATGTAAACACATGTGAGAGCGATGACTGACCATTTTCCCATTATAACTCTCTGTCCACTCATCCTGGTAGTTCTAATTCTTGTCCTCACTGCTCCCAGAAAGCTAAGCGAGATTAGGTTGTCTGAATATAGCACACACAGAGCCCAAACAAAACCCACAGACCATGGGCTTCCCGCTCAGGCGCAGGTGAAGGGGGCGGGTTGCGTTTCCCAGCCCGGGAGAGGGGGCCTGAATCTGGGGAAGATACGGAGTCAGCTGCCCTGACAGAACGTGACACAGGGAGGCTTTGTTTGGAGAAACATACGAGAACATTCAGCCCCCAGGCAGCACTGACACATTGCTCTTATCTAAGATAGTTCACAACACTGACTGACAAACACCTGACAATCACACATACTACATACACACCCAGAGCCTAGTAGATCACAGAGTAACCATTACAGTTGAGAGTGATTTGACCACTTTAATGTAACATTTAGTACATGGTATAGTACATAGTGTTATAAGGGCCAATAGGGAAGGAATGGCCATGTAGACTGTCCTCCACATATCATTACAGCACTTCCAGTAGTGTGTGACAGGACAGAGAAGAGGTCAGCATGATAGCAGCATCCTGGAAGGACCCAACCAAAATACCACAACGAAGGACATGATCTGTAAACAATACGCACCCACGCTGGCATATAAGCTTTCAGTGGGCGACTAACACACACACACACACACACACACTCTATCAAGCATCTCCAACTCACTCCTTTCACACTGTCTTACACACATACAACACACACACACACACACAACACATTATACAATTGACTATGAAAGGACGTCAGGCTCATAACTCTGTTCCCCTGGGGCAGAAGAGACCCAGTCACTGTCAGGCGAAAAACAAAACAAAGAGATGGAAAAATAGAGCAAAATAAAGGCAGGAGAGGAGACAGCCGCCGTGTGATTAGAATAAACAGGGGAGAGATGAAGGGAAGCTGGGACAGAGGCTACTACTACCTCTCCTTTAATATACTTGGGAAATCTCCCCCCTTTCTTCCATGACTGAGGGGACGACAGGTTTGGGTGATTTTCTAATAACCGGCGGCCTGAGGTTATTGTGTTGCTGTGCTGTGCGTGTGTGTGCTTATATGTGCTTTATGTGTGTATGTGCCTCTGTGTGTCGCCTGAACAAAAAATAAAAATACAGTCCCAGGTAATGGCAAGAGATATTGTGAGAGGGAGCTAGGAGGAGAGAAAGACAGAGAGGCACTGATCTGCGCTGAGATGATGGAGAGAGAAGACTGAATAGAGTGACCGATTTCATTGCTGTTCTGTGAGAACAACGTATCTCCAGAATGAAAACTTTTCATAAGCTAATAATTATTTTCGGCTTTATGTCAGTGCATTTCAGATAATCCAGCAGGTTTTGAAAGGCAAAAGAAGTAGAATTTTCTTTATCTGAAAATGGTTAAATCCCCAAATTTGGACATGCATGTTTTTTTACTGGAATGTGAAAAGTATGGTTCAAAGTGGGGGAAGTGATTTTGGCTCTCTAGGGTTTCGATTCCTATTCATTTATGGTGTAAACATTGTTAGGGGAGTGGCAGTGGGTTAAATTTCAAGGTTTTGGTTTGAAATTCTCCCTTCAGAATCATCAGAACAAAGTGTGTTATACTAGGGTTTATGTGCATTAAACCAAGGAGAGAAATTAACTATGAATCTCATGCAGCATTTCCATAAGAAACACAAAAAATAAGCTTAAAATTCTGCTTAATGTGCCACAAGGCCATGTTATACCTACTTAAGCTCTACATGGAAAAGATGTAGCTTTTATATACTGTATATATATATATATATATATATATTATATATATATATATATATATATGTGTGTGTGTGTGTTGTAAAAAGAGAATCGCTGGTTAAAAAATTTCTGTTTCTTTTCAGCGACTATAAAATGTACTGCTGATGGAGAAAGTCTGCACACCACTACCACAATTACATTGTTATTCAATGGGAAACACTGTATATACAGTATATACACACACAATATAAATATTTAAATCCAGTATTGTATCCAGTATCAGGCTACAGTAGAAACCTGACAATACAAATAGGAGCTTAAATCTGTTTACTTTAAAATTCTGGACCTGTGTAAGATGAATAGAACAACTACAGTCCAGTGTTTTGTTCCCAATTCAATGGTCACCTGAGAGTGAGCCTTAATGTTTAAACAATTAAAACTGATGGCCATAAAACAAACCTATACATATTCTTAAATTATCCAAAACAATGGTGTGCATCTGTGTTGACAAACTTCGAGGATATCTTTAAAAGAAAACTTTTAAATGGGAATTTACAATTAAAAATACTTCCAGAACCAGCAGGCCATCCCACGTCGCAGAGTCCCAAGCTCTATTTCAGCTTTTGGATGACCTTCTGCATCCGCAATATTCCAACATGGCTTTACCATAAACTAAAAGGTCTCAAGTGTATTTATCTGGAGACAGGTCAAACCACAGCTCCTGTGTGTGTGTGTGTGTGTGTGTGTGTGTGTGTGTGTGTGTGTATATGTTTGTATGTCTTTGTGTGCACATGCCTGTGTGTGTTCAGGTTTCTGACCAGAGGGAACGAGCACAGCTGTGAACACACACATACACATCATGTGTGTGTGTGTCTGTGTGTATTTTGGACATGCACCAGGAGGGGAATAAAAAGACCACAACAAAACGAGCACAAGGTCTCTGATCTCCCAGAATGAAATGGCTCAAGTACGGCGGGTGTGCGATTCAGTCATTGAAGTGTGTATGCGAGAGTGTCTGTGTGTGTGAGTGTGTACTCCCTTAATGCACTGTTGTGGATCACACAGCGAGGGCAAACACAAACTCACACAAACACACAAATAGTGCGTAGCCATATGGGCAGATCATGAGGATAATGAGAAACACTTCTGGAGGTACTAATAGCGTGGGGGGAGGGTGGATGCTATGAGACATGAGGGGAAAAGAACAACGAACAAATTGTTAAGTTTCATTGGAAAGCAAAGATGTGTATGAGTGAGGGAGAAGTTTGTACTCAGACAGCAAATGAGTGTAAACTGAACAAATAAACAACGACCCCAGAGGGGATCAGATTTCTCACACTTACTCCTCTGACTCAACCCCACATGTGAAAAACATTACCCTGTACTGGCTGTCAACCTAAGATTCATCTCAATAGCTTAATGTCACAAAGATGTCAGAGTCAAGTTCATCGTGTAAAATGTTGTCACTGAGACGAGAGAAAATTCAGGAAAAACATGTAAAAGTGAAGTAAAATGTTTCTGCTGAAATCATGTAGTAAATTTACAGAACTGAACCAGATGTTACAGTTGAATCATCTTTCCTCTGAATCATCTTTACTGCATGATCCAAGGCTCATAACCATGAGCATTTCTTTTTATACCAAATCTGTTGATCTTACCACTTATAAGTTTCATACCTGATTTCACCATCTTTTTAAATGAATAATGCTGTCTCACCTCAAATTATAAATCAATCAAATAAGTTATAAGAGTTTAGAAAAGTTTTTAAAGGCCTCAAAAGGTCATCATCTTATGAAATACACCAAAAAACTACAATAATATTGAATTATAGTGCTCATGTCTTCAGCATGGCCATGGCCTATGTGGAATGTTCTCTGAACTGCGGTGGATGTTTTGTCTGGGCACTGAAAAATAAAGTTTGTTTATGTAAAGTGCCACAGCAGAGGGGAAATTTCGAGTGGTGTAACATGTTTTTGTCCACATTCAGTGGTAAGTCAAAAGACCCCCGTCAATACACACATACACACACACACCCCTCCCTGTGCTTTCTCTCTCTTAAACACACACACAGTATCAGCAGTGTTTATGACACAGAGAATTACAACATAACTACCACAGCCCTTACACTCGTTTACCAGAGTGTGGACTTTGAAAGACCCCAAAGAGAGAATAACAAACACACTGCGACCTTCAACTTGCAACTGAAGCACCATGTCCAACTTAAAATAAGTTACACAAAATCGCCAATAAAAGGATTTTAAAATAACAGTGATGTCCGTTTTATATGGTGGAAGTCAAAATCAAGATGTGCTGACACAGGCCGGGCCACTGCTCAGTGAAACAGATGTGATGACTTCTGCCGTGGTAACATGGAACTGCTTCCCAGCCTGCCGTGAACGGAGAACGCCAACTCAGCTGGATGCTGCAGCACCTACCTGTTGACTCACGCTGGTGACATCATCATGACTATTCTGGTCACATCAAACCAGACGCCGAAGCGTGAAAAAAAGAGAGAGGGTGGGCGGGACAGAGAAACACGGAGAAAAGTGAGAAAGGAAGGGGAGAACGATGGCGGCAGTGAGGGGATCAGATGACCATTAGGTCATCAACTGTTGGTCCACCGGGACAGTGTGGACAGCCGGGTCAGCAGATCCTACACCTGCATGAGTGAGATCTACTGCTGAGTAGGACTCATGACTCCATCATGCTGCCGGAGAATTTAATTGACTGGCACGGAGAACTGTGTACTTTGTAGAGTATGAGCAACATCAAAGACAAGTGAAGAAGGGAAAGAGAGAGAGGAGGGTACTGCTAAGTGTGTTAGCCTGTGGTGTGTATTCTGTAGCAGCATATACAATGAGTCTAGTTGAACTGAGTGTGCATCTGCTTATGAGTAAGCCCATACAGTACGCTATGTAATCAAGACAGAACAGTGTGTATATGTGTGTGTGTTTTGTGAAGATCACAACCAGAACTAAGTGCTGCTGAGTCAGTTATATCTGTTCATTTCCTTAGTATGGGATAAGCGCCACTGATGTGGTCACAACAGGCTGGTACAGAGCAAACCGAGCCCAACCATACCAAACCAGACCAGGAAAAACAACACACAGCTCGCCAGCTGCCTCCCGCCAACTCAGACCGGCATGCATGAGTCCATCGCTCCAATCAAAGCTCCCACTTAGGGGAAGACAGCGGCTTTCCAGGCAGAGCCACAGCCCAGTCCAGGAAGCAGCTCTCTGCACCTGGATCCAGACACTGGGGTTAAAAGGCATGTACGGTTATACTTAATACTGAAACCAGACAAGCAGGCAATGAGTCTACAGACAGAGTTTTACACACGCCCTAATGTCAAATCTAATTTTCTATTTCAAATTTGATTTTGCAAAACAATGGGTGAGTCTGAGAGTGACAATGTAAACACACCATGAGTAAAAGGTGACTGGTCCCAGTAGTACCTATGACTATTCCCAGTGAATCACCCTCTAGTGCAACATCCTTTCATAAAAACTGGCGATTCAAATCTATTTTCAGAAGAGGAGTGAGCTGCCACATTAGCACTCAGAAGCAAAGACACATTCATATGTTTCTGATTTAATTCTCTTTAAACCACACCCACACATACTCATCTTGTCCAAATAATGAACGTATGCACTGACACACACACACACACACACACACACACACACACACACACACGCTCAAATAAGTACATAGGCTAAAAGGTTAACTGCTTGATCTAACCCTATGTTTACATTTGTGGTGTTTCTATCAGTTTTAGGAATCAGCTGTTAGTCTGGCTTATGCACATATCAGCACATGCTCCCACACCAGTGACTGCTGACAGCTGCAGTCTCTTTTTTTTTGAGTTGGCATAATTTTGCCCCTGGTCAAAAAGTCCCAACCCAACATCAAATTTACTCCTCCACCTGCCCGTCCCCAAGCCTCTACCCCCACGGGCAACCTCGAGAGCGCCACAGCAACCAAACACAACAGAGGTCAAAGGGATGAAAGGTACCAGGCACCAGTCTGTGTTCCTCTCTGAGTTTGTCTGTCGGCATATGTGTACATATGTGTGCATACATATAAACAGATTTTGCAGGGATATGCAAACAAAACAGAAAATGTTTTACATCATACTGACATACACAGGAACACAGAGCGCCAAACTATTTTGTAGTGGACATGGCAATTAAAGTCAAAGCACATTTTATAATCAACCCTCACTGGCAAAAAAAGAACATTATACATTGTCTACCTGCAGCACTGTGCGCTGCTCCTAAACTAAAACAGATCATTTCGAACTTGTGGTGAAATGCAGCGCTAAAACAATTAGTTGCTTAATTGATTAGCTGACAAAAATGTAATGTTGGTAATCAATTAACTGTTTAAGTCATTTACGGAGCAAACATGTCAAACATTTTCTTGTTGTAGTTTCTCAAATGTGAACCTCTGGGAACTCGTAATGAGCATTTTTCCCTTTTACTGACATTGTATAGGTTGAATGATCAATCAATTAAATTATCAACAGAAAATTCAAATGATCATTGGAAAAATTGATTAATCACTAGCGTCAATGATCAAGCTAAATGCCAGGTACTCACTGGCTCCAGCTTCTCAAATGTAAGGGTTAGCTTTTATATAATTATGAATGGAAGATTTTGGGCTTTTGGACTGTTGTCAGACAAATCAAGCAATTTGAGGACATAAAATTTTTTAGATAATGAAAACATTAATTTAGTTGTAAGTCAACTTAAAACTATCTTGATGCAGGAGCCCCAGTAAGAGTACCGTCCAGTAAGAATAATGCAACTATTTGTATTAATAATTCGGCCACGTTGTGGAAATGAGAGATAAGGAGAGAGACAGATTTACAGACAAAAAAAGAGAAAGAGAGAGGAGCAACGAGAGAAAGTGGGGGGAGAGAGGCATCCTAAGATGACACACGGAGTGAAAAGAGCTTTTTGTGTAAATGAGGCATTTTCCTTTCGTGCACTTGGCTGCCATACAGCCTGCATGGAGAATGAGACACACAAGGAGTAAGGGAGGGAGAAGATGCAAAAAAAAAAAAAATATTGTTTGATGTTGGTGCGCCTTTGTCCGTGTCTTCCTCCACTGCAACCTGTCACATGCTCTTTCTTTACCCTTGTTCATGGTGGGGAAGTAAATCCCTGCACCTCACATCCCTGTTGTCCCACACTTCTCCCCCCCCCCACCCCCACCCCCCACCCCCCTCTCTCTCTCTAATTGCCTCTTTTACCCTCTGGCCTGCCCCAGTCCCACAGTAGGCTGGATACAGCAGCTCTCTGTAGACTGCTGGGAATCCACGTGGACAGGATAAGAAAGCTCTTCCTGTATCTGCCAATGGTCCCCAATGCATTAAGGCTAGTGTGCCACAGCTCATCGGTGACAGAATCTCCCTGGGACATGAGACACTTCTTGGTGGACTGGACTGAATACATTAATCCTGGAGGAACTGGGGATCTGAATGGAGATACACACTAAGGAATTTTAGTTAGCATATTGCGATCAGTGTCTTTTACATTGCAATACATTTAATGCTTTGAAGTAACTTTTATTAGCGACCAAAACAGCGGCTGTAACACGATGGATCAATATATTTGACCGTCACAGCCCAAGCGAAATGACTTGTTTCACTATCAGAATGTGATCCACTCGGTCAATAACATTTGAAAAGGCTACACCAGCCGCACGTATAGCCTGGCTGTGTGCGTAGCTACGCCGTAGGCTACGTAGACCCTACGCTGGAGTATAAAACAAGCTTAAGATTCTGAAAAGGGGGGGCTACCATTTCTGAAACAAAGTTTCACATTCACAACCACTTCACACCATGATGGCCAAGCTGTGCGGAGGTGAGAAAGTAACCAGGGTTTGAACTTCTCTCTTTCTAGCACTGGCTTGTATCATTTTTTTACACAACTACTTGTGACACTTTTCGTGTGAACACCGAATGCACCACTTTGGATGACTTCCAGGACAGAAAGAAAAAAAATGTGCACCTCTATCCCCATATTTAAATGATACCAAGACTCTCTGTGACAGACGGATTTTCACTCCAGCCATTCTGTAACTATAAACACTTTGGATCTCCAACATGATTGGACAACACATCTTACTAAGTAGTTCTGATGGAGCATAACTTGATCGTTAATGTGCGAACGTTTCTGGATTTTACAAACAGATTCAGCATGCCAAATTGGCCAGACAGCCACCACTAAGGGCTGCCTCGTGCTGATAGTACACACCACGAAAAAAAACTACAGGTGGTGGTCAGTCACAGATGCTCTACAACACAGCCAACTGTCAGTGTTGGTGTGTTAGCACCTGAAGGGGTTACAGAAAACAGAAAATAACCCGGCTACTTGAGTGCTTATGAAAGAACAAACTGTGGATGAAGACTGGTTAAATAAAAGTAGGCTGAGAGCATCCGTGCTGTAGCTCCAACAGGTGCAGATAGAATGAGAGAGCAGTTATGGTGTGTGTGATCTGCTCGTCAGGCAAAAACAGACCTGCTGTTTGCCCTCCCCTCAGGCCTCTTTCTGTGTTTCTCACCCTCTCCCGCTCTCATTTCACCGTCCTCCCTCCTCCTCTCAGCAGCAGTGGCAACAGCCGGTTTGGTATATCTGTACATTTCTGTGTGTGTTTGTTTGTGTTTACTTTCCAACAGCTGGATATGGGTTATACTCTTAAACCTGGCCATGGGACTCATCATCACTGTGAAGACACACACATACAGAGAGAGACACGGGGAAGAGAGAATTGTCGGCAATGTCGGAAGTGTTTTGCAGTTTTGCAGAGACAGAGAGAACATAAGGTTGAGCGTGAACTCACATATGTTGATGATATATTTTACATGATACTGTTATTGTTTTACTTTGTCACCAAGAGTGGTGCACATCTGGATAGCTCCCAGCAAACCCTAGTTTGCCAAGGGTTTGTGGTACAGTGAAAGTGTATGAGTGTACTGCTTGTGTATTCGCATATATGGTCAGTCTGTCCATTTGTGTGTGTACCTAAGTTTGTCTGTCTGTGTGTGTGTGTGTGTGTGTGTGTGTGTGTGTGTGTGTGAGTGAGTGAGAGAGAGAGAGAGAGAGCACACCACGCTGTGATCCTTAATAAGTACACTCAGTGTACGATACAAATTCCTACAAGGTGGAGATAAATACACAGCCGTGCCCCCCCCCCCCCACCTTCCCCCCCACATCCCTCGTTCTTTTCTTCTCCTGTCCTCCTACACATCCCGGCCCTTTCATGTGCAAAGCAGATTGAGTCAATTGACATGCTAATGAGACAAGGGCTGCTTCACAGCAGTCCTGGAGCCACATCACCACACACACACACACACGAGTATACAGTGACTTGATATCGGCATGCACTTTTGAGTAGGTACCCCACACACCCAATTAAACCACCCATAATCTTACCCACACACAAACAAGAACACATATGTATCATTTAACTCAAACAGTAAATTACTTTTCTGTGCATGCGGTGAAGTAAGTCCATAAGATAACTCACTACAAGAACAAAAGAGTAATGAATTATGATGCTGACTGATACATGTCAATCAAAGCCAACAGTTTAAACTTTGTTATTCATTATGGCAAAGGTCATGGCCGAGAAACATACGTCTAACTGAGGTTTCTGTAATGGTTAAGAGGCCAATATGGAATTCAGAAAAATGTCCCAGGGTTACGGTGCTTTCAGACCAACTGCAAATTTTCGCCTCACGACACTTTCCTCGCGTGAGTACATTCACTGCAAGTGTTCACACACAACGCGAGAAGGCGATTTTAACACGATAACGTCAATAAACACAACTCACCATTACTACAACTGTATGAACCCACAGTAAACAAAATAGCAATAAACGGATGAAACTAATGACGAAATAACTACAACATGATGCAGATTTGTTAAACATATGAATTTGTGCTTTGTCAGGTCTGTCAGCAAGACAGCAGGACAACAACTGTTTGTTTTCTGAATGGAGTTTGGATCGATCAAGGCTATGGGTCACAGTAAAGTACAATGATAACTGGAATAAAGTTACAGACACGTTTTCTGAACTCACCAGGTAGTTCAACCTCCTCGCTTTCTTTTCTCCAAGTAACGTCCAGTTTTGTCCGGTTTTTATATAAATATGAAATCGTAGTCCGACAGAGCTAACAACGCTAACAACAACACTAGAACCAGATGTGCACGGAAGCTAGCTGCTGAGAAGCTCCAGTGAAGATAAATCAACCCAAAAACTAAAGTAAAAAGCTAATTTAATAAAAGCAGTTAACTCCGAGTTCCTCCCGCGAGTTAACGGCGTAGTTGTCAATGGTTGCAGCGCTTCTCCCTGCTCCTCTTCTCCAAGTTTAGCAGCTCTCAGCCGGCCAGCAGATTTTCAATCCCCCGCTCTGCCTGGTCCTCTCCACACAACGCTCTGAAGCCTCGGTGACGTGTGGACAATCTCAACACTGATAGGCTATCGCGACTCAGCATCATGTGACTTCTTCGAAGGCAACATGAATTTCTTCACGTGAGTTGAATATTTTCAACTCAAGCGAATTTCTTCGCGTTGCATTCGCGTCGCCGGCCCTGCCCCCTTCGCGTCGCATGAAAGGAAATCGCAGCTCTATGTGTCTTTGCATTGACTTTGTATATAAACTCACCGACCCGAACGCTCGCTTCGCTTTTGGTCTGAAAGCACCATTAAGCTTTGTAGAGCATATTTTCAGCTTAATAAGATCACCAAAGAGAATCATATTAAGAATGTCATTACAGGATCACTGAGGGCAGTGCCTGTTTTATCAATCCATCAATCCATAAAAAATTAAAAGGTACCAAAAGGTTATCCGTAAATGTTCAACCAAATGTGATAATGAAATGTTTGAGCTTTAACAAGACACCAATCTGGCAAGACAGTGTCAGCCTTGGTTAGAGACTCCTACTTGTTGAATTTGCAATGTCAACATGGCCGTAGTAGCATTTCTTTTGGTGAGCCTTGCAAGTTTTCAGGTCAAAGCTCACATGTGAATTCCACACTAACATTAATGGCTAAAACTTGGTTTGCAAACTGACTTTTTCCCCATATCTTGTTTCAGTGGACGTAAGGCTAAGCTGAGAGAGGTGAGAGGCAAAGCAAATATTTGTGTTTTTAGTGCATAATGCCATGGGCAGGCCAATATCACTCACCAACTGGGTTAGTGCTCTGTTTCCTGATGTGTATGTCACTTAGAGCCACCAGCTACTTTTTACTGACTCCATATTGGCCATCAACACTATGTGCCCAAAACCTTGCCTCAACCACCACTTGAAGAATTTTCAAGGTTATGGTTTAATTTTAAGGAAACAAAAGGTCAGATGTGCAATAATGTGTAATTGTACAACATTTTGTAGGTGTGCCTCTGTACTGCCTGGCTGTTGTGTGTGTATGTGTGTGTTGTGTTGCTGTGTATGCGTCTGAGTGCATTTATGTTGCCTAGCAAGTATAGGTGTAAAGCTTAACCGATATTGTATATGAACCCAACAATGCCAATTCTGCATGGGAAAAAACTGCTACATCCAACATAAAATATGTTGTCCAACCTCGTCGTAAATCAAATGTGCTTATAGTTGTACTGATGAACGGCTACACTGGAAGGTGGAGTGAAAAGCCGGCCGTCATAGAGAGGAGTAAGACGCAATATCATTTTGATTTCAGGATGTTTGCCAGCTCTTCCCAGGGCAGGAGGGCTTCTGGCCCAGATGGTGTGTCACCTTCCTGCCTGAAAATCTGCGCAGACCAGCTGGCCCCTATCTTCACACAGATCTTCAACAGATCACTGGAGTTCCCTCCTGCTTCAAACACCCCACAATCATCCTGGTCCCCCAAAAAAACTATCTCTGGATTAAATGACTACAGGCCTGTCACCCTGACATCTGTAGTCATGAAGTCCTTTCAAAGACTGGTGTTGGCCCATCTGAGGGACATTACAGGCCCCTTGCTGGACCCCCAGCAGTTTGGCTACAGGGCTAACTGGTCAGTGGATGATGCAGTCAACTTGGGACTGCATTACATCCTGCAACCTCGGCTCTCCAGGGACATATGCAAGGATCCTATTTGTGGACTTCAGTACTCACAGCTCACTGTGCCAGCCTCCACCTGTCAGTGGATCACAAACTTCCTGAATGACAGGAGTCAGCAGATGAAACTGGGGAACACCACATCCAACACCCGGACTATTAGCACTGGCGCCCTTCCGGGATGTGTGCTCTCCCCACAGCTCTTCTCCCTCTACACCAACGACTGCAACTCAAGAGACCCATCTGTCAAACTCCTGAAGTTCTCTGACGACACAACGGTCATCGGTCTCATACGGGACGGTGATGAGTCGGCCTACAGACGGGAGGTTGATCAGCTGGCTCCCTGGTGCAGCCAGAACTGTGGAGATGATCATGGACTTCAGGAGGAGCCCCCCCACTCTGCCTCCCATCACCATACTCAACAGCCCTGTGTCTGCTGTGGAATCTTTCAGGTTTCTAGGATCCACTATATCACAAGACCTAAAGTGGGAGCCCAACTGGACACCATCATCAAGAAGGCACAGCAGAGGATGTACTTCCTGCGCCAGCTCAAGAAGCTTAACCTGCCTAAGGAGCTGCTAATCCACTTCTGGACAGCCATCATCCAGTCTGTCCTCTGAACGACCATTACCGTTTGGTTTGGATCTGCCACCAAAAAGGAACGGAGCACACTACAACGGACAGTCAGGACTGCAGAAAAGATCATCGATGCCAACCTGCCCTCCATTCAGGACTTATACATTTCCAGAGTCAGGAAAAGGGCAGGAAACATCACTGTAGATCAATCTCACCCCAGATATAACCTGTTCCAGCTTCTCCCCTCTGGTATGCGTCAGCTTCCCAAACCACATCCAGTTTCTTCCCACAAGCCATCACTCTGATGAACAACTGACTTCCGACTCACAGTGTCAGGAACAATTCCTGTGCAATAACCCAGTAACTCTGACTCTAATCAGCCACCTGTTTACTGGTTACCACCTATTATTCATTCATCATTTTCTATTTCAGAGCTGTTCATACTGTTATATTGTCATATTGTAGATTGTATATACTGTATACCAAATCCATCTACCTCATGTACATAATACTTATTTATTCCAGCATCCTTTGCACTATGCTCCATCGCACTGTGTACATGTGTACATTCATGCATGTACGTATGTGTATGTGCACCTGTATATCTCATCCATCTCTGACATGTACATAACAATAATAATAATAACAATAACAATAACAATCTGGCAACCTGTCCAGGGTGTACCCCGCCTTTCGCCCAGTGTAAGCTGGGATTGGCTCAAGCCTCCCGCGACCCTGTACGCAGGATAAGCGGTTAACGATGGATGGATGGATGGACAACAATAATAACAATAAAACTAATACTAATAACTGTAGCCTGTGTCTGATTTTATTATTGTATAAGTAAGCACATCGTGAGCAATGTACAATCCAGAGTCAAATTCCTCGTATGTGTACACATACCTGGCAATAAAAGCTGATTCTAATTCTGGCGCACATTCTCAGACAGTCTGTCCAGGTAGATATTCCATCATTCAACAAGCACTTCTAAGGTAATGCTTCCACCAACTTCCCCCTTAGCTTCTCCCAGTTGAAGGCCAAACTGTTTTTGTAGGATCATAGACTGTGTTTCTATTAGGTACACATATGCCAGAAAAAAGAAAAAAATGCTATTCCATGTCAGATGTCCGTGGCAGCCTGTTTTTTTGACCTATGACCTTAAATGTAGAAGCCTGAACAATTTTCATTCTGGGCTGTGTTGTAGAGTTTAAAGTGAAAGTGTGAGTTTGTGTGTGTCTGTGTGTGTTTAAGTACTTACATAGTATGTATCTACAGTATTTTATTGCACAATGAGTGCACGTCTATGTACAGTATGTGTCTATCACTAACACATTCTCTCTTATTCAGGTGAACGCCTCCAAGCATCTCTCTCAAAAGCTCAGGTTGTTGATGGGTGAGTGCACTGAGCAGCACTTGAGGCCAGATTAACAGGTGACATTTACGAGGGTGTGAGTGTGTGTGCGTGCAAGACTGGCAGGACCGAGGACTGAGTGATATAGGGCTCCTATCAGCAGACAGGAGTCAACTACTCCCACTACTCCCCGCCCTAAAGGGCAGGCTTTATAGCCAGATCCTGATATATGCTCTTGCATGCAGCAACTTTTATTTAGGAGCCCCCTGTTGAACCCCTGTCTCCTCTGGCTCACTATTTATGAACTTATTAAAAGACCGGTTTGGTATTATTCACTGGTTAGTTACATTTTATTGGAAATGTAATGAACTAACCTGTTCACACATTTGTCTTGTTTTGTAGCCATTTTTCTTAGACTCCAAGCCCTGATGTCCTTTTTTTGTTTTCACCCGTAATTGATTTTAAAATAATAGAAGATTCTAAGTAGATATGAAAAATTTTTAAGTATGAATCTCTTGAGGCATTTTCTGCAGTTGTTTTAATCGTACAAGAGGTCAGTTTACAATTCTGTAAAATGGAGAAAAGCGGAAACTTTCCATGTTTCAGAAGCTAGTACCAGCAAATATTTGGCATTTATACTTGAAAAGTGACTCAAACTCTTAACTGATTGTAAAAAAAAAATGATTTTTCTGTCATCAGCTAACCGTTTCAGCTGTAAACGTTCGACTTTCGATGGAATTTTGTCTCATGTAATGCATTACAGTGGAACACATTTCATTGCATTGATTATTTAATGTGTAATTCTGTATACAGTATGTATATACAGATGGGGAAAAAATAAAAAAATAAATAATATATATATATATATATATATATATATATATATATATATGACTCAGTAATCAGGAGGCCTCTTTAAACATTCATTGTAAATACTGGTGGTGCTGTGCAGTGATCTCTTTCCAAGAACAGGTGGAGAAGGAGGGCCACACACCTACCCTCTGACCCAGGAGACAGTTAACCAAGCCTGGGCAGGGCCTTTACACGCTGCCCCTGGCCCACCACATGGCAGGAACTAGGCCTTTGCTATTAAGAGAGATCAATGCTGTTTTATTTATTCACCTCAGCAGCCTTCAGTGCAACCCCCCCAGGCTCTGTTCCATTCTGAAGGCATTGTTTTAGATTATTGTGCATTATCTTATCAACTCCATTGCCATCAGGACAGTTAAGTTTTTGTAGCATCTACCCTTCAGTCTTTTTCTACAGCTCATAGCTGTAGTAGCAGTTGCCAGCATCATCATCATCATTATCTCCATTACCAACATCACACCTGTTTCCAATCGCATCCACTCATAGGTTTCTCTTTGAACTACATTATTACATAAACTTTCCCTGCTGAGTCAAAAAGATTATAGTATAACTAAAGCTGAATGAGTCATAGCTTAGGTCAGGGATTAGGGTAGAGTGTTCGTGTGTGTGTGTGTGTGTGTGTGTGTGTGTGTGTGTGTGTGTGTGTGTGTGTGTGTGTGTGTGTGTGTGTGTGTGTGTGTCGTGAAGCCTTTTGATTGGATGGGCCAGATGAGAATACAGTCAGGCGTAGGTGGAGAGCAGAGGGGTGTTAATTTATGACTAACACTTAGACACAGGATCAATTGCCAGTAAATGTCCATAGGCTCAGAATGGACAACGCTTTAAAGTAGGGAATGCTTTAGACATAAACAAGATAGTTTTCATACCATAATGCAAAATGCATTTTAATTTTTCATTTTGGTTTTGATTTCCGTTTTATATTACTGCATCTTAGTTTTACAGTTTATGACGTGTCCCAAAAACAACTGTGCTGCTTTACCTCAGGCAGTTGCTTGGTAACCTTTTACCAGGTGGAGAGCCCTGCTCGTCTTCTCTGCTGTGATGAAACATGCTTCAGTATGCAGATTGTTGTCTCTCAAGGAAACCTTAGGGAATGTGGGTTGGAAATATTATCCAGCACAGAATCAGGCAATAAGCACATCATCAAGACTTTCTATCAGCCCTCATTAGCTTCATCATCAATTCAATCCATGCCTTGGACACTTGGTGTCACATAGTATCATATGTACAAATAAATTTAAAAAAGCTTTATTTGGTAACGGGTGCAAAAACACACAGAAGCAGTACAAAAATGCACAAATTAAACCATAAAAGGAATATCAGAAAAGGCTGTACATTGTCAAATCAGGCTCCTATAACTGCTATCTTCTCCCTAACTACCCATCCTTCGTGAATAAAATAAAAATACAACCCTCTAACTGACACACACACACACACACACACACACACACACACCCATTTCCCATTAATTAATGAGACTATGGTGGCCCGCCAGTCTTTTTTTTCCGCCATAGTTTCAAAATGAACCAAAAATATATTAACACTAAAGACTCCCCGCTGCTGTGAACTCACGTGCTCACGCAAAGGTGTCTGGACAAAACTGGACAACTTGGAGAAAAGAAAGCGAGGAGGTTGAACTTCCTGGTGAGTTCAGAAAACATGTGTCTGTAACTTTATTCCTGCTATCATTGTACTTTACTGTGACCAAGTTAGCATAGCATAGCCCTGATCAATCCAAACTCCATTCAGAAAACAAACATTTTAGAAGTTGTTGTCCTGCTGTCTTGCTGACAGACCTGACAAAGCATGAATTCATATGTTTAACAAATCGCCATCAGTTTAATCCATTTATTGCTATTTAATCACAGCAAAATGTTTACTTTGGGTTCATACAGTTGTAGTAATGGCGAGTTGTGTTTATTCACGTTATCGCATAAAATCACCTTCTCGCGTTGTGTGTGAACACTTGCAGCGAATGTACTCACACGAGGAAAGCGTCGCGAGGCGAAAATTCGCGGTTGGACTGAATGCCGCATTAGAGCCTTTATGGTAAATGCAGTTAAAAGGAGCAGAGCAAGCTGACAGGCAGGGTTAACAACTTTATTCTGTCATTTTCTGACTTTGTAACAAGTGTTACAGTATGTTACAGAGAGGCTATTAAATTTTAATTGTACACAATACGAGCATATTATATACAATATAATTTATCAAATTGCATCGGACTTGGTGAATGTAGCACGAGGATGGAGGATACACATGTGACAAAGCCCGGTTTTCAAAATAAGGTGTTAACACAACACATGCAGTATGGAAATTAACTGGATTAGATTCACAGGAAGTATAAAACATGTGTCCATCCATCCATCCATCCATCGTCAACCGCTTATCCTGCATACAGGGTCGCGGGGGGGCTGGAGCCAATCCCAGCAGACATCGGGCGCAAGGCGGGGTACACCCTGGACAGGTCGTCAGTGTTACATGTGTCTATTAAAAGTAAAATAAAACGTTAAGAAAAAACGTTACAAATTATTCTTTGATTTAGGGTTGCTGGAAAATTATCAGTGATTAAATAAATCAGTTGACTTTTTTTGCTGTTTCATCACCATTTATATCTATGCAGTGTGTTTATGATCAACTTGTTTACTAGGCCTCTAAATTGTTAACAAGAGTGCAAAGTTCTTTATAGATCTAGTCTCTTTATTGTTCTTTTAATGGGCACCAAATTAATGCACTTCACTTTAAAATGCACAAATTTTTCTTACAGGGGGCATGCCCCCGGACACCCCTAGAGGGTCGATGTCCACCTACCATAGTCTCACAAAATCCTGTGGGAAACACGGCACACACATACACTACTGCAGTTATACAGCTGTTATATAAATGGGGTACTTTGCAGAAGTGTGTAGGTGAAGGTGTAGGGACAGTTATTGCAATACCAGTTATAGTTATTAGATATGGTAATAATAATAAATAATAAATATAGGGCTGACCCCTAATAGCCGCTTCGATGGGCGGAGCCTGATTCGACTGTCAATCTAACAGTCGAAGCTTCGCAGCGAAACAAGGATCATGCCATTTTGGTAATATGGTGGTGCTCAACGTCTGATTTTCCATAGAACTACCAGTTTTCTCCCAATAACTTAATATACAGCCTATTACAATAAACATTTTGACGTTTAATGCTGTTAATAAACATGTAAAAAGAAAAAAAACTTTGTTATTTTTAAAGTTCCTGAATGAATCCAAAATTGTAACCCTAACCCTGGGTGTGTGTGTGTGTGTGTGTGTGTGTGTGTGTGTGTGTGTGTGTGTGTGTGTGTGTGTGTGTGTGTGTGTGTGTGTGTGTGTGTGTGTGTGTAGTAGTAGCAGTGGAGGAACACTTCCTGACGTTGTTGTGCCGAGACTTTTCTGACAATTTATTACCGTTGATGAACCACACAAAGAATATTATATAGTTTTTAAATAGCCAGCTACTTGAAATAGACCCGCGAGGAACCGCGACGTGCATGCAGTTGTCGGCAGCACGGCGTGCATGCAAAACTCACACAAGACCGGTGAATGGCAGGCGAGAGAGAGAGAGAGAAAAGGGTCAACAATAAGCGCCAGTTTAGCTGGAAATTTACAGTGTAAGTTGAATGAATAGCGACTGCAGCTCTGCAGCTTTTCAAGATTAAAGCGGAGCCACCATGTGTTAACTTTAGCCCAATACAGGCCACACTTTGTTAAGTTTGTGATTAAGTTACTCCAGAGAGATGATTTTGTTTAGCACCTGTAGATAACTAAGATGGTTAGTCAAAAGAAGAAACTATATATATATATATATATATATATAGTGCATATATAGCAGTATCCCTATGGTTATCTGTTTAGCTATTTTATGGTTCAGCTGGTTGAATCTTGCTTTTGTGATCTGACTGCTCAGCTGCTTGTTTGAAGTCCTTGTGAGCATTTTGTGGGACAATAAAGAGTTGCTGGCAAGCACAATGTTTCCTCTTGTACTTTTGCTCTATTGAATGGGCTAAATACAGAAATCTACAGTAAATCACAATATGGCAGTTATAGTGTTTGCTGCACGCAGAACAAGACACGTATCATTGCAGTGATTTGGTAAACTTTACAGTGATTGAACCAACTTCAAGGCCATAGAGAAAATACCCGTTACCTCCGGGTATTTGTCATATTTTGCAACACACTTTGGAGTGAACTTTTATTAAAACTCATGTAATGGCCACCTGTGGAATAACAGTTTCTCTCTTCCCAGACCACAGTGGCACAACTTCTTATTCCCTGAGCTGAATAAGTTCAGCCTTTGCCTGGGAAAGTCTTTTTTCTCCTCCCCTGGGCTCTGTGAGAACTCAGGGCAATTCCAAACCATACAAACTGGAGATTGTGAGTGTATGCATGCATGATATTTTGTGTGTGCGTGTGTCTGCGTGTATGAATGTATGTCTGAGTGTTTATATGCCTCCCAGAGGGGCGGAGGTCTGTGTTTTGACAGTATCAGGTGTACGGGCATTTAATCTCCCCCTTCTTCAGCTCTCTCTCCGTCGTTCATATGAAAACGGTTCAGACAGACAAAGAGAGAGAAAACTATTTCTGAATAATAACGGACAACCTGACGTGAGGACCATGCCCTTAACATAAATAATCTGTCTCAGGTATCTGTGTCTCATATCTGACTAATGCATGCTATTGTAAACAATCACACAGTGAGCTCCAATAGGCTCAGGAAACTGCAAGTGCTTGGCAGAGGGAGGAAGAGAGACTAAGAAAATGTGTCTGAGTGGAAAATGGAACAACAGAGACGGCTGATACTCTGAACAGGGTCAGTGTTGTATGGTGGGTGGTTGTGGGAGGGTAGGGGGTTGACAACATCAAACAGTCAGCCCAGCCCTCCAGGCCACCTCTGACCTGGGCCCTTTAGGGGTCAGGAATCTTAGTAGATACTTAAACCTTTCTGCAGGATTTTGACCTGTCCTTCCCTTCTGGCCCGCTATTCCCCAGCCGCGCCCTCCCCATCCCGCTATGCAGCCCACCAATAATCCTCAGCCAATCAATAGTAACTGTTCTCTCGATAATTCATAACATTAACATACACTCAATGGCCCAGCGGATGGATGGGGAAGACATAGGAGGGCCATCATTCCAGTATCGATCCCCCTTGGAGGGAGTCGATAGGCGGGGAGGTGATGGAGTTATAGCCTCCTGCCTCCTGGAGGTAGAGCTACAGCAGAGCACAGCCTCCAATAAACTAACAACACACACACACACACACACAATATCTTCTCATGCCCACAGACGACAGATACCGACACAAGCTTTCAGTGTGTGGGACATACATGTACGTGTGTCCTTTGTACATGGCATGTTGTGCCACTAACAGAGATAAGAAGGAACCATTTTAATTACCCCCCCAGAGCAGGGACCTGCTTTTCTATCACCACTCCAGCTCTGCTATCGCATTTATTACACACCCTCCTTCCGCTGTCTCCACATCTTTCCATCTTCCTTTTTTTTCCTGCACTCCCTTTGCTCCTCTACGCCACTCCACAGGGCCCGCCTGTCCCCTAAGATTTCTTAACTACCATTATCGCCTTTTGATTTCATGTCCCCATCGCTCCATACCTCCCCAGATCCCATATATTGCATATCCCCTCGTGCCTGTTGTTACCTCTCCTCTTAGAGAATCAGCTAGCAGCAATCCTCAAATCATTTTTGCCTTTGCTGTGGCAAAGTAAGCTAAAAGTAACTGAAAGTATTCCAAACACATGAATTTAAAAAATGGAGTGATCTCTTGGAAAATGCTACTGACTACAGCTGAGCCATCTTTCCTGAAATCAATGTACTTCGATTATAAAATGTTAAAATGTGTGCAAAATGACATACAAAATAATTGGGGGTTCAATGAAATGAACTGTATCCCACTGATGTGTAATATATCAGACACACATTTTCACAGATTAAACATCAATCTGAACAAATTTTGTTAGCTTTTAACAACAATTTGCTTGGGATCAATAAATTTGACAACAGAGCTTTGCAGAAAGATAACACGATAAATAATATTAATCCTGTATATTCATTAACAGTAGACCAACTTTTTAGTAACTTTTCCTACATGTTGCCACAGATTAAAATACATATATTTTTTCTTTCTTAACTACTTATTTATTATTTCTTTTTTGCAGCCAATGGGTATAGGTAGAGGGTAGATGGGTACAGATTTTATTTTGTTATTTTGAGATTGTAAAGACCCCAAGACAGAGATCTTGATAGAGACTGAATGCAGGCATTTAATTATGGAGTCTGTCTTCCTTGTATGACTGCATTCAGTCTCTTCTGTGTTATGTTATGTAACCTCCATTAATTAAATGGGAAAAATTAAATAATCAGAATCAGAATCAGAAGGAGCTTTATTGCCAAGTAGTGTAGTAGTAATATAAACATGGAATAGAACAACGTTGCAGATATATACATGTGCATTATTCTGGGTAAATAAGTATGCTGGTCACAAAAATCTCTCTCTCCCTCTCCATACACACACACACACACACTGAATATATACTGAATTATTGCTCCATCCTACTGATTTCAACGTTAATTCAGTACCCAACCAGAGTGCAGATACACCACGACTGTGTCAGCTAAAGCTTTGCCTTACTGCAGTCGACAATCCTCCTTCTATTGCTGAGTGTCTCACTCAAAGTGCCTGTGCCTGCTCTTTCATTCCAGTCAGACAAATAGTACAGCGCGTAGACTTACCACTCTTTCCTCCTCTGTTCCTGTTTCCCTTGTGAGACATAAAGCACCTTTCACCTATTTCCTCCAGCTTCTCATCCTCACTTTCACACCTCTCCCAAAGCCCCACAAGGGCCCTACACACAGCACCCTGAAATATAGACTGGCGTAATGGCCCACTAAATTAACTCCTTGTAAGCGTGGTTTAGGAATGACTGTAATTAGCATATAATAGGTGTGGGAGAGGAGGTAAAGGGCCAGGCCTGCCCCGGGGGCCCCGAGGCTCGGGCTGCGGCCCTCTCTCGTCTCCATCTCTAATAGCGCCGCAAAGTTCAGCCATATAAACATGTCAGTGAGACGCGTGATTAAACGGCACGGTCATTAGATAATGGATCCTGTACCTGTGGGCTGCCTATCACTCCCCTGTCAGGCCAGCTCAGCGCTACCTTAGCTCAGGCTGTCACACGCAAACACATACACACTGATCCACACACGCAGTTATCCTGCTAACTCCACACCAAAAAATCCACAAGAAGGAGATAAGTAAAACTGAGAAGGGAGAGAGAGAACAACCCCAGTGCAGAGCAGCAGCCTGACTGATGTAGGTCCAATAATTGCAAGGCCCTGCTTCCTCATCCAAGTGCCTTTTACTTATTTAAACTGTTTGCTTTAAGCGCCACTGAAGCCAATTAAGGGAGGCATAATTCAATGGGGCAGGGAATGAAGAGAGTAGAAGGGCTGAGGGAAGGAGGAGGGGAGAAAAAAGAGGACAGGACACTGCGTTTCAGAATGCCTTTCTTCATTTTCCTGACCTGCACTCTTCCATGCAATTTCATTCAGACGACCAGATTTACTTTTACACCTTGATTTTGACCATTCTGCGCCTGGAGTCATGCATCTTATTTATAAAACAGGTGTAACAGCCTGAGGTCATTAGGGTTATTTAGCACTATGTGAAAAAAACAGATGTATTAGAAAAAGAGTGGTTGAGGAGGAACCAAAAAAACTTAATACATCACTAAGAATAGATTATGCAGGGGGGAAGGTAAGGAGCTGTGTTTTTGTGTTTATGAAAAGTAAACTCAAACTTGATGTTCAGTGAACTGCAAAATCACTATACTCTAGTAATTCTTTTGATAAGACACTGAACTGCATTCACCTCAGGTTCTAGTACTGTTTTTAATTAATCTGGTCTTCCACTCTCTCTTTTAATATTCGGATGGATACTTGGCCAGTGAACCTAGCCCTTGTTTTTCTGTCAAGGCACTTCCCCAAGAAGACCTGCTGGACTTGCACAAACAACAAGGTTTTACAAATGCCATTAAAGATAATGGTATTGCTCATGTTAACGAGCCATCAGTTCACATTCATACACGAATGAACACACTAACCCACACGCTTACACACAAGCTTGAATCCTAATAAAGTGAACCTCCGTTACAACCCAAAAGTTATAATACAGCATTAATTACACTAACACTGCCGGAGTAAAGACAGCAACACCACAAAGTGTTCTGAGTGGATATGCACAGTAAACAGCGGGGGCTGTAAACACAACAAGCATTTGGTATTGAGTATCATACATATTACAACTCAAAGATCTAAGTAACTGCGGTGGCAGAAAGACAATCCACACTGAGGAAGGATAACAGTTCACTTTGCGTGGGAAACCAGTGGATGAGCTATTGGCAACGGGTGGAGCACTCAACATCTAGGTGGGATAGAGAGTGAGAAACCACATCCAATCATTCCATCACATACTTCTTCATATCTCTGCGTGTCAGACATTTATCCATTCTTTGGTGGCTTTCAGATTAATAAGAGCTGAAGCTGGTGGAGCAACGTGGGCTGGCCCAGACCTTCACTCATTCTAACAGCCGCTTAATAAATGTGATTGCAAATGGAACTTGTCACTTGCACTAGGGAGAGCTGGCCAGTCAATACCTCAGCTGGCAGGTGCCTGGGGTCACATATAAGTCAGCAAGTGATGGATATGTATCCAATAATTGATGTAGGGCAGCAGTTATTGTCAGTTTGGCTCCTGCCTCTATTGCTTATTAAAAGCTGTTGGCCTTAAGTACCAGCCAGCCAATTACTGAGGAAGCGAGGTGACTGTTTAGGAGCCTAGACCCTTAGGCTCTCTGTAGAGAAAAGAAATTAACAAGTCTATTGTTTTAGTGCGTGCATGTCTCTCTGTTATGTGTGCGTGTACGTGTGCATATGTGTGTATTTCATCTGAAATCCTGAGCGTTTATTTTTTCAGAGAACTTCCTCTACTTTTTTTGTGGGGCTCTGTTTCATTGTTCTACCAAAGTGGTTTCCTCAAATGTACATTTACTGTAATCCACCGCACATTAATCTGATGTGTGAACTCCTGCCTCTCATCAGGTCAAAATAGCGCCACTCTCCCTCTATTGTTGTGTTTGACCTTGCAGGTTATGTCAGAGCCTGAGAAAAGTAGAACGCAGCCAACAGCGCTGCTCCATGTTGACCTCTTGACCTCGCCTTGCACTGCTTAGTTATTAATGAAGTGGCAAGTTTCCTCCAGTTCCTCCATCTTGGTTCAAGGTTAACTCATCCGGAGGTGAACTTGTTTGTACTGTGTTCCACATTTCCAAGCAGAGCAGGAATCTCCACAATTAGAGGGCTTACAGGTCACCGTGGGAGCACCTGTGTGGGCGACATTTAGCGTGACATCCTGGTCAAACAGGCACAGTCCAGCACTAAACACAGTAGCACCAACGCTACTGCAGCCAGCTTACCACAGCAGCATATCTCCCTAACACAATCTCCCGGCTCTATGCTCAGCAGGGAGAAAGCAGAATGAGCCATGATAACACTCACCACCGCAGGCCCTAACCCTAAGACTATGGGGAGAGAGGGAGGGGAAACTTTGGATGTGACCGTGGCGTGTAGTAATTGTAAAACTCAGAAAGAGCTGCTGATGCAGAATTCTGACATGTAGCGCTGCTTTTCAGTTCTGATCAAAGGGTCCACCAGAGCAGCAGCTGATAACCCAATCAATTCACTCCTTTTGTTTTTCGCTGAATGATGCACGTTTAGCGCTAACCTCCAGGCAAAGAATGAAGGAAAGAAAGGGAGGTAAGGCAAGGTGGGGGGGGGTACGAAGGGGGAAGGCAAAGAGGAGATTGAGGTAAGAGGGAGACGATGTGAAAGCTGCATTTGAATTCGAGCAAAAGTCAAAAAAGCGAAAAATGGGGGGAAAAATGTAATAAATTTAGCAGATTGTTGGTGAGTTTGATGGATCTATAGAAAGGTATTAAGAGGTGCTGCAGGGGATGTGACGCGCACAGGAGCCGATTAGAATATGAAATGTTTTAGCAGAGAATGCACTTAAAAGGCAGGGAGATGGAGGGGAGATTAAAAAATTACCTGTCTACTGCTCTCGTCCTTCAGGAGCCAGGCAGACTGAGAGCGCCCTGACTATAGAAGACAGCCAGTAACAGACCAAGAGGAGGCAGAAAGCGTGTGCCTGCTTGGACGAGGAAAAGACAAGGAGAGACACCCGGGAAAAAGAGAATGACAGATGCTTCTGTAAAGGCAGGCGGTCATAAAGACGGAATGAGAGCAAGGGAGAAGCTAATCATTACAGTTTGCAATGAAAAAGGGGCTTCCTAGACACCAATCAATCAATTGGCCAGACAATCAATCAGTTTGTATTTAGTAGGCATCATTTCCTTCCTGGCAGAGAGAGGGGAGAGACATATGAAGAGGTAAAAAACAGACACCCAGCTTAGTGGAAACAGTCCTTATTGGTAGCTAATAAAGCGCACGTCACAAGAAAGAGACATCCCAGAATATCTGGCAGTGTGATTCAAGACTGTAGACTGGCACTACAGGCAAGTTTTGGCTCACCAGTCTTCCCTAGATTAGTGCAGCCTACACTGAAACTCCGTAATGGGAAGACTCGCCAAGGGGTCGCTCGTAGTGAAAAACGCCACACAGAATTATCAGCTTCCCCTCTGCCCTACAGACTGTTTTAGTTTCTTTCAGGTCACTTTTGGTTTTACTGTTTTGGTTCAGTTAACCTTTCCAGCCACAGAAGGCAGCCATTTTCAGGAATAATAAAAAAGAAAAAGGTCTGTCAAAACTGCTGTATGCATCATGCCCAGCACCAAACTGCAGGCGAACAAAACAGCGTCTGTGAAGTGGTGAAGCATTTAGCAGTTTCAGAGTCATGTATTTCCCTCGGGAGTTAGTAGAGACCAAAAACTGAGCTAAAAGAAGAGTGAATATTGGATTTCCGTTCATCAGATGGACACAAACACGACTCCAAATGAAAGCTAACATTGCTCCATGTCTGCTGGATGTTTACACTTTGGCCACAACAACTTGACAAGGTGGTTGGTTCTTCTGCCTTGATAGCTCTTGGGAAGTCATTCATGGTGTAATCTGTGTTTGAACTGCACACTATGCTTATAAAATATTCAACAGGGCAATAAATAAAACAATATAGTGTACTGTATTAGCTGGCATATTTGAGGAGATTGTAATTTCACAAGCTATGGAAGAAAATAACTTAAATTGGCATGGGTAATATTTCCATATGTATCCATGTGTGGTGGATTTGTGTGAAACACTAACATTTATTCATGCTATTAGGAATGTTGATCGGCTCTTCCTGGTTGACAAAGGCTATGTGCAAGTTGAATGAAAGCAACGCATTTCAAATTTATCAAGAATTATCAATTCAACCAATTATCAAATCAAGGATAAGCCCGACAGCATCACACTTCATGTTTTACAATTTTTGTAGAGGCACAATCATATAAAGGTCAAGACTTCCACAAGAATCTGCCACCTTTGCTCTAGCTGGAATATAATTTTCAGTCACTTTTTTTACAGCAGCATAAGGTGAAAATGTGCATAAAGTTACAGAAGTCAGCTTTAATGTTTATTTTCTGGGGTCACGCCTGTGACTTATGGTTTAAAATCACAACCTTAAATGGCAACATCCCAGTCCAGCTGTGGACCCTTGTTGCTCTCTCTCCCAGTAATTTTTTGTCTCCTTCATTTCCTGTAATAAGAGGCACAAAAATCCCCCCACAACACTGGAAAAAGTTCAGTTTGTGAGAAAATTCACTGTGTAAATAGATGACAGACTAATGAATGCATTAGTTAATGATATGAGTTTGCTCATTGTTTCACTTGGAATGAGTACCAGTGTTCTGTTGCTGCTTTGTAAGCTTAACGAGTTTTTTGTGTATCTAATGATTGTTGACTGTTGAGTGAGGATGTAATGAGGGTAAAGGAATCACACAAGGAGGAAATGTGTGTATCCACATGTCTCCACTCTGTGTTCCGCAGCACCCACCTGCATGGTGCTGGCCTGCCCTGACGGATGGGGATTAAAAGACGCTAATGTGCACGCGGGGGGCGCTGACCTTCCACAGAGACAGACTTTACACCA
Source organism: Micropterus dolomieu (assembly GCF_021292245.1). Taxonomy (NCBI): domain Eukaryota; kingdom Metazoa; phylum Chordata; class Actinopteri; order Centrarchiformes; family Centrarchidae; genus Micropterus; species Micropterus dolomieu. Next base: position 15,180,366 of record NC_060157.1, read on the forward strand.
GTGGAAATGGAAGCCAGTAAATCAGTAGGCTGCTGTGGCACTCATCCCAGAGCGTCACTCCCTCTGACACTGTCAGCCGAGACAGGAGCACATTAATCACAAATATAGGCCCAAATGCTGCGCTGTAGGTACAGCAGAGTCCCATCCATTTATCCATTTAGCACTGACTTTAACAGACACAATGTACACACAAACGATGCGATGGACATGCAAGGACAAGCATTCCTGGACAATCTCACACATACACGTGAAACATGAAACACCTCTTAATACATATTTCACTGACAATTACAATACAATATTAATATTTTAATATTTTAATACTAGCTACTTTAACTTTCAATGCATTCAGTACTTTTATAGTACTCTGATTCTAATCTAAATGTCTTCCTATTGGTGTGTTATCTTTTCAGACAGAGGCTCGCAATCAGTTAGATTCTGCCTTTTGGTTTTTATCTGTGTGCAGAGATGAGTCTTTTGTTTGTAGCCTCTGGCAGCCAGGCCTGGTTAGGGAAGAGGAACATCTGTGATAAATTTCATATCGAACCAAATGAGATCTGGCACAGCAGAGGGCCTGTGACAAACTTCCTGCAATGTGCTAATATGAAGATGGATTTGGAGCCAGTCAAATGCAAGCTGGCAAACACACATACACACTCAGACACATAAACACACATGCATAAGTCTGCTTCAAAAGAATAAGAGACAAATAACCACGTGTATAATTTAAGTGTGAATGTAAAAAGAGAGGAGGGACATAAAAACAGCATTTTATCTTTTGAATAAAACAATCGACAGTGGCAAAGATAAGCACCTGCAGAAAAGTAAAGTATGTCCAGTGCGTTGCTCTCCAGGCAGTGTTAGTAGAATTATCAGCAGGGCAGTTGTTTCACAGGGGTAGTTGATAGAACTCATTCAGTCTTATTGACCAGTAAAGGGCCCTACCGAGACTGGAGTCCCTTTATGGACTGACCCTCAGCATTTCACCATACACAGGCCAGGGGCTAGTGAGGGCCAGGGGGGCATTAAGCCTCCCACAGGTCAGGGTCCTGACCCACAACAGCCTGCCAAAGCCCACTCCCAAGCCCAAGTATGACCCACTCCACTCAATACCCTTTTAATTGCATCAGGATGGTTTGCGACCTATCGATTAATACGTGTATTTATGTCATCCCAGGCCCAGAGGCTACATTGTATTTCTACGTGGCATATTCATTTATTTACCTATCTATCCCGCCCCTCATGCATCATCCATATATCTATCCATCTCTCCTCCGAGAGCACTTCAATTCAAGGGCTCCCATAATTACTGCAGCCCTATAATTGAGTGCTTTGATTTAGGATTTTTCTGTTCCCTCTCCCCTGCCACTGCCATCACTCGCTCCCCGCCTCTCCCAATGAAAGACAGAGGGATGAGATATGGAAATAGAAAAATGGGAGATGGAGAGTAGAAGATACCCCCCCACATACATACACACTCTCTCTCTCACTCTCTCTCTCTCTCTCTTATCAGAATCTACTGTTTCTGTCATCCAAGGGGGGAGGGGTAAGCTGATAATTACTGAGGGAGATTCATGCAAATCGATGCCAAATTAAAGCATTATAAAGGCTTTTATCAGCTTTTCTTTTCCAAATTGAAGACGATAAAAACCCATTTGAGAGGCGGGAGAAATGGCCCCCATCCCTTCATTTAAAAAAGAGAGAATTGTAATTATGTTAACACCAATAGAATCCAACCCCCCTTTTCTTAACTCACTTACTCATTCATAATTAATTAATTTCTCACAAAACTGGGCAGGAAGAACAATGCCGCCCAGCGTCTCCACTCCTCTCCCCTTTCTCTATTTTCAGGAGAATAAGGGGGGAGTGCAGGAGATATTGTTGAGTATTGTGAGAGAGGGCTCATTTCCATACCTTGCCTTACACTAGGATTCTCTGTTTCCTTAGCTTAGCTCTATCCGCCTTGGGGCAGCAATAAAAGCGGGCTCTGTTTTAGAAACAAAGGTGGGTGGACAAGGACGGGACGGTGCATCTGGAACTACGCGAGGCCTACAGAGACAAAGATAGCGAGACAGAGAGAGAAACGGAGACAGACAAATTAGAAGAGATGTCCTTGACCACACATATTTTCTTACACCAATAGACCAGAAAGTTGTGTTGTTATTTTACCCATTCACACAGCCACCAGACCCGTTAAACACGGAGTTCCCCGCATGTACGTCACAACCAGTTAGTGAATAACAGTTCAAGGCTGTGAGTTTAAGGAGAAACAACTCGTCTGAGTAAGAGAAAGAGATAGCTACAACACACAGACACAACAGAGATAAGGCCTCGCAGAGAGCGACTGAGAGAACGAATGACTGACAGTCACCTCGGGGCTGCCTCGTCTGATCTATTAAGCATTCAACACTTCAGTTCGCTCAACGGCAACAGCCAGGCTCCTGCTCACGCATTGACACACGTGCAGAGGTCTAGACTGGGTCGGGTGCAGAGAGATAACCTGTCACTCCACAGGGTCTTTACACGTAACACATGGTCGGCACATGTACATACATCAACCCTTGCACCGTAACCAGCCTGACGTGTGTGACGTGTGAATGTCTGACATCTTAACTATCGCACCCCGTGTCACTCACACACCAAATACACGCACGAAATGTTCACACTATTGACAGGTAACAATAAAATACTGAACAGAAAAAGAAAGTGTATGTTTTGTATGTGTTTCTACCTACCTACACACCTAGCAATCTATCCTTAGGCAAGAACGCTATCATTCTCACTAACACACACAACACACACATACACACACACTCAACAGCGGGATTTGGCATCTCTGCTGCTGTCTGCAATTTTTTTTGCTGTTTATGACCTTATTTGGCCTGTGTTTGGAGGGGTCAACAGTGCCAGCCAGAAGTCGCTACGCTGCTAATCCAGGCTAATGTGCTGTTGACAACAGCCCAATTACACAGCACTCCTGCTGAGAGAGGAGAGACGAGCAGGAGGAGGGGGCTGAGGACGGAGGGTAGGAGCGATGAAGAGTAAAGAGAAGAGCCAGGGAGGTTTAAGAAATAGGAAGATGCCAAGAGAGCATATGAGACAAAGGCGGGAAAAAAGAAATAAATACAATAAACATTTAAAAGGGGAAGTAAGGGGAGACTGTACGTGTGTGTGTATGTTTGTGCACGTGTGGTTTAGTGGCGAGGTGTGGTGCTGTGCAAACACAAGCCTGCTGGGTGGAGAGACAGGGGGAGACTTGGTGAGGCAGTGTGGAGCTGCAGGGAGCCTCATTACACCCAGCAGGAGCCTCACTCTGCCTCATCACTTCTCACTGTATTGGGAACAGCCACTGCTTACCACTGTACACACACACACACACACACACACACACACACACACACCACAGCACAACACCTGATAGCCAAGCTTTCAATCTCACAGCTAGGCATCAGTTATCTGATACACAAAGCCACATTCGTAATTCAAAACTCATATTCTGGATGAATCATCATGGTTTATTATCTTAAAAAAATATGTATACGAAGTGAGCAGGAACGCAAATTCCTTCATTAAATCATTAAAGATTCAAAAAACTGAACAAATTTGTGGAGAAACATAACAAACGCAGATTCCTCCCAAAAGGAAGGAAGAGTTTGAGAGCTAAATACACTTATTCACTTCCTTGTTGAGAGCAAGCGGAGAAGATCGATACCACTCTCAAATCTGTCTGTTAAATATGAAGCTACAGACCAGCAGCCAGTTAGCTTAGCTTAGCATAATGACTATAAACAGCTATAATGTGTCTCAGTTCGCCACCCTTCCATCCTTACCTTTGCTATTTGAGTGCATAAGTGCATTCACACTGACAAGTTTAGCAAAATGCAGTGCCCAATGAGTATCCGGATGGGTGTTGAGTGTGGAACGCTGGATAAATCTCACCCCAAATAGTCGGCATCTTTGATACGCAGGGGAAGGGGAGGAACTACCAACATTTGCCTCGGTGTTAGGTGCGCTTGTTTTGTTTTGTTTTTGTGTGTTAATTCAGTTTTCAGCTGTGATTCCTGGTTCTCTTTCTCCAGGGAGGAGCTCATGAACATCAGGGGAACAACTCCAGCGGATTTAATTCCCATTTTTCTCGCGTCATCAGTGGAATTATTGGACATTTTGGTGAAGGGTTCTTTCGCTGTCGCTCGCGCTGTGAAGCACCGCAGGAGACGAAAAGAGCCGGGTCGCTCGTGCGTCTTCGCCGGCGGGGACTCCGCACACCGCTACCGGCAATATTTCTCTCCAATGTGCGCTCACTGTGCAACAAACTGGACGAACTTCAGCTTCTGGTGGGGAAAAACCGAGACTTTTATTCATCTTCTGTTCTGTGCTTCACGGAGACGTGGCTGTTCTAACTGATACCGGACTCCGCGCAATGGCTGGTGTACCGACGTGACAGTGATTCAGCAGCACTGTTCTCTTGATCTGGAATTTCTTATCATTAACTGTAAACCGTTTTAATCTCCCCCGTGAGTTTGCTTCATTGACTCTGGTCGGTGTTTACATCTCGCCGCACACCAACGTGCACAACGCACAGCACATGCTGGACGACCGGATACTGTGTGTGGAACCTTGTTATTGTTCTCAGTGACTTTAACAGGGGAAATCTCAGCCAAGAACTCTCCAAATACAGACAGTTTATAAAGTGTCCAACCAGAGAGGGGAACACTTTGGATCACTGCTACACCACAGTTAACAGTGCCTATCACGTCGTCACACGCGCTCCACTGGGACATTCTGATCACGTAATGGTCCATCTGATTTCTGCTTACAGGCAAAAACTAAAGCTCTGTAAACCTGTAGTGAGGACATCAAATAAGTGGACTAGTGAAGCTATTGAGGATCTTCAGGCGTGTTTGGACTGTACTGACTGGGACGTTTTCAAGAAAGCTACCAACAATCTGGATGAGTTTACAGAGGCTGTGACGTCCTACATCAGCATCTGTGAGGACACATGTATACCAACACACACCAGGGTGAGTTATAACAATGTCAAACCCTGGTTTACAGCTAAACTCAGACAGCTAAGGCTGGAAAAGGAGGAGGCTTTTAGGAGTGGTGACAGGGCCGGGTGCAGGGCGTTAAAGTACAGGTTTAGCAGGGAGGTGCAAGAAGCTAAACGACTGTACTCAGAGAGACTAAAGAACCAGTTCTCTGCAAACGACGCCACTTCTGTCTGGAGGCGGTTCAGACAGATCACAAACTATAAACCCAAAGTCCTCCACTCCATAAACGATTCTCGCCTGGCAAATGAGCTGAACCAGTTCTACTGCCGCTTTGAGAGTCAATCGGACACCATCCCCCGTGACGCCTCTGCTCAGCTGCAGCCTGAGTCCTTCTCTTCTGGACCTGTACTCCTCGAGGACTCTGAGGCGTGCAGGAAAGATTGCAGCTGACTCCTCCCATCCCGGACACAAACTGTTTCAGACTCTCCCCTCTGGCAGGAGGCTGCAGTCCATCAGGACCAAAACCTCTCGCCACAAAAACAGCTTCTTCCCGTCTGCAGCTAGCTTCATTAACAAGGCCCGGGTCCACTACTGACACTCCCCCCTTGCAAATGATACAAATGTCTCTGCACATGTAAATACTGTTTCATCTCGTGTAGGGCACAGACTTGGCATGTCGCACATATATGTTGTTGATTGTTGATCTTGTTGTATATTTTGTCAGTTTATATATTTATATGTACACAATATTCTCTTCCGTTGCGTTACTTCTGCATGGCACAGACCCAGAATAATGCACATGTATATATCTGCAACGTTGTTCTTCTATTCCATATTTATATATTTCTACATTTATTTATGTCGACTGTATGTTTGTCTATGTGTAGCACCTTATCACCACAGCAAATTCCTCGTATGTGTAAAACACTACTTGGCAATAAAGCTCCTTCTGATTCTGATTCTGATTCTGAAATGTGAAAATGGTGCCGCGGAAGCTACAACAGTTACAATGTTAATTATTATTAATTTCTAATAAATTTAATTGAAGTGAGCAAACAAGCCGGCACATATTTGGGCTAATCAGGGTGAAATGATGAGTATGAATATTACATAAATCATGAAAAATATGCTTTCACAGCCACCAGATCCCAAACCAATAAAACAATTTTGGGGAGATTTCAAACAATCTCTACTAGCTTCATCAAAACACTGTAATAAGACACATTTTCTTTTGTCACCCAATTGTACATGCTCAGGTAGTAAGTAGTAAGATATTTTTGTATGTGCTAAGCAGCACTCTACAATAAATTGGCCAATGACGTCTTCTTAAACCAATAATGCTCTAATCTTGCTTGTGATGCTATACAACACGTCCCCACACATGAAGGGGGAGCTCACCAAAACAACAAGAAGCTGGTGGAGATAAATAAATGAACAGAGAGCTACAACCAATAGCTGAAATACATGACCCATAAATGCATTCTAACAAACTCAAACAGGAACACAAATATGAGACACACACACACACACAAAGTCAAAACAAAGCTCATCAAGCCACCGACAACAGCCCTCTTCAAGGCCACAAATCCAGGAGCATAAATCAGGACTGGCAGGAAAATGAGGCTTGAGGAAATGGAGAGAATGAAAGGCAAGACGCGAGAGGATGGGAAAGAGGGGAGGCCAACGTTAAAAAAGAGAGAGAGTGGATAAAACAGGCAGGAAATACAGAGAGGAAGCAGGATAAGCATCAGGAAGGAACGACGAGGGGAAAGGATGGAGTGGTGAAACTGAGGTAAGGGCAAGGAGGAGCAAGTGAGCATCTGAGAGAGAGAGAAAGAATTAAATAAAAATGCAATAAAGCAGCCGGTGTGAAATCAATCTGCTTAGAGTTTTGTTTAATAAAAATTCATGAAGGGCTGGTGGCCGAGAGCTCGAGAAATATTGGTGGCAACGTGGCGGACGCCAGACTTAGAGGGGAGGGTAGCACGGAGAGAGGGGTGGGGGTTCCTCGTGTCTCTGTTGATCGTGTGTGTTTGTGTGTTTGCTTTTGCCTGTTTATCAGTGTGTTTGTTTTGACATCGGTGTGAGTTACAGGGCTGCCGTGAGTCCGCAAGAGAGAGGGGACAACGAAGGAAGGGATTGAAGGTCTTCATAATAACAGCGTTCCTACAGTGGAGAGAAGGAAAGGAACTGGGGCTGTAAGTCATGTCGTCTGCCTCCATGTCTGTGCACATCTTTGTGTCTGCCTCGCTCGTGCACTCGCTCCCTCTCCTACTTTCCTGTCAAGGCCTCAGCGTGTGAGGCATGGCAGGGTTACACTAACGCGGTGTAAATCTCTGTCTTTCATTGCAGACATCCCAGGATGGTCAGTAGTTTATGTGCAGTCCTGCCGCTGAAGCCAGATGTCTGCATGCCACCAGCAATCACGGTCAGTATCCATCTATTGGTCCAGACCCAGACTGATAGCGCTGTTATCGAAACCATACTCTTCCTTTTTATCACAACATACTAATGGACATGGAGTCAATAAAGCACAAGGCATGACTATATGTCTTCAAACAAGCAGACCTTTACACAAACACACACACACACACACACACACACACACAAAACACACACACACACACACACACAGAGCTATAGTACACAGAAGTACATAGAAAATGTATTCAGGCTGCTCAACTTTCATAGTTTTTTTTTTATTTTCATTTTAAAATACATTTATGAAACACAATAAGAAGAAGAATAAAATTTTAAAACGTAAGCTAAATTACACAATCAAAATATGTTCAGGGCTGCAAAATAACTATAATTTTCATTACTTTTCTGGATCAATCAGTTTAGCATTTATTAAAGTGAAGTATTTTGTGACCTTTGGAGTAGGCTGCAAAAAAATACATTATTTTCATTATTATAGATTAGAGTCAGAAAGTAGTGAAGCCCAAGATAATGTATTCAAATTTAGTTGACCAATAGTCCAAAACCCCATATTCATATTCAATGTTCATGCTACTCGATCATATTTTCACGCAAAAACTCCAAACATTCACTGGTTAAAGCGTCTCAAGTGCGATGATTAGCTGCTTTCCTCCGTCAAATTCAAGTAGTTGCCGTCTTTCAACTAACCAGTCTTTATCATTATCGTTTAATCATTTTACTGTCTTTATGCTAAGCTATGCTAAGAGGCTGTTAGCTGTAGCCATATATTTACCACACAGAGCGGTATTGACCATCTCATCCTTTCAGAATCAAACTCTATATCCTTTACAACTGTGATTACATATTCTGATACAACCAAGATCCTAAAAATCCCATTTTATCCCACCATGATGGAGATGAGGGACGCTGTCAAGACTTTTCAAAAGGAAAACATCACATCTCAGTAACAGATGCCATTACAAATCTTATGTTAGTCATGCTGCTTTTGCTTAGTTAAGCGAAAAGATTGAATATAATTTATAGAAATTTGATGGAAGTTTTTTTAAGCTTGTTTTGCACAGAACTCCTGTATAAATGCATTATGAAATAACTTGATAGCACAACAAAATGTGCCAAAGGTCATGGTGGGGTGGGGGTGGGGGGCACTTCTCCAAAGCACTGAAGACAGGATCCAGCTGCAGGGAAGCTCTTGATGCCCCCGTCCTTTCATCACACACTCACACACGCACAAACACACGCAGAGTTCATGCATTGTTTCGTCATCCATTGCACCACTCCAGCTGCTTTACATGTAATGATATTTAACTGTTGAGTTTTGCTGTTAACATGTATTGTATTGTAACTTGTTTTGAGTAGGAATGCTGTTGGGATCCCTGCAGTCTAATCTAATGTCAGAATAACACGTTCTGCAGACCTTCGAGCACCGTTTACCAAAGGCTGATACAGGCTGCCAGGCAAGTCTGTAGGTCAGATAGCAGGGGGTCAGAGGTCGGAATACAGAAGTGATTTAGTATCTATAGTCATAAGATCTAAGGGTCAGGGCCAAGACAATTTAGATAATAACTCTTTATCTGTGTCAACTTCCTTCCTTTATTTCCTCCTTTCTTTGCCTTTTCAAGCAAAAAAGGTAGAGCCAGAGGTTAGAAAGTAAAAGCCATTTATTGGACTTCCTGTTCTTAACCACTGCTTTTGGGTAAGGCACACCAGGAGTTGTACAAAATTGTAGTTTTATTTTTGTTTATAAATTCCCTCAGTTTAGAGGCACAAGCAGCTCGTGCTCCTCAAGGCCAGGCTGTGCTGTTGACGCTACTTTGCACTGTGAGTCATGTTACAGTAAGTCGTGATATCAGACACTTGAGGTAGCATGCAACTGCCTCCAAAAGAGAAAGAAAATGCTTTTGTAGGGCAAACTGAAATCAAGCTATGGGTCCCACCCACAATCTTGGAAAAAAGCTCAAGGTCAAAACAAGAGCTGACTGCGGCGATTTCAATTTTGGAAACAACTCCAGAGCTCTGGGAGACTTCATCTCTTTTTCTCTAGTTTCACCCCAAGAGATGCAGGAGGACACCATATTAACAAAGAAAACAGTCTCAAAAACTTGAAATGGGGAAATGTTAATGAACATTAAAACATGGATAGTCCAAATCTGGTCATGAGAGATGTTAGCTTCTCTATAAAAATTGTGTTACAATAGCACAAACAGAGATTTGTTTGTCAAGTAAAACGGTGCTGTTTAAGGTTAAGGATGTAGTTAGACTTAGTTAGAAACTGAAAGGGTTATGTATGCTACAATATCCGCAATACAAACATTGCATTTTGGAGGCTTTATTAGCTGAGGTGCTCCTCTTCCTCTTCTCCACTTACACCCCCCAAAGTCCCACGCATGTCTCCCGTGTAACTCTGTCCTGTCTCTCGTTACCGCCTGGCCCGCTCCTGCAGCCTGCACATTCCTTCCTTCCTGTCCCATTGTCAGAGAAGGCTGGGGGAATCCCTCCACTCGGATATGAGGCCCTCTGAATCCTCGTGATCTCTGATGTCCTCGCCGCCTCTTCACCCTGTCCAGCTATTTATTCGGCTAAGGAGCCTGCTGGTGAGGGACAGGACACGCTTTCCTGCCCCTGTCAGAAAAAGAATTCTGTGGCACGTGCACACATACGCACAATCACACACAGACACTAAACGGAGGTGGGTTTAGAAGAAAGGGAAAATGTCTGAGATGGAGAAATAAAGGGGAAAAAGAGAGACAGAGAATGAGCAGCATAGAGGGGAAAAAAGAGCAAGGAAAAGGTGAGACGTGCAAGCAAACAGTATCATGCCCACATAAAAAATAAATCCTTCTCTGCTGTAAACCCAAATGCAATCTGTTTCAGACACACAAAAAGCTAAAGAAAGAGAGAGGTGTGGAGTGAGATAAATGTAGAGGGTAGACAAGGCCTAATGAAGGCAGGAGCCTGCTCCCTGACAGCTGTAATGAATAACACTCAATACTATTAATTGGTACAATCGCTGTTCATTTAGCGAAATCACTAGCAGGGCTACATGAGAGTGGAGCTGAGCCTCACAGTCACACTCAACCGAACACCTTACTCCCCCTTCCCATCATCCCCCCCTTCATCCGCTGTGTCCCTTATTTTTTCCTCACTCTCACTACAAAGGACATACCTGTCTTTTTTTCCACTCTTCCTCCTGTTTCACCCCCAAAACAACGCCAAACTCTTGCTTTCCCTGTCATTAACCAACTCACTGTCCCATCCCCATCTCAATTTCTCTGTCTCCACCAGCTGTTCAGGACAGTGTGTAGGCCATTGGTAGTGATGTGCTAATAGCAGGAGGGTAATTGTCTCAGACCATAATGTGTAATGGTTTAATGTCGAACAGGACTGCTCAGTTTCCCCTGCTGCCTCCACCTGAGACAGTGGTCTAGATCTGCCCATATTTTTACTATTATATTTTAGTAAAGAAAGGAACAGAGGAAAGAAAGTACATCTCAAGTTTGTGTGATCGCCAAGATCATTTTAAGCACCCCCCCCCACACACACACACACAGAGCTTTGCCTTAAACTCATTTTGGCAGGGATAACGTTAAGAGCATAAGGAGAAGGAAATATACCCCCTCCTTCCACCTGAGCAATTAAAATGGGAGCCAATTAAAATGAGTGTAATAGTCCCTGCCGGATGAGTTGTTAAACAAGATGGGGGTTATTGTCCTTGGAGGAAATGGCCCAGAACTCAAGAAATCTTTGCTCCTCTGTTTGATACACCTGCCCCTCCTGTCCAAACTTTGCCACGCCACAAAGAAGTGGCTTGTGTCTTAAACCAGATCTTCTGAGATCTCTCTGATTTGTTGTCTCTTCCACAGGGGGTACAGAAAAAAGAAACTACTTTTAGAAGCTGCCACATTTGCCATGTTCAGGCAATAAAAAATAAAAACAGACAGGAGAGGAAGAGGGTCTACAATGGCTCAGTGGATAACAGGGATGACTTTCCACCTCCAACGCAGGCCAGTTTCACCCGTGTGTGTGCGTAGAGATTACAGGAAGGCCCATCCCCAGCTTCCTCTGCTGCCCAGTGCTCCAACAAGCTCCTACTTAATGACCCTTATGTAAGCAGGAATTGTGGGAAACACATCTGCACTACAAAAGCTAGTTTACTGTAGAGGTCCAAAGGCAATACAGAATAGATAGAGGATATAATATTAATACTGAACAGTAAAACAACCCAACTGCTTTATCATATAGCGAGTGTGATATGGCTGTTTTGCAACAAACATGGCACCACTGTGGCAGATGATTTTTCTCTGGCTAGGTGTGATACTGTGTGACTGTGTGAGCATGTGTGAATACATCACTCCCGCTTTAATGTCTCAATCTCAGGAGATTAAGGGCCTAATCAAGCCAGCGTCTGCCCTAATGGGGGGAAATTGAAAGATAGATATGGTACTTTACACAGCTGATTAACCAGCAGTCTGTGTCTGTGTGTGTGTGTGTGTGTGTGTGTGTGTGTGTGTGTTGTGTGTGTGTTGCGCACACATGTTTACGTGTATGAGCACTACAAGCTCATTAAACCAACCATATTTGATTTTTGCCATGTAGACATCAAAATAATTATAACACTATAACACTTTATTTGTCAGTAGACATTAATATATAGAATCGTGGCACTCTCACTTTAAAATGTTTTTTCATGCTGCATGGTTACTCCAAGAGCCCAACTAAAAACTGGCCAGGTAATATTATCGGTCGCTATTAGCTTTTTACAGATTGATATGGCATATGCAGCCAATGCCAAAGTACAGACTAGGGCTGTAATGGCACGAATGTCCAAGTTAATGGTCTGCCTCCGAAGAATGAGGGAGAGCCATTCGACAGACTCTCGTTCAGCGAGCTAACCCAGTAGCACAAAGAGGCAAAGAGGGGCAGCGGGGAAAAACAGCGTGTAGAGTCAGGGTATTTTCATATCTAACTCAGAATCAGAATCAGCTTTATTTGCCAGGTATGTGAACACATACGAGGAATTTGACTCAGGATTGTACATTGCTCACGATGTGCTTACTTAAGATACAATAACAATACAATAATAAAATCACACACAGGCTACAGTATAGAGAACACATATATACACAGTATAAACAAAAACAATATAGACAGATTGACACAATAGTGCAATGAGCAGAGTGCAAAGGATGGAGTAAAATTATTATATTATTATGTACATGTCAGAGGTTTATCTCTTTCTTTCTAGTTTCACCCCAAGATATAGGAGGACACCATATTAACAAAGAAAACTTTGAAATGGGGAAATGTTAATGAACATAAAAACATTGATAGTCCAAATCTGGTCATGAGAGATGTTAACTTCTCTATAAAACTTGTGTTACAATAGCACAAACAGAAAGATTTGTTTGTCAAGTAAAACGGTTCTGTTTAAGGTTAAGGATGTAGTTAGACTTAGTTAGAAACTGAAAGGGTTGTGTGTGCTACAATATCCACAATACACACATAAGTAAGTATTATGTGCAGGTGTTATGTACATGCGGTAGGTGGATTTGGTATACAGTATATACAATAGACAAAATGACAATATGAACAGTATGAAGACCTCTGAAATAGAGAATGATGAATAAATAAAAAATAGTAACCAGTAAACAGGTGGCTGATTAAAGGCAGAGTTACTGGGTTATTGCACAGGAATTGTTCCTGACACCGTGAGTCAGAAGTCACCGTTTCATCAGAGTGATGGCTTGTGGGAAGAAACTGTTCCTGACTCTGTTGGTTTTGGCGTATAGTCATCTGTAGCGCCTACCAGAGGGAAGAAGCTGGAACATGTTGTGCCCGGGTTGAGATTCATCTGCAGTGATGTTTCCTGCCCTTTTCCTGACTCTGGAAATGTATGTAGTGTGTATGTATGTGTGTAGTCCTGAATGGAGGGCAGGTTGGCACCGATGATTTTTTCTGCAGTCCTGACTAGGGATGAAACAATATGAAAATTTCATATCACAATTATAGTGACCAAAATTATCACGGTTATCAGTATTATCATGGTATTGTAAAAATGTGCCGAAAAAGATTCAAATGTACTGATACACAAACTACAAATTCAATTGCCATTTTGTTTGCATAAAAAATAAAATAACAGCAAACACCTTTTGTAAACAAATGAAAATCATCTAAGTGTGCATTATCAAGATTTTATATTTTATATTATATAGGTAATACAATGATCCCGTTGGACAATTACTTGAAAACAAATAAGTCTTTAAAAGACAGTGATAGTAACTGCAATGAGCCCAAAAACTGACATAAATACAGAGGAGTCTGTAGCGTTTCTAGATATGCTGGTTGGTTGACTAAACAGCGTAATGTGTTATCATGTGCAGTGGACGAATAGACTCTGCCGACACACGACGCACACATCAACAGAACAAGGGCTGTTGAGTATGGTGATGGGAGGCAGAGTGGGGGGGCTCCTCCTGAAGTCCACGGTCATCTCCACAGTTTTGAGCATGTTAAGCTCTAGGTTGTTCTGGCCGCACCAGAGAGCCAGCTGATCAACCTCCCGTCTGTAGGCCGACTCATCACCGTCCCGTATGAGGCCAATGACTGTCTTACCTGCTGACTCCTTGTCAGTCAGGAAGTTTGTGATCCACTGACAGGTGGAGGCTGGCACAGTGAGCTGGGTGAGTTTGGTGCTAAGGATGTCCGGGATGATAGTGTTGAACGCTGAGCTGAAGTCCACGAACAGGATCCTTGCAAAAGTTCCTGGAGAGTCGAGGTGTTGCAGGATGTAATGCAGTCCCAAGTTGACTACATCATCCACTGACCCGTTAGGTCTGTAGGCAAACTGCAGGGGGTCCAGCAAGGGGCCTGTAATGTCCTTCAGGTGGGCCAACACCAGTCTTTCAAAGGACTTCATGACTACAGATTTCACGGCGACAGGCCTGTAGCCATTTAATCCAGAGATAGAGGGTTTTTTGGGGACCGGCATGAATGTGGAGTGTTTGAAGCAGGAGGGAACTTCACACAGCTCCAGTGATCTGTTGAAAATCTGTGTGAAAATCGGGGCCAGCTGGTCTGCACAGATTTTTAGATCACAGATTTTCATTTTAACTCTGTGAATTAAGGATTTACTTTTGGCCAAACCAGTGTTGAGGATTGTTGGAACAGTGGAAAGACTAGCCAAGACAATTTTGGTTAGTTTTATTTTGTTTCTGTCGAGTTTGAACGGAGTGTGTTTTACGATGAGTTAACAAGGAAATAAGTCTTAGTTCGGTCAAAGAGAGAAACTTGAATTCAGAAGGTGTACGGTTGTTTTTTTTTTTTCTGTTTAATGAGGAATATAGCTGTAAGACTTGTTGTTTTTATTTATTTGACTGAAAAAGGAGCTTGGAGCTCGCACAAATCTCTCAGCTCAAACTACTGGGGATGGAGGGGCAAATATATCGGCAATCGCTGGTTGTTATGACCCTGATATTGATATTTGGGAGTAAAAAAAAAGAAGATATATCAAGATTTATTTTTTAACTAGTCTTACTTTCAAATATTAATATTGGTATCAACCTCAAAAATCCAGTGCTAGCTGGGCTGAATAAAATGCCACAATACCACTTAAAAGTTCCCCAATCCCACTGAAAAGCTGCTTAACATAAATCCACATAAAAGAGTTTTTTTCCCGAGAATAAGATTTCACTGTGTGTGCATGTCAGAAAGATATCTGTACTTCGTTAATTAATCTGCACAGACACTGACCAAATGTGATGCCTTTCCATAGACTTTAAGAAAGGGATAATGGACTGAAACCAAATATGGCCTCAAGCACAACAATCTTTAAAATTATTTAAATTTTTAACATAGAAAATTCTTTGTCAAAATGACATGTTTTCACAATGTTTTCACATATTTTACACTTTCCCGTTCAAGTCCAATGAGCTACTGAATAACTTTCTTCAGAGCACATTGTAAACAGACCTAAGGGCTGCATTATACATCTATATATATCTGCATTATACATTGAATGTTTGATTGATGGGAGTGGGCTCCAAAATTGTATGTTGATTGAGAGATAACTGCTGTGTCAATAACAAGTGTTTGATAGATTGCTAATAAGCGCTACTGAGCCTGTAACAAGTGAGCAGTGGCTGTGTGTGTGTGTGTGTGTGTGTGTGTGTGTGTGTGTGTGTGTGTGTGTGT